>NC_132910.1:12161829-12463951 GCF_047675955.1 Chlorocebus sabaeus
AGTGCTCTGGGGAGATTTTATTGTGTGTGTGTGTGTGTATTTCAACACTACAGAATAAGAATGTGACTGTGACCCACTAAGTCCTTAAAAACAATAAGGTATATCATAAGAACTAGAAAGCCTAACTTCAGACACTGACAAGAAAGCAGGAAATAGTATGTTTCTCAGGTAGCACAACTCAGGAAATTCTTACACAAACAAAAAGTGAAGGAACAGTTCACGGCAGTTTTCTGAATCAATTGTATAAGTATGACATTTTCATTCGTAAATACTTTTAGGTACCTAAGTCTGTACCTGATGTGAAGATCCTAGTCTGTACCAGCTCCCTCAACATATAAGGAGATGGTGGGATTTGGGGAAGAGGAAGAGAAGAATGATGACCAAAAAGGAGAGTAGCTGGTCTATTGGTAAGGAATGTGTTCAGCTGCAAGTAACAGAAAACCGGGCTCTAGTGGCTTGACCAAAATGGGGTTTATTTGCTTGTAGAACAGGGAGTTTAGGTGTAGATGGTTGCTGGTACGGGTTTAACCACTCAGCAGTGCTGTCAAGGACCAGGGTTCTTTTGCTCTTTCTGCTCTATCATCCTTTGCATGTTGACTTTTGTCTTCATGCTTAATAATAGCAAGAGGGCTGCTGCACCTCAGATCATCATCATCATTAAAAACATTTAGAAGGAATAAATGTTTCTGCCTAATCTCATTGGCCAGAAATGATCACTGGGCCGCCCTAGTGTCAAAAGAGACAGAGAAGAGGGTGGTGGACACTGGGGCTGAGTCAGCCAGCTACAATGTCTGCCATAGCTGGGCAGTAGTTCTTCTTTTCAGCTTTTCATTTCAGACACAGTTGCTGAAGGTGAATTCAAAGGGTGACTAGAAGTTTAGCGTTTTAGAGACCACAGACCCCATCAGACTTCACTGAAATGTGAAAACAGATGATAAAATAGGTTATAGCTTGGCAGGGGGCGGGAAGTGGAAAGCTTTGTGGCAAATATGTCATTCTCAAAGTTCAGTGGAAAGAAGTCGTATCTGAAAGATGTCAGAGAACCACATAGAGTCCATTTTGAAGGAAATGACATTTCACTCTTTCCTTCACAGAAATAATGGCTACCAGAATTGAGAGTTCCTGCCTGATTTAGTTTAATATGTGGAAGGGGCTAATTTTAAAATGAACTCAAAAGGAGGAAAAGGTTATTATAATTACATATGGATAGATACAGTAAAACTGCTTATACTTTCATTATTATAAATTGTATAAACTTCAATTCATCCTCAGATCTAAGTATGGTGAATTTCTAATTATTGTAGCGTTTTTATGCTTATTTAAGTCATACATGTAACAGAGATTAATGTTTTGGAGAGTGTGGGGTTCAGATCCCTACTCCCCCACTTACTAAACATGTGATTATTAAATGGCAAGTTGCTTCTCTTTTTTTTGAGACAGAGTCTCACTCTGTTGCCCAGGCTGGAGTGCAGTGGTGTGATCTCCACTCACTGCCACCTCTGCCTCCTGGGTTCAAGCGATTCTCCTGCTTCAGCCTCCCAAGTAGCTAGGATTACAGGTGCCCACCACCATACCCAGTTAATTTTTGTATTTTTTTGGTAGAGATGGAGTTTCAGCATGTTGGCCAGGCTGGCCTCGAACTCCTGACCTGCAGGTGATCTACTTGCCTTAAACCTCCCAAACTGCTGGGATTACAGATGTGAGCCACTGTGCCCGGCCAGCAAGTTGCTTCTCTTAACCTCAATTTTGTCATCTTTAAATTGGGGACAATATTGCTTACCCAAAGGGTTGGTGAGAGTATTAACTTCATATAAGATTCTAAGCATACTACTTGCCACACAATAGGGTCTCAATCTAGCCATTGCTTTTATCATTAGCAGTAGTGGCTAATGCTTCAGAAACAGCCCTCAAATGTCATACTATGGTGCTTTTACCTTCATTCTTCCCTCTTTTTCTGGAGGGATACCTAGAGATGGAATGAAGGGTAGAGGCAGAAACTGAAAGTGGCAGGAATGATTGGATGGTATTATATGATTGGATGGTATTATATGATTGGATGGTGTTATGTGGAGGAAATGAGGGCTGTTCTTGCCCAGACTGGTCAGAACCTCAATATTTTTATATACTTACAATTTATAGCCTATGTTCTTTTAACATTAGATTCGTGGCAATTTACATCACCATGCTTTTCAGATACAACAATAGTGCTATAAAAAGCACTAAACTGTCTGGGCACGGTGGCTCACACCTCTAATTCCAACACTTTGGGAGGCTGAGGCAGGAAGATCACTTGAGACTAGGAGTTCAAGACCAGTCTGGGCAACATAGTGAGACCCTGTCTCCACAAAAAAAATAAAAATAAAAATAAAAAAATTAGCCAAGCATGGTAGTGCATATCTGTAGTCCCAGCTACTCAGGAGGCCGAGGTAGGAGGATCACTTGAACCTAGGAATTTGAGGCTGCAGTGAGCCATGACTGCACCACTGCACTCCAGCCTGGGGGACAAAGCAAAGCCCTATCTCAAAATAAACAAAAACAGTACTAAACTTAGAAGAAAAGAGTCTGAATCCTCCTACCTCAGCCTCCCAAAATGCTGTGATTAGAGGTATAAGCCACTGCACCTGGTCAAGCATCTGAATCCTGACTATACATTGACTAACTGTGATCATGGGCACATTACTTAATCTCTTGGTCCCTCTATTTTCTCACCTGTAAAATGGAGCAAGCAGGACCTGTATTAAAGGATTAGGGTTAGGGTTATGGAAATAAAGGAAGTCACAGATTTGAAAGCCTTTGTAACTGTTAGGCCTTTATGAATCTAAGATTGTATTCCCTCTGACTTTACCAACTATTGTAGCAATAACTCTCAAATATGCCCAATCAGTTAACTGCTATAACCTTTTGTATAGCTGTGTCAGTTATTTACATTTTTACCTATGTACCTCTGGTCCACCGCTCCCCTTCAAATCACTATTAGCAAGTAGTACCCAGGGACTCCTGTGTTATAAGGTTAGCATGAACCAAACAGTAAGGAATCTGCTACAACAAATTTATACAGAGCAAAATACAAAGTATTTTAAAATCGGCATCCTTTTAAGATAGCCTGTTCCTCTCCTGACCTTCATTAGTTGGGTACTCAAGAGTTGACGGTGTTCTCCCATCTAGAAGCTCATGTTGCATATTTACCTGCAAAGGTATTAGTCCAGGTACTGATGGTAACTTTTATGTTATTCATCAATCACTTTAATGAGTACAAGAAAGCATCCTATCACCCTGCCAAAAGACAGAGGAATTAAGAAGGACTCATTTATCACTTAAATGTGTGAGTGTTTTCTGTGTGTCAGGTGCCATGCTGCTGCTGTGGGGCACAGAACACAGACTCCAGTTTCCAGGCGCTTACCGTTAAATGGGGCTGAGGCAGCAGCAGTGTGTCGGTCTCCTGTATTCAATCCCTTCATAATAACTGAGCCACTAGGCCAGGAGCAGTGGCTCACGCCTGTGGTCCCAGCACTTTGGGAGGCTGAGTCAGGTGGATCACCTGAGGTCAGGAGTTCGAGACCAGCTTGGCCAAAATGGTGAAACCCCGTCTCTACTAAAAGTACAAAAGCCAGGCATGCTGCCGCATGTCTGTAATCCCAGCTACTCAGAAGGCTGAGGCAGGAGAATCGCTTGAACCTGGGAGGTGGAGGTTGCAGTGAGCCAAGATCGTGCCACACTACACTCCCGCCTGGGCAACAAAAGTGAAACTCCGTCTCAAAAATAAAAATAAATAAAAGCTAAGATGGTAAAATTTGTATGTGTATTTTACCACGATTTTTTTAAAATTAGAAAACAAAAACATAAATCCTCTAGATACCAAAACCCAAGCCCCATGGACAACATTTACCACAAAAATGTCACAAGCTATCCCCACAAATGCCAAAATATAAGTGGATTGGAACAAACCACCTATGCCACCAAGCCTGCAGGCTGTCAGAAGCTAGGTGGAAGGAAGCAGAGGGCAGTAGTGAGGTGATGGCAGATCCAATAATAGGTCAATCCAAACATAGCCAGCAGGTTTTCACTGGAAAGTCCATTAGTGGGTGAGTGCAAGGGACCCAAGGGGTGGAAGGGGCTTGAGCAGCCTGGGACCCATGAACTCTCAGAACCCCCAGCCAGGGCTCCTGATTGGTTTGACTGTGTTCCCACCCAAATCGCACGTTGAATTTAACTCCATAATCCCCATGTGTCATGGGAGGGACCTGGTGGAAGGTCATTGAATCATGGAGGCAGGTTTTTCCCATGCTGTTCTCATGATAGTGAATAAGTCTCACAAGATCTGATGGTTTTACAAAGGGCAGTTCCACTGTGCATGCTCTCTTGCCTGACACCAAGTAAGATGTACCTTTGCTCCTGCTTTGCCTTCCACCATGATTGTGAGGCTTCCCGGGCCATGGAGAACTGTGAGTCCATTAAACCTCTTTCCTTTATAAATTACCCAGCCTCGGGTATGTCTTCATAGCCATGTGAAAATGGACTAATACAGCTCCCTTCCAGGACAGGGCCCTTCACCAAAGAAAAACTACTAAGAATAGAATCAAAATTGAGCAGGACAGAAACAATAGAGATGAAGAAAAGAAAAGGCCAAATAAAAGTGAAGGAGAAACCCCAGAAAATCGCAGAAAGCAAGTTACTGTTTTTAACACTAAATGAAAACAACACAAAATGGAGTTCTGAGGAGTTGCAAAAAGGCATTTTGGACAATGTCTCCATGAAAGGCTTTGGAAAACCAATTTTACATTTTAAAAAAGCACAGAGAAGGATTAAGGTCAAAACCCATACTAGAAAGAAATTTTATATAAGAAAAGAGTGAGAGAGAGAAAGAGAATAACATCCTACAGTGAAAGCATGTCCACAAACAGGTGAAAACTATAACCGACTATCTGAATAACATGAGCTAAAAGACATTTTTTAAATAATACAAATAAAGAGTAACAACTTAAGCCAAAATTAGAATAACTCGAAAATGTGGTGAAGACCTCAGTTGTTATTTCAGAAATGAAACCAAAACAAACACAATAGCAAATAAGAACAACAGAGAATCCCTTAAAAGACTAGAAGGTTAAAAGGAGGAAAATTATTAAATTAAAAAGAAAGGAAGAAAGATCAAAAGAAGCAACCACTGAAGAGATGCAGAGCAGATCTAGCATATGGATAATAGGAATCACTGAAGAAGGAAACCAAAGCAAGAAGGCAAGCCAACACTAAAAACTATAACTCCAAAAAACTTCACTGAAATACAAGAAAAATGTAGAACTACCTTTTGAAAGACCAGACAGCATATCTGAGAATATGGATCTAGAATGACAAATACCTATTGATATTCTAGTGAAAAAATTACTGCACTTTAAAGAAAAAGAAAAAAGGATCTAGGCCAGGTGCAGTGGCTCACATCTATAATCCCAGCACTTTGGGAATCCAAGGTGGGTGGATCGCTTGATCCCAGGAGTTTGAAACCAGCCTGAACAACATAGTGAGACCCTGTATCCATTTGAAAAAAAAAAAAATTATCCAGGCATGATGTTACACTACATGATGAACCTGTAGTTCCAGCTACTTGGGAGGCTGAGGTGGTAGGACAACCAGAGCCCAGGAGTCTGAGGCTGCAGTGAGCTGTGATCACACAACTGCAACCCAGCCTGAACAACCCAGTGAAAAAAAACTTTTTTTAAACATCTGAGTAAAAAGAGTAAATGACTTATAAGGGAAAAGATTACATTATCATCAAACCATTTGACAGCCCCTCATCTTGCCAGAGAAAATAGAGTAGCCATTGAATAATAGAGGCAATTCAGGTTTCCTTGCAAGCCATTTTGTGGGCAGTGCCTTATGAGTGGTGGAAACAAGAATTGCTGCACATGTCCAGAAGCAGCAGCCATGACTTCCAACTAGGAGGGCTTCATGGAGGAGGTGGAGTGATTGCATCTTAAAGAAATCTTGGAAAATGTTTAAACTGCTAACATCAGAATAATGTAATGCATAAACATGTGACTTACCCTCAAAATGTTCAACTCTGTATAATGTTGAATTCATTGCGTACCATTTCATGTCCATGTTTTTTCTTCATGATTTTTAGAAAAGGCACATCATTTCTGGCTAAAGGGATTTTTTTAATACTGAAATTTGAGGAATTGATTCTATTAAACCAGCATATGCTGCTATTAAATAAATTGTATACAATTTAGTGACTTCATTACAGATGATAAGCCACATTCTTAAATTTTGTGTTGATACTCCCTGTTAATCTGCATTCATTGATAATTGAGACAAAAGTAATCATATATAATCAAACAAAAATGTGAACAAAATTAGCTTTCAGAAAAGCATTATCCAATCTTTATTTTTTAGTTAATTTTAGATATTTTAACAACACATGAGTGGTAGGGCCTATTTGTATTTTACTGTATGGGACACCTTCAGGTAAATTCTAAAAAGAATTTGCATTTCATGTAATGCTTTTCACACAAAGTAATGGCCAAACTTTAGGGTCAGTTTGTCCTGCTTCATACCACATGCAGAACAAATTTAAGATGAATTAGGACTCCAAATAGAAAAAAAATTCTTAATAAAAAACTATTCAAGATGGATTAAAGGATTAATTGCAAGAAAAGTAAAACTAATAAAATAGAACTATTCTGATAACCCAGAAACCATAAGAGAAAGGATTAACAGATTAGCTGCATTA
The DNA here is from genome assembly GCF_047675955.1 of Chlorocebus sabaeus. Taxonomy (NCBI): domain Eukaryota; kingdom Metazoa; phylum Chordata; class Mammalia; order Primates; family Cercopithecidae; genus Chlorocebus; species Chlorocebus sabaeus. The sequence continues at coordinate 12,168,554 of NC_132910.1, forward strand.
AAATTTCAAGTGTATTACTTATTCATTCACCCATTCATGAGATAATTGTTTTTACTGAGAACATACTATGTGCTAGGCACTATTCCTGCTGCTGAGGGCACAGCAACGTACTAAACAGCCAGCATCACTGCCCTCGTGGCATGCTGTATGGCAGCCAAAACCATAAACAAAACAGGAAGACAGTGATAGCCTGGAGAAATTATTTGCAAAATATATGATAAGCAAAGTAAATATCTGTAGTAAACAAGAGCTCATGTAAGTTGATCAATAAAGCGATAGGAAAAAGAAAAAAGTAATAAATAGTGAATTAAAACAGGAACAACTGCAAGTGGCCAATAAACATGTGAAGAGTTGCTTAACTTCACAATGAGTCCTGAAATGCAGTTAGAACAATAATAACCTACAATGTTTCCCTGTTCAACTTGGCCAGATTTTTGAAAATTTCTCACTCCCACTGCTGGGAAATGTGTGGGGAAATGGGGACCTTCCTGCACTATTGCCAAGACCAGAATTCCTAACAAGCTTTTCAAAAGTAATCTAGGAGTATTTATTAAAATTAAACATTCTCATACCCTTTGACCTAGCAATCTTATTTCTGGAAACCTCTCCTACAGAAACAAAAGTGCTAATGCATAGGGACATAAGTATTAAGAATATTTATTGTATTATAGTTCGTATATAGAAGAATTTGGAACATCTGGAATATTCTTAAAGAAGTATGCCCATGTTTGGGGACATTTTTCAGCTATTGGAAAAATGAACTTGACGTATGTGTAGTGACCTAATAAGGTTAATATATAATACATGGATTGTTCACTGAAAAAAGGCAGTGTAAGCCAGGCGTGGTGGTGCACACCTGTAGACCCAGCTACTCAGGAAGCTTGAGGCCAGGAGTTCAAGATAAGGCTAGGCAACATAGAGAAACCCTGTCTCTTAAAACAAAACTTTAAAAAAATTTTAAAGCAGCTTGCATGTTATTTTTAATGAAATTTTCATTAAAAAATAAAATAAAAACCACATGTATAAACAGTTTATATAGGTTGTTGGGGGGTTAGAATTATCATGAGGTAAAAGTAGACAATTTGCTGCTGCTTTATATACTTGTATGTTTGAATTGTTACAGTGAGCATGCACTTTTGCATTTTTTAAAATAGCAACAAAATATTTTAAAAGAATACTGAACCACTACATCATTGATATTCCTCATAACCAAATTTTGAAGGTTGTTTTCTTTCTTTCTTTTAATTACCAAAAACTTGATTCAAATTTAAAGCTATATACTCATGGATCTAGAATGATTCTGGGGTGAGATTTCAGTTCACCATTAACCTTTCCCTACCCACTTCCCTGTATCATCTTAGTCTAAGAGATTTCAAACACGGCCACTCCAAAGATGCAGGTCCCAGAAGAGCTCTCTGAGACCACGATTTGGGTCCCACACTGGTCAAAAGAGGAAAATTACAGAGCATCCTTTGTAAACTCAGCCTTCTCTCAGGAAAGTCTTTCTTGTTATAACTGATATTCCTTGAGCTGTTATTCACACCTCCACTTCTGATGTAGAGACAAAGAGAAAAGATTCTTGACCCCAAAGGACCTCCTAGATCATTGCTTCAACCTTTCAATTTTCCAGATGAAAAAAAACTGAGGACTAAGTAAAATGTGGGGAGAACTGGTACCAAAACCCACTTCCCCTGCTTGCTAGTCAGTGCATTTTCTGTTGCTCTAGTAGTACCTTTCTTTCTCACACACCAGCATCCCCTAGTCGGTTCTACAACAGTGCCTTTCACCAGTAAGCCGAAGTCTGTTGGATGCAAACTGTTTACACAGAATCCCAAGTAGAAGCTAAGTTATCAATGTCAAAGGACCAGGAAGGCAGGGTGATTCGATTGCAAACCCAAAGCAGCAGCACTTCAGAGCCAGAATAGAACACTGAATAGTCCTTTATTTTGTGCTGAGGACCTAGAACCTCCACTTGTCCTTTTCTGGAGCCAGACTTCATGCTGGGGCTTTGTTTTAAAACCAAGGCCCCGCCGGACTCAGAACTAAGGAATTTTTTTTCACACATATTCAAAACGGAAGCCCTGCCACCATGGAGAAGCTCAAGGTCCTTGCTCAACTTCTGCTTGTATTTGGGCTACATGAAAATCCCTGGGTGGTAGTTGATGTTTCCCGCACCAAATGATTTCTGCACAAGGCCCAGCATTCCCCCTGCCCTGATAGGAGGGTCACACCACACACCAAGAAGGATGTGACTAATAAAGAATGTGACTTCAGAGACTTTACAAGTCCAGACAACCTCTGATAAACATTTAAACAGAGGCCAGGAATGTTTTCCTTTCTGGAGGGAAAATATGTGGTCTATGGTATGAGTAGGAGGGGCTGGCGGGGGGTAAATCTAAGCATTAGCTTCCTCCCTTCATAATTCTTAAGTGTTTTAACAGCAGTCATTTTTAATGCCCTAACAGGCTTTCATACTTAGAACCCATAGCTGAGTATGGGCCAGAAAACTCTGTGGAAAAAAATGGACAATTCCAAAGTGATTACCAAGCAAGTTTAAAACTAACATTAGGATCATTAGAGGCACTTTCCCTGGGCCCCACCCTGAAGCTAAGAATGTTCCAGAAAGTATCACTCAAGGCCCATTTTAAGTACCCAGGTTGGGATCTTCACTTCCCCTGCTGACAAAAGGGGGAAGCTCCATAGAGGAATGGGTGTTGACTTCCAGGAAAGGAAAGGTGAGAAGGACCAGATGGCATCTGTCAGCATCCTCAGCCTACTGGAGAGATTTCTGGGAACATTGGCCAGGGACCAGGAGGAGGGATTGATGAGCGGAAGCCAACAGAGATATCCCCTTGGCAGTGGAAAGGAAAGCTGCAGGTCGTTTTTGTGACTCAACACACTTTCATTGGTAGTGCTGATCCAGCTAATGTCTTTTAGCATTTTCCTTTTCATTGGCTGTTTGGTTTGTCTCCTGAATCGGTGAGCACGGTAGGCATAGGGAGGGTGAGTAAGCCTAGTATTCTCTCTGGTCGGTTCTAAATAAAAAGTAAGAAAAGAAAATGTCAGCCAGGTGTGGTTGTGCACACCTGTAGTCTCAGCCACTTAGGAGGCTGGAGTGGGAGGATCACTTGAGCCTAGGAGTTAGAGGCTGCAGTGAGCCATGATCATGCTACTGCACCCCACCCTGGGTGACAAAGTGAGACCCTGTCTCAAAAAATAAAATAAATTTCACTCAGAAATCTTCCTCTAAATGTGAAGATGGGAGCTCAGTATTGGAAGAAAGGTTCTGATAACAACTTTAATAAAACCCTTCATGTATCTGCAATCAATATTCTTTTGAATATGTCAGCTTCTGTTGTTTCAGCTATAACCCCTGTAGGCTGGAGTACTCGGGCAATGTGAGTAGAATGCAGCAGTGTCAATTTCCCTCCTTTGAATCTTAGGCAGGTAGAGAAATTATCTCATTTTAAATTCCTAACTATTCCCATACTCAGTTTTAGACATTTCTTGCTTTTCTTACTGAGATAAAGTATGTTATTTTGAAAACCTAGTCTTCAGAAATCACACTTTTTCTTCGTTTCATTCATTCTTGTAGTCATTCATTCATTCAGGTACCCACCAAGCCCTGTGGGAGACCCTGTGTTGGGAGAAAGGGCCATGTCAATGGGCCATCACTCAGAAACTGGGGGAATCGTGGTCAGGATGGAAGTTCTGGAGTCAAACCTACCCTGAATCCTGGCTCTGCTTCCCATGTGCTCTGTGATTCTGGGCAACTTATTTAAGCTCTCAAAGCCTCCAATTCCTCATCCGTACAATGGGGTAATAAGCATAGCCACTTCACTAGATTCCTATGGTAACTTTTATTATTAACAATTATTAATGAGACAAATAGCATGAGAGTGTTAGGAAAAGCTGTTAGATGTCAGTGGAGGGGAGATTGTTGGACAGAAGATAACTGGGAAGATTTCATGTAGAATTTGACTTACTAGACTTTTTTCACTTGAGGTTTAAAAAACAAAAATCTTAGTGGAGAAATTGGGAAATTCCCTTCCCTTTGCATTTCATTTTCTATTACTTTCCTAAAGACTGAAACTTCAGCGTAGAATTTCACTGAAGGCTACATCCTAGCATTTGCATTGGCCTCTCAGTGCCAGGGTAATTATTCTGTCAGTTATTTGACTTTTTAAAGTCTGTCTACCTTGAAGAACCTCTGCAAAGAAGGACCGTGTTAATGTGTAACACAGAGATAAGCAAGGCTCTGCTCTTTTTTTTTTTTTTCCTGTGGCTGTTCAACTGGAAAACTGAAATGGTTCTATTTGTGTCTCATCCAGCAGTGTTGAAAGGTGGGGGATAAACAGCTTTTACTAATAAAGTACAGTGGGATGTGAATTTTAGCAACACAAAATGCCATGTATCACCTGCAATTTGTTTTTTTTAAACACACACACACATACACACACACACGCCAAAAAAGGGAAATCACAAGACAATATAAACGTCGCTTGAAGAAACGATGGTGTTTAGCAAGAAGACAGCAAAGAGAAATACTCTGAGTTGAGCCAAGTAGATGTGTGCTGCTTTTGTAGACGGAATAAATGATCCTCACTTGCATAGACAGCAAGGTCATTTTTCTCACCCTGAATGGAAGGCATTAATCATCAGCTCTGAAAAACAACATTCAGGACAAGAAGAAACAAGCCACCGCAGCAGGAGGTATTGAATTGAGCCAGAGGATTGGGGGCCCTGTGGACGGGAGCCAGCTCAGCCCAGGTAGTAGCTCCCAGATCAGCAGGGGTGGGTGGTGGAGCTGGTCCTCTTGAGCCATAGCAGCTTTGTTGGGAACTTTCCATTGTTCAGGAAATCTCCTAGTTACCATCCAAGTGCATTTCTGAAATGCCTGACAGTGCTCAGGGCTCTGTAGGCTCTGGATTAGCTGGTTCTCCATGGATCCCATCTGCATTGAAAGCAAAGATCAAAGAAACACGGTAGAGCTCTTTTTAAAAAACATCCTAAACTCACAAGTGAATGGGAAATGCATATTTTTATCACTGGCCCATCAAGGGTAAGGGTGTTCTGTGAGAGGGGAGGAAGATAAATCGATAAGTAGGAATGAAACTCTTCAAATTCAGAGCTGGAAGAACTGCATTGAAAACTGTGAAGAGGAGATTGAAGGCAAACACTGGATCTTTTACCACTTTTCTTTTCTTTTTTTTTTTTTTAGACAAATTTGAAATTGAGTTTTACCACTTTCCCATCAGCTACACCAAGTAGTTTACTTGTGCGGCGGCTAATTGATTTGTTGAGGCAGAATTTTAGGTTACCTATGAGGTAATATGGGATAGTGGTTAGGCGGTATCTAGCTTTTTAATCCCAGCTCTACCATTTATGAGCCTTGTAGCTCTGAGCAAGTTACTCAACCTTTCTGTGTCTCCGTTTCCTCCTCTGTAAAATAGGAGACAGTACCAGCCTCACAAGGCTGTCGCAAGGGTTAAATGATTTACCCATATGAATGCCCATAGTGAGCAGTCAGTGAACAGGTGTTGCTGTTTATTTTGTTACTGTGGCCACAGTTGCGTGGGGTGGGTGGTGGGTGGCAGGAGTGAGTTGAGGGGGGGAAAAGAATAACATGAAACAGGATAATAGAATGTGGTTGTTGACAGGAACCATGAAAGTCATCCGGCCCAGCTTGCCCTTAACCAGGGAAACAAATCCTCTGGCATTTTAAAATAATTGTTTTGAAATTGTAAGTAACAGGGCCGATTTATTGATTGAGTGCTCTGTGTGCCAGACAGCATGGGAAGCTCTGCGCCTGCATCACAACAATCCACAAGGGCTGAGCGCTGTTGTTACCCCATTCTGTAGATGAGAAAACTGAGGCTCAAACTGTTAAGTCATTTAGCCAACATCACCTGGATCTGAATGCGGACCTGTGTGAATGCAGAGATTCTGTGAGTGACCCGGCAGTGACGCGGCAGTTCTGTTCCCTTTGCATTTCATTTCCTGTTACATTCCTGAAGACCGATGATGCTCCAATGTAAGATTCACCTGAAGGCTGCATTCCAGCATTTGCATTGGACTTGGAGTGCCAGAGTAAATTGTTCTGTCAATTATTTGACCTTCTAAAATATGTCTTTTTTTGGTCAGCCGTTGGTGGCTCATGCCTGTAACCCTAGCACTTTGGGATGCTGAGGCAGGCGGATCACTTGAAGTCAGGAGTTTGAGATCAGCCTGGCCAACATGGTCAAACCCTGTTTCTACTAAAAATACAAAAAGTAGCTGGGTGTGGTGGCATGTGCCTGTAATCTCAGCTACTCAGGAGGCTGAGGCAGAGGAATCGCTTGAACCTGGGAGGTGGAGGTTGCAGTGAGCCGAGATCACATCACTACACCCCAGCCTGGGCGACAGAGTGAGACTCTGTCTCAATAAATAAATAAATAAATATGCCTTTTTTTGAAGAACTGCTATAAAAGGAGGACTCTTTGGATGTGTCCTGTGGTCTCATAGAAGTGAATATATAACATCCATGAATGTGTGCCTTATTCTGCTTTGTCTCTTTTGTATAAACCCAGAGCACCATATTTTGTTTCTGTTTTTCTATTTCCACACCATCCTGACATACAGAGTACTGTATTTTGAAAAATACTTTAATACTATTAGTTTTGAAGAAATCGTTTCTCAGTACTCATGAGGTTAGCTGTTTAAAATAATATTTATTCATAAAAAATGTCCCTTTGGAATCAAGCCATCATTTGATTGGATTTGATTGAAATTGTGAGTAAGATGAAGGATACATCCCTGACAACTTTCAACTATTGCTCAGATACACCTGACTGCGTTTTTAGGAAGTCTGTTTATTGTTGGATATCCTTAACTGCTGACAGATCTTTGTTACCTTGACCTTAAATAGGTAATGATTCTTTGATCTTAGTGCTTCCCTCTGAAGTAACTAAAATCAAGGGTGCTCATTCTCTGACATGGCTTCCCTTCAAATGTAGAGGATATTTCACAGGTATGTCCCCACCCCAGGCTTCTCTTCCTTAAGCTAAACACCCATATCACCTTCCAAGCTGGTTTTCAGACCCCATATGATCCTTTAATCTGTCGGTTCTACTCTTCACCTCTTGGAAGGGACCCAGTGCTGCAAGACTGTCGGATCTGTACAGAACATGCTGGAGCCATAGGCTTACATGAAGGTGACCAAAATGGCTGGCTTCTTAGCTTCCTGGCTTCATTGATGTCAGGGAGGTTGCATGGTTAAATAATGAAGGAGGAGTGACAAGCAAAAGCCAAGGGAGGGACGTCCAAGGACTGTTTCCGAGTGATCCATGGTAGGGGCTTCATGGCATTCCTATTGTTTGTGCTTTGAGCAAGAATTCCTCGGTACGTTGGTTCTAGTAAAGAGATCAGCTATGGTCTGAATATTGGTGGTGTCCCCCCGAAAATTTCTCCGTGGAAGCTTTAACCCCCACTATGATGGCATTCACAGGCAGGGCCTTTGAGAGGTGAATGGGATTAGTGCACTATAAAAAGAGACAAAGAAAGATGATCTCTCTTTCCACCATGTGAGGCTACAGCAAGAAGGCAGCCATCTACAAGCCAAGAAGCGGGCCTCCCAGAACCCTACCATGCTTGCACCCTGATCTTGGACTTCCCATCCCATATACTTCAGATGCTTAAGCCACCAAGTCTGTGGTATTTGTTATAGCAGCCCAGGCTGACTGAGACAAGAGCTTTGGTATTCAAGATTTTTATATCGTATTCCTAAATTCTCGAAAGTTCTGAAAATAAAGAGATGTTCATAGGGCCATATGTAGTTATGTATAACAGATCCATGTTCCAAGTGGACGAGGATGAGTGGAAAGGCGGGTACTTCATTCATACACAGATATTCAGGTAACTCCTTAATGGCCTATCTACCCACCACATTCCTCTGCCTTGTGTCCACCTTTTTTTTCAAATGCGAAAATTATCTGGACTTTATTTTTCTACTTGTCAAATTCTCTTTAGCTTTTTTTAGCTGTTGTGTTGACCTCTTCTATCTCTAAAAGGCATTTGGTTATTTTTTTTTGAATGTTTTTGCTTCACTGAAGCTTAGTGTGCTTTTTATGATTTTATGGTTACCTTGCAGAAATCTCATTAGAAAAGCACTTTAATATATTACTTGGCAATGAGACATCTGACAATGTTCTAGCTCATTAGTTAGGAAACCTCCCCAAGCTGGGAGGAATAGACATTCGTCTGTGAATGGTAGAGCTTTGATCACTCCTGCAGGGGCCAGGATTTATTTTAATGCATTTTAGGGAAGGAGGAGAAGATATCCTAAGCCTGGCAAAATAAAAATAACACAGATTAAAGAAACAATGAAACGTTATTTAAGAAGAAATGCACTTCAGTTAATATTATTCTATGGTATCTCCTGAGTCCTTTGAAGGCAGAGCTTATCTTAGAAAATATGCCTCCTTTAGCGGGCAGGAGGTTAGTTAAGCAACCTCACACCAGATCACAGATTATACTGAAATGATCCTAATAAGGATAGGCTCTCCAAAGCTATATTCATTTTAGCATGAATAAATGGATTCAAGTCTTATTTGTGGGATTTTAATTTCCAACTTTGAATTTGCAAACTATCAAATTCCTTCAAAGACATGGTGTGCAGAGAAGGCTCTGAGTAATAGGATTGCTTATTTTTAAAGGAAGATGCCCTTTAGCAAAGCGCTAGGCTTTGAAATGTGATCAGTCAAGGGTCCATTCGGCACGGATTTCCCCACATGGCACGGTTTCTTGTTGAGTTCCAACCAGATTTAATAACTCATATAAAATGCAACTCCACCCTGAGGGTGCCTAGTGCATTCAAAGCAGATAATGCTATATTGTTTTAACACAGATTATGCCAAATGAAGTGAAATTTAAATTCCTGAGGCATGACAGTCCTTGGGTGCTGGTGGCTGTGGTTTAGTTGGGAGCTGTATCTTTTTTTTCTTTCTTTCTTTCTTTTAATTGAAAGACTTAAAAGAAGCAAGCTGTCTGAAAAAGTGTTTAAAAGAGCTTGGTTTTCAAATGGTATAAATAGGACAGAGGCACAAGATGCTATGAAAAAAGGGCCTTCCTCCAACTTTAAGAGATAGAGGAAAGAAATGGGAGAGTCTGGGCAAAAGTGACGTAAGCCCCTGAAGTCAGGCTGGACTCTTTTGTGTCTCATGTGAGGAGAGAAATGGGTGAAGCCTATAGTACCTTCACATTCGTCTGAATGGGAAGTAGAGGCCAGATGCCAGTTGCAGTTTCTTTTTAACTTTTTAACACCTTCAGAGGCAGGAGACAATGGTGGGTGAGGGGAATGTTTTTATTTGGGATTAGAGGTAAATTTTCCAGGCCGGGTGCAGTGGCTCACACCTGTAATCCCAGCACTTTGGGAGGCTGAGGCAGGCAGATCACTTGAGGCCAGGAGTTCAAGACAAGCCTGGCCAACATGGCAAAACCCCGCCTCCACTAAAAATACCAAAATTAGCCAGGCGTGGTGGTGCGCACCTGTAATCCCAGCAACTCAGGAGGCTGAGACAGGAGAATCGCTTGAACCCAGGAGGCGGAGGTTGCAGTGAGCTGGGATTGCTCCACTGCACTCCAGCCTGGGCGACAGAGCGCAACTCTGTCTCAAAAGAAAAAAAAGAGAGAGAAGGATCCATTTTCCAAAGAGGAAAGTACAATGGGCAGAGTTTAGAAGCTCACTTGCTTGTGCCAGGACCACAGCTGGGTGAGCTGCTGCCCTTGGGAAAGTCACTAGGTCCTCCCATCTTCCCTCTTCCCTTTTTCCTCTCCTTTGTGCAATAGAGATTATGATCACTCCCAATCAACTCCACAGGACTGTGCTGAGAATCAGATAAAGAGAACATGCTTTAGAAAGCTCACCATAAATGGGCTGTGGCCATGGAGGTGGTGGTGGTGACAGTGGTATTGGCATCTGGGCTGGCTTGTAGCCTGTTCAGTAACTGTAGTCATGGAAGCTTAGGGAGCTGTTTGAAGAGACCCATCCTAGTCTGACCTCATGAGCCAGAGACACTAGTAATCTTGGGCAGTTCTGGAACATTTTGCATTTTGTTGTTATTTATTTATTTTTAATTTTTTTTTTTTTTTTTTTTTTTTTTTGAGACAGGGTCATTCTGTCACCCATGCTGAGCGCAGTGGCAGGAATCTCAGCTCACTGCAACCTCAACTTCTCTGGCTTGAGCAATCCTCCCACCCCAGTCTCCCGAGTAGCTGGAACTACAGGCACACACCACCATGCCCAGCTAATTTTTGCATTTTTTGTAGAGACAAGGTTTTGCTGTGTTGTCTGGGCTGGTCTTGAACTCCTGAACTCAAGCAATCCTCCCCTTTCAGCCTCCCAAAGTGCTGGGATTACAGAGATGCACCACCATGCCGAACCCAAAATGCATTTATTTAATATACATCACAAGCTCTCAACTGGAGGCTTAAAAGACAAATAATAATAATAACAATAATAATACCACAGCTCAAGACACAGAGTGCTGTACAAAAATCACAGAAAGGACAGACCATCTAAGGAAAACTTTAAAAGGCAGCACAAGGACAGGCTAGGCAGCCTGGGTCAGGGCTCCTGGCTGGTGACCTGCTTTAAGTAGGTTTCTTGCAAGTACTTCTTAAAAGCTGTGAGCTCGGCAGTATGCCTGTTCAAAGGGCTATCAACGCTGGGTTCTCCTTGAAGGCTGTGGATGGAGAGCAGGATGGTCCTGACACCATACAGGGCAGACCACTTGTCCTTCAGGATGTCCAGACAGATGTTACCCTGGGTGTCCATGTTGGGGTGGTAGCCGGGCGTGAGGAACTTCACCATGGGCACATTGTAAGGGTAGCCCCTGGGGAGCTCTAGGGAGAGCTTATACCTCAGGTCTTCATATGCTGTGCCAGCTGCTCCATGGATGGTCCCCACCCATTTAAAAAGGTTGCCTGATTCAGGGAAGGCAGAAATCCCTGTGTCACCAGGCATTGTGAAGGTCATCAACTCCTGCTGTAGCCTTTTGCCCACAGGGTCCCAGGCGGCACCCCTGCTGGGGGTGGCACCTTTATAGGCAGCAGCAATGCTGGTGGCGGCTGGGTCAAGGTTTTGAGAGGCCACCTAGGTGGCACTGGCAGAAAGATAGGAACTTAGAGAACACAACTGCAACTGCGTATTTAATTTTTTTGAGACAGGATCTCCCTCTGTCTCCTAGACTGACGTGCAGTGGCGTGAACACAGCTGGTTGTATCATCAACCTCCTGGGCTCAAGCATTTCTTCTGCCACAGCCTCCCAAGTAGCTGGGACCACAGGGGCACCCCCCACACACACTCAGCTAATCTGTTATTGTTTTGTGGAGATAGGATATCTGCAGCCATAAAAAAGAATGAGATCATGTGTTTTGCGGGAACATGAATGGAGCTGGAGGCCGTTATCCTCAGCAAACGAACGCAGAAACAGAAAACCAAATACCATGTGTTCTCACTTACAAGTGGGAGCTAAATGATGAGAACTCATGAACCCAAAAAAGGAAACAACAGACACTGGGGTCTACCTGACAGCAGAGGGTGGGAGGAGGGAGAGGAGCAGGAAAGATAACTATTGAGTACTGAGCTTAGTACCTGGGTGATGAAATAATCTGTAGAACAGACCCCTGTGACATGAATTTACCTATGTAACAAACCTTCACATGTACCTCCAAACCTAAAATAAAAGCTTTTTTTAATTTAAATTTAAATTTTAAAAAAGAGATAGGGGGGTCTCACGATGTTGTCCAGGCTGGTCTTGAACTTCTGGCCTCAAGCAATCTTTCCATCTCAGCTTCCCAAAGTGCTGGGATTATAGGCATGAGCCACTGCACCAAGCCTAGGACATTTTTAATAATCACCTCCCTTACCCCAGCCAAGGTTCCCAATCCTCAGGAAAAAAGCTATTCAAGACAAACCTTCCTAAGCAGACCCAAAGTTTTGAAAGCTCACGTGAAACCTGCCTTCCTGAGTAGCCCGCTAGCCTCCATGACCAAATATGCCACATCAAGGCTGATGTGGTTCCCTTAGACCTATTTTGATATCAACTGAGATCAGTCCCTTATTCTGGGAGGAGAGCCTGATAGCCGTGTGTGTGCTGTTAGAGGACACTGCCCACACAGTGACCACCCGGGGAAAAAGAAAGACACAATTTTCTTGTGTGTGTTGCAACATGGCCAGTGTCAGAGATCCAGGATTGCTTAATCTAACCCCAAGTGATTAAGAACCAGCTGTGACACCAGACTGAGTGCAAACTTAGTTGTCAGCACAGATGAAGGAAGAAAATAGGCACACCAGATGTAAAAACCCCAAATAGGCCTCCTACTGACAGATCCTGCTCTGCTAACCCATGCAGACCTCTCCTGACTTGCTGAGACATATGTATACTCAATGACAGCATGGAATTGAATGGTTGACTAGAAGTGGCTTTCCAGAGGCTGCAGCAGGAGGAACAGGCTGAAAGTCTAAGACAACACAAGCCAGCTAACAAACTGGCCGCAGGGGTAATGAGCACTGGATACAAGGGATGCTCAGTGTATTTTTCAATTTGATTAAGATTGATTAAACACCAAGTATTTCCTTCCCCCCAGTATATCAAAAACAGTGTCTTCAGTAGGACCTGGAGTACTGCAGTGATGGGTATCACTTTTGACCAACATATGCTCCTGCCTTCCCTTATATAGATTCACACACTTCTTCCAGATTTACCACTGCCTTATGCACCTGGACCCTCGGGACTTCAGTAATTTGCAGGGCCAGGTGTGTTCAGAGCAGAAGAAATAGGAAGTAGTGTACAATGAATAGGTGCAGGGAGAACCCATCTTCAAATGAATTGGCCTTTGTAATTAGCAATTGTATGTCAATAAATTATTTAATACATTGAGATGTGTGTGTTACAGCATTCAACACTGATCCACAAGCTTGAATACATTTGTGTTTTAGAATTAATGAATCTTAATCAAATAGAAAAATACATTGAGCATCCCTGGTATCCAGTGCTTATTACCCCTGAGGCCAGTTTGTGAGCTGGTTTATGGAAACTGTCTTAGACTTTCAGAAGAGAAAACAAAGGTTTTCTTATTGAACCTTTTGGTTGTACATTGCATGTTTGATTTGAGAACAATTATGGTTCAGTCCTGCAGTAAAAGATTGAGAGCCTTACATCATTATAAATGTGGCCTGGGGCGTCCACCTCATTTAACTAGAGGATAATGCAGAGGAGTGATTTGCAACTGACTTCTTCCTCCCACAAACTAATCTTTCTAAATGGTTTACACTTTTTTCTGTCCTCAAAGGGATTTGTTAAATGTGATTTTCAGCAGGAAATGTACTTTTTTTATTTGTTATCCTTAATGGAAATGCATAGATAACTGAATCCGTGTTAACATAATAAGACAATCACATTTTTTGTTTAGTTGTGGGGGAAGGGACGGGATAGAGGAAATAGAAAAAGTTCCTTCTAACATAAGCTGAATATTTATTTGGTTTTTGTTTTTATTTAAATCACCCTCTTTAGAAAATTACTGTCTTAATAAGACATTATAAAATGAATTTTTCCAGTCATTTTGAGGGAAAAATATGGTACTCTGGGAGAACTTCTAGAAGAAAGAGGGAAAGACTCACTTAAGATTCCCAGGACCTACAGAGGGCTGGTGCTTACTAGTTCCCACTGAGGACCTTCCATTTTGGTGTTTTTCGTCTTTTGTTTTTTGAGACAGGATCTCACTTTGTCACCCAGGCTGGAGTGCAATGGCACGATTCTGGCTCACTGCAACCTCTGCTTCCAGGGTTCAAGCAATTCTCCTGCCTCAGCCTCCCGAGTAGCTGGGATTACAGGCGTACACCACCATGCCCAGCTGTTTTGTATTTTTAGTAGAGACAGGGTTTTGTCACGTTGGCCAGGCTGGTCTGAAACTGCTGACCTCAAGTGATTCACCTGCCTCGGCCTCCCAAAGTGCTGGGATTGCAGGAGTGAGCCACTGCACCTGACCCCGTTTTGTTTTGTTTTGTTGTGAGAGACCATAAACAGCCTAGAAAGATAGAAATCTCAATAATGAGAAGTTTCTGTAATGTGTGGCTCCTGTCCACCTTCTCTCTGCTTATTTGCTATCTTTTTTTTTTTTTTTTTTTTTTTTAAGAGACAGGGCCAGGCCGGGCGCGGTGGCTCAAGCTTGTAATCCCAGCACTTTGGGAGGCCGAGACGGGCGGATCACGAGGTCAGGAGATCGAGACCATCCTGGCTAACACAGTGAAACCCCGTCTCTACTAAAAATACAAAAAAATTAGCTGGGCGTAGTGGTGGGCGCCTGTAGTCCCAGCTACTCGGGAGGATGAGGCAGGAGAATGGCATGAACCCGGGAGGTGGAGCTTGCAGTGAGCCAAGATCGCACCACTGCACTCAAGCCTGGGTGACAGAGTGAGACTCCGTCTCAAAAAATAAAAAAGAGACAGGGCCTTCTCTGTCACCCAGGCTGGAGTGCAGTGGTGACATCATGTTTCACTGCAACCCCAAACTCCTGGGGTCAAGCAATGCTTCTACCTGCGCCTCCCGAGCAGCTGTGACTACAGGCAGGTGTCACCACAGAAGGACAGACTATCTAAGGAAAACTTAAAAAGACAGCACAGGCTGGGCGCAGTGGCTCACGCCTGTAATCCCAGCACTTTGGGAGGCCGAGATGGGCGGATCACGAGGTCAGGAGATTGAGACCATCCTGGCTAACGGTGAAACCCCATCTCTACTACAAAAAACTAGCCGGGCGAGGTGGCGGGTGCTTGTAGTCCCAGCTACTCGGGAGACTGAGGCAGGAGAATGGCGTAAACCTGGGAGGTGGAGCTTGCAGTGAGCTGAGATCCGGCCACTGCACTCCAGCCTAGGCAACAGAGCGAGACTCCGTCTCAAAAAAAAAAAAAAAAAAAAAAAAAAAAAAAAAAAAAAAAAGACAGCACAAGGACAGGCTGGACAGCCACCACACCTGGCTAATTTTTTATTTCTTTTATTTTTTATTTTATTTTTTGTAGAGACCAGACCTCACTATGTTGCCCAGGCTGGTCTCAAACATCTGGCCCCAACAATTCTCTCACCTTGGCCTCCCAAAGCACTGGGATTATAGGCATGAGCCATCATCCCAGGCCTATTTGCTGTCTTGATTCTCTTTTCTGCTCCCTCCAGCCCCACAAATGGCCCAAGACCCCAAATGGGCAGTCAAGCTTCCCCACTAAGTTGAGTTTCTTTACTAGGCAAGTCAAGATGTCTTGGTGAGATCCTGTCTTGAAACAATGCCAGGGAAGGACATGAGGTCTCCTTCCTCCTAAAAACTCCCGTAGAAGGAGGCCTGGGAGGGGCAAGCCTGGTTGGTTCAACCTGGTGATTCAACCATCCACATTAGACCTCTAGGCCTGATGGCTGGGTGAGGGGCTCAGAGAATTTCTTCAATCTTGGCCAGAAAGGCTTCCTTGCAGCTTTCACATTTCTCTCGTGTCCTTCAGAAGGGGCCTGCATCCAAAAGTGGCCATGGAAAGCTTCACGGAATTAGCTTTTATTGTAAAAAAGTAGCAAATGGAGGAATGACTGAAGAGAAAGCATGCTCCAGCTATCAGTCAACGTTGAAGGCATGAGCCCATGTTCTAAATTTAAACACAATCTGTCCCTTTCTCCTTGTATATCCGGTTTCCTTTCACTTCCCTCAGTGCCTTTGACCAATCCCATTCTTGGTTTACTGCTTGGCATTGATAATTATATACGTGCACTGTGACAGTTCAACCTTTCATGTGCCAGTTCCCATCTTCTGATATTTTCTTTTCTTTTTTCTGTGGAAAATGATATGACAAAATCCTGCCATTTGTATGTTCTTCATTTTTGACTCCAGTCATGCACTACGGAATAGAAAGTATCTCAGCCTCCTTTATTTTTCTCTGCCATTACTGATGTGTTGCTAGGCCCATCTTATCTGTGCATTAGCTCATTGCTTTTCGTCGTCACTTGTCACTGGCTGCCATTTCCCCCCCACTCCCTTGGTGGTTGTGTCTACACGTCTTTGCTATAGGGGAAATTAGATAGTAAACTGGTGATGTCAGTCCTTTGACTGGAGGTTAGCATTTCAAATGCGCACATATGTTTTGTTAAACTTACTTTTTTTTTTTTTTTTGAGACAGAGTCCCTGTCACCCAGGCTAGAGTACAGTGGCATGATCTTGGCTCACTGCAACCTCCACCTCCTAGGCTCAAGCAATTCTCCCACCTCGGCCTCCTAAGTACCTAGGACTATAGGCATGCACCTCCACACAGGGCTGTTTCCCAGTCTGGTCTTGAACTCCTGGGCTCAAGAGATCTACCCCCTCGGCCTCCCAAAGTGCTGTGACTACGGCATGAGCCACCACTCCCAGCCTAAAGCCCGCTTCTTTTGAAACCTCAACCTGTTTCCAGATCAGTGATTCCCAAATTTCTTGTAACCACAACCTCTTCTCCTTATGTTTGGTTTAGATATTTTATGATATCCATCTTTTTCCCTACCCTATCAATTATTCTCCAGGGAGAAGAGTACAATATTTTTTGTTTTGTATGAAAAACAAGTAAAACTTTTTTTTTTTCAGTTTTGAGGAATTTTTGAGACCATGCAATACTCAGTGGTCTATTGGAGATGTCCTGAAGTGTTGCAAAAAAAGCAATCACTGCTTTGAATCTTGGAATAAGGTCATTTTAATCTCACTCACTATGTTTTTTCTTTATGTGTTTTGTGATAGAAAACACATAATATGAAATCTGCCCTCTTCACAAAGTTTTAAGTGTGCAGTACAGTGTTTCTTAATAAGACATTAACTATAAGCACATTGTTGTACAGCAGATCTCTAGAACTTTATACTCATTGAACAGCAACTCCTCATTTCTCACTTACCCTAGCCCCTGGATACCACCATTCTGTTTCTGCTTCTATAAGTTTAAATACTTTAGATACTTCATACAAATGGAATCATGTCATATTTGCCCTCCTGGGACTGGCTTATTTCTTTTAGCATAATGTCCTACAGGTACATCTGTGTTATGGCATATGACAAGTTGATCTCACTTATTATTTCTTAAAGTGTAAATACAAGAGTAACAAAAAAAAAAATCCCTTGTGTCTTCCATGGACTGCTTAAGGTTACAGATGCTCACAGTTAAGGCTTATGTTTTGGGGTCCCTGGGAGGATATAAGTTCCAGTTCTTTTTTGTATAATGATGAAAGTAACATAAAAGATTCTAGGACGGCAGGTACAAAGAGCATGTTAAGAACAGCCCTTGAAAATATATATTATCATTGCAGACATCTTCTTGGGGTCAAGTCATAATGTTCCCAAATAAATAACTGTCCATCCATGAGGACTTTGTTTATGTTATTGATACTTTGTTTTGGTTTTGGTTTTTTGCCCTAATTCTTGGAGAGAGGACTTTATGACTAAAAACAAATAAAAAAAAAAAAAAAAAAACCTTCCAAAAAGAGATTATGATTATTAATTAAGAAAGAACTCTAGCTGATGATGGAGAAAGTTCAAAGATGTTGTATTATTCTTTTTTTCTTCTTCTTCTTTTAAAACAATTAAGGCCAAGCACAGTGACTCACATCTGTAATCCCAGCATTTTGGGAGGCTGAGGCAGGTGAATCACTTGAGGTCAGGAGTTCAAAACCAGCCCTACCAACATGGTGAAACCCCGTCTCTACTAAAAATACAAAAATTCACTGGGTGTGGTGGCACATGCCTGTAATCCCAGCTACTCGGGAGGCTGAGGCAAGAGAATCACTTGAACCCAAGAGGCGGAGGTTGCAGTGAGCCGAGATCATACCATTGCACTCCAGCCTGGGCAACAGAGCAAGACTCCATCTCAAAAAAAAAACAAAACACTTAAAACTAAAGGAAAATATTGGTTGTTTGCTGTTACATAATAAATTAGTCTAAAACTTAGCAGCCTAAAACAATAATAAATATTTACTATCTCACACAGTTTCTGCGGATCAAAAACTTGAGAGTAGCTTAGTTTTGTGGTTCCGGGCTGGAGTGTCCCATGAGGCTGCAGTCAGTGTGTCAGCAGGGACTTTGTTCTGGCTTCGGATTGACTCACTCACATGGCTGTTGTCAGGAGGACCCAGTTCCTCATCACATGGACCTCTCCTTTGTGCTCTTTGAGCATCCTAACAGCATGGCACTGGCTTCACCCAGAGCAAGTGATCCCACAGAAAGCAAGAAAGAAGCTTCAGGCATGCACTGTCCCTCCCACTCTATTTTATTCAAATATGTCACCAGAGTAAGTCACTGAGTACAGACCACACTCCAGGGGAGCAGAATTAGCTCCACCTAAAAAGCAGAGGTGTGGGTTTGATAAAGGGATAGGAGACCCATGCCACCAGAAGGGTGGACGGGACCTTAGCCAGATACTCTAGTGATGCTCAGGGACAAAGAAAGAGAGAGTACACGGAGTCTGAGCACAAACTCACAGCTATGGTCCATGCTGGGGCTGGAGATGGGGGGAAGGAGCAAAGGAACACCTGGCCAGACCACCCTGAGAGTCCTCTGGGAGCCAGGACTGTGGAGCGGGGAGAGATAATGGAAACAAAGATGTGTTAGAGATTTCCTGAGGATGAGGCCAGGAGGCCGCCAGAGAAGTGAATGCAGGTAAAGACAGTGGCTTTGACCAGGGAGCAAGGGTGGATGCCCCAGGCCAGCCCAGGAGCTTGGTGCCACTGGAGGAAGTGTGTTATACCAATCAGAGCTGCTTTTGCTGCTGCTGAAATGGAACAGTGCCATCGAGCCGCCTTCTCCACTGGAGATGCTTCTTCAGCTCAGCAGGACGCTAGCTTGGAACTCAGAGTGCACGTTTTTGTGGATTGGGAGGAGGGCCGACACCTTGGCAGGATAGCCTCTGGAGCTGCCTTTTGAGGATGTTTACCTGTTGGCATTTGCAGTACTCCGCGCTTCAAGAGTGAGCCGCTTTCTCTTCTCGTCATGGAGTTAAATTCCCAGGATGTCATCTTCCTTTTCTTTAGAGCCTGTTTCCAAAACTCAACTTTAGTTTGCTTCCCAAATTGCCCTCCTAACCTCCATAGACTGAGTTTATTTGTCTTGATGGATGAATCAGAGTCTCAAACTCATCTCTTTTGCTCCAGCTCTCTTGGCAGAGAACACAGGAAGATGAGTTTTGCTTATGTGTGTGTTTGGGGAGGACTTTTTTTCCTTTGTTTTTCGGTCTCAGCCATAGTTTGTGGGCGAGCCAGCACCTGGGACCTTGACTGCCTCCAAGCGTGGGCCGAGGCCACATGAGGAGTTCTACCCAGTACCGTTTGTGATGCTCCCTAATTCCAGGATGGGCTGCAGTTTTCCAGATCCAAGGCTCATGGGAACTGGGGAAATTACTTTCCTGGAGCCAGCCTTATCTTATTTGTCCATGTTTCATTCATACAAATTGGAAATACTCCCACAGCTAAACTGCCTGCTGACCATCTGCCTAGGCAGTGGAGCTGTGGATGCTCAATGGCTTTCCTCAGCACTTTCCTAATCTCTTAGCTTCGCACTGTTTACGTGGTAGCCAACCGATTGAGAACAGATCATGTTTTTGCTGTGTTATTAATAAAGTGCAAGAAGTTGAATTCCTGTAATTCTAGTTCCTTTTCTGCCGTTATCTAGGAAAGAGCTTAGGCAAATATTTAGCCCCTGGGGCCTCTTATATAAGAGATTTGGTCAAGATGGATCTCAGGGCCCTTCTAAGTCTCAAGTTCATTGACTATACCATAATTTAGGAATATGAAAATATTAGTAGGAAAGGATTTATTTACCACAAGAGGAGAATCTCTATACTTTCTCTTGTCACCCAGCTCACTAGAAAGGATCTGTACCTTAACAAGAGATTTCCCTCTGCATTGTGGAATCAGCAGTTTCTTCATGTTGGGTAATAGAATCTAAGTTCATGTTTTTCTCTTAAAACCATACAAATGTTCTTAACATCTTTGTATACCTGAAGCTTATGCTTTGCTGATTGTTTCTTTTAAATCCATTTTCCCAATATAAAAATATTGCTTGTCAACACAGACTTGCACTTCTGCAGTTTTATTTGTTTGTTTGTTTTTCAGTCACTCAGGCTGGAGTGCAGTGGTGCAATGTCAGCTCACTGCAACCTCCTGAGGTGGGAAGATCACTGGGCTCAAGGGATCCTCCCACCTTAGTCCCCCAGGTAGCTGGGATCACAGGCACATGCCATCACACCCAGCAAAATTTTATTTTTTTGCTGTTTTTTTGGGGAGGGGTAGAGATGGGGTTTCACCATGTTGCCCAGGCTGCTCTGAAACTCCTAGGCTCAGGGGATCTGCCCATCTTGGCCTTCCAAAGTGCTGGGATTACAAGTGTGAGGCATCATGCCAGCCTGCAGTTTTCAATAGTTACTCTAAACGTCACTTGGGTTTCTCCCACTAAAAAATCTGACCACTTAACATCCAATTTTTAAATTTTATAAATTGACTAATAAAGGAATATTTTGCTACAGCATTAATCTTTATCTTTTATCTCCTGGGTTTTATCTAAGTTTTTAAATGAAATTGCTACTGTTTTATAGATATTTAACTTATGATCTATGTTAGCATAAGGGTAAAAATTGAGAATCAGCAATTCTGGTCATTTTATTGCTCTAGTTGAGTGGCTGAGTCAGAAACATAAAAAGGTCATACACAAACATTGACCTATTTGTACCTACGAACAGCTGAGGACCGATTTCTAAATAGGTCACAGTTAATCAAAATCTCTGCACTTTAATCTTTTCCAAATGCTAAACCATGCCCTTCTACAAACTGTGGAATAAAAGCAGTCATAGCTAGCTATGTCTAGCATAGTCCAGAGTCCCCTAAAAATCTTTTCAGTGATCCACAACAACAAAAGCCAGTTTCTTGGAATGGTTCATACACTTTTGTTATTTAAACCTTCATAGGAAAATACTAAACAGGGTGTATTTTGGTAGTGACATTGGTTCACTCAGCTACTCAGCAGTTTGTTGATTACCTGCTCAACACCAGGCGTTGGATCACAGGAAAGAACTAGAGAGAATAAATTGACTGGTCCTTAGCAGCACTGAGCCCACAATCTAATAGGGTATGCAGCAATTTCAATGCATTGTGAAAATGGGATGATAAGGGAGAGTCATGTAAGAACCAGGCCCGCATTCTAAGTTGGAGGGGTTGGATTCAGGAGTGAAGAGAGGTGAGGAAAGGTCAAGGGAGGTTTGTCAGACAAAAAGGAAACTAATCTGAGACACAAAGGATATCTAGGAGTTAACCGAGCAAAAGTATGGAGGGGTGGGAAATGGGGGAATATTCTAGAAAAAGCAATGGCACGTGCAAAGGCTAGGGGCTAGGGAGAGCAAGACATGCTTGAGGAGCCACAGGAAGTTCATTATGGCTGGAGCTCAGGGTTCAGGAGGAATGTGGCAAGAAATGAGGCTGGGGAAAGCTACTCAGAGTCAGATCTTATCTATTCTGGATTTTACAGTTTAGCAAATGTATTAATTCAGGACCATTATCTTCTTTCTGGCAGTTAGAAAGTTTTTCTCAAGAGGAAGATGTAAATCTAAAACATTTCAAATCCCAGAGAGAAAACATTTTCTCTAATATAAGGATTGCTGGACTCTACCCAGGAGTGTTTACCAAGTGTTAACATTGACTTTTAAAATCTTCCTAGGATTCCTGCCATACAAGGTAATTCTATGCATATGGCATCTTTTTAATGATTTGCAAGACAAAACACAAAGCATATTTTCAAATACTGATTTGCACATTAAACACTAACTGAAAACATTACAATCCAATAAAAAGGGCTGGGGTTCCCAGATCACTTTATTCTAAGATGTGGGTAGGACTTTAGCCATTTGACCACGATGGGGTTATCATGCACTGATTCTCACCTATTTGGGGTTGCAAGTCTACGCTACTTATCCAGAACCACTCAGATAACACCTCAGAAACATTTCAGACCAGGTGCAAATAGTAAGCCATGAAACCTGTTTATGATTCCAGCAATATGTGACCTTTTCTTCAAAATATATTAATGCTTTTACTTTCTTGTTTTTCTTTCTGTCTTGGTAGCTTGTAGACATAACTAATCTCCTTGGCTTGACATTGAAAACCTCTGTAATCTAGTCTGGCCTACAGTTCGTAAGATTCTGTTTTCTTCTCCACAAACACCTCATTCTCCAACAAAGCAAAATGAGACAGAACACTCCAGCAATACAGATTATGTAAAGAGGCACCATGGTAGCATGGGGGAGGCTTTGGGTTTGGACTCAGAAAACCTAAATTCATGTCCTGCCCACTCCATTTCCAGTCTGTGTGACCTCCACAAGACACTTAGCCTCACTGAACCTCAATTTCTTTATCTGCAAAATGACTGGCTTCTCTCACAAGATGGCCGGGAAAATCAAAATGAAGTAATGGAGGTAAAAACTTGCTGTGAGGCCAGGTGCTGTGGCTCATAGCTGTAATCTCAGCACTTTGGGAGGCTGAGGCGGGAGGATCAGTTGAGCCCAGAAGTTTGAGACCAGCCTGGCAACATAGCAAGACCCTATCTCGTTATTTTTTAAAAAGTAAAAATAAAAATAAAATTTCTCTGGGAGGTGTAAAGCCCATTATTAATGTAAAGTACAGCAGTCCACCCTCATCCATGGTTTTGCTTTCCAGTTTCAGTTATCTGCAGTCAGCCTTGGTCTGAAAATATTACATGGGAAATTCCAAAAACAAACACTTTCTGGTTTTAAATTCCACACAGTCCTGAGTAGCGTGAAGAAATCTCACCCCATCCAGCTCTGTCCATGCGAATTTTTTCCTTTGTGTAGGGTGTCCACACTGTCGACGCCACTCACTCATTACTCAGTCAGCAGCTGTCTCAGCTGTCAGATTGACTGTCATGGTATCCCAGTGCTTGTGTTCCAAGAAACCCTTGTTTTACTTAATAATGGCCCCAAAGCACAAAATTAATGAATGTGGTTTATTGTTATAGTTGTTCTATTTTATTATTAGTTGCTGTTGTTAATCTCTTACTGTGCCTAATGTACAAAATAGATTTTATCAGAGGTATGTATATATGGGAAAACACAGGGAAAAACATAATATTAATATATACTATTAATATATATTGTATAAGGTTCAGTACTATCCACAGTTTCAGGCATCCACTGGAGGTTGTAGAAAGTATCCCCTACAGGGATAAGGGTGGAGAACATACCCAAAAAGCAAGGATGAGGGAGGCATAAACAGCAGCTCCAAGGCCAATTTCGGGAGTACTGAGAACATTTTCTTCCTTGTGCCTATAAATAATGAGTTTCCTATTTTTATGTATGGTTGCTCTGAAGAGGCGCCAAATCTGAAATCCCCTGTTTTATGAGGAAATTATTTTCATTTACATAAACAAAAGAATAAAGTCTCCAAGGCCAGAACTGATGGTTGCTCTAGAAGGAATGCCATTGGAAGTTCTACAGTAAGCTCCAGGTTCACCTCACCCTTAGGATACTTTGCATCTAGTTTCTCCCAGTCCTTGTAAAGGCATTATGTCCTCACCTTTAAAATCCAGTCTACGGATGGGTGCACTGGCTCACACATGTAATCCCAACACTTTGGGAGGCCAATGCAGGGGAATCACTTGAGCCCAGGAGTTCGAGACCAGCCTGGGCAACACAGGGAGAGCCTGTCTCTATGGAAAAAAATTTTTAAACTTAGCCAGGTATGGTGGTATGTGCCTGTAGTCCCAGCTACTTGGAAGGCTGAGTTGGGAGGATCTCTTGAGCCCTAAAGGACGAAGTTGCAGTGAGCCATGATCGTACTACTGCCCTCCATCCTGGATAACAGAGTATGAGAGCCTGTCTCAAAAAAAGAAGAGAAATCTACCTTAGAAACCATGAAAAACTCCTTTCTGTGTCTCCCTGCACTGTTAGGGAACTAATAATTCAAGTAAAATAAAAAACAAAACTCAAAAAAAGAAAGCACCATTAATTAAAGAAAAATAATGACTGCCTAAAATTAGCCAAAGTGCCAGTGGATTTCTGATTTGAAAAATGCCAATAAGAGCAGAAAAGAGTATTTCCATGCCCCTGCGATCTCCTTCTGTGGGGTAACACGTCCCACATGCATTGGCATAGTTTTGCTTCACCTTGTTCCCATTTCTCACAGCTCACACCCAGCCGGATGGGCTCCTCTATCCCCTAGCCGGATAAGAGCAAGTGTGACTTGCCTTGCTAAATGGTCAATTCCTTATGCAAAGCTTTCCAGTTCTCACCAGGCAGGTCCTCCTCTCCTGTGATCAGAGAGGCATATCCATTTCCCTGATTTCAGAGCTGTGCTATTTGGCACTTCTGAGCCTCACTGAACAGTCTGATTCTTCCTGGCCCAGATTGTTTACTGCACCCACATCTAGCACCTTCTCAGTTCCTCTCAGCACTTGGAAAAATTGTCTTGTAGCTGAACTCAAACACACAGTAATACATATCCTAAGTACCCAAGACACACACACGAGAAGAACTAGCCCACACGGGGGTAAGAGAAGCATTCTGTTCCAGGTTCAGCCTTAGGGACGACACCAGAGAAAATACCAAAAATGGGAGAAGAAACACGAAGTCTTGCTAGGAAGCTGAGAGAAAATCTGAGAACACAGGGCCGGGCGCGGTGGCTCACGCCTGTAATCCCAGCACTTTGGGAGGCCGAGGCGGGCGGATCACGAGGTCAGGAGATCGAGACCATCCTGGCTAACACGGTGAAACCCCGTCTCTATCAAAAATACAAAAAATTAGCCGGGCGCGGTGGCGGGCGCCTGTAGTCCCAGCTACTCGGGAGGCTGAGGCAGGAGAATGGCGTGAACCCGGGAGGCGGAGCTTGCAGTGAGCTGAGATCTGGCCACTGCACTCCAGCCTGGGCCACAGAGCGAGACTCCGCCTCAGAAAAAAAAAAAAAGAAAGAAAGAAAATCTGAGAACTCTCAGCAAGGAGTGCATGAGCAAAGGATGGGGTAGATAACGGAGAACTTTTCAGTCTCCGGACATCACAAAAGGACTCAGAAAATGACCAGAGAGACCAAGCTGGAGAAGAGGAAAACACTGAGAAAGAGCAGGAGGAGCTCAGTTATGCGCGGCTGGCTAACGTCTGCGGCTGTCTGCCAGGGAGTCGCGGCGGCTGGGCTGTGACAATGGGAGTCCGGGGCCTGGAGGGTAAAAACATACACAAGTACAAACGCCAGATGCCCGCCAAGCAGCCATCACGCCCTGCGCTCTGCTCCACGGAATCCTGAAGGGGGCTATTCGCACACAGAGATCCCTTTCTTCATCCTCCGCCTTGCCCTCTTAAACCAAACCGAATGTCTTAACAGGGAGGCAATTGGATCAGCAATGAGCAAAAGGCGGCTCCCAAGTTCGAGGGATTTTGAATAAGACCCACGCACTCCAGACACAGAGCCCCATCTCCGCACAGCACAGTCAAGGGTAGGAATGAGGAAGGTAGAAGAGGGGCAGGATGCACATGGAAGACGACTGCCCTGTTTTATGGAAATGGAAAGCAGTCCAGAAGGAGAACTGCGATGACCCTGTCAAAGGAAGGGAAGTTAGACACTGCCCTCTGTCCACCCCCGCGCGATCGAAGTGGTGGTGATGCTGGTGTTATCAGGTGTCTGTACCCTTCATGCAGAACCCGCCCACTGCATATTCTCAATTCTCCATGAATACTGGCACCTCCCAAGTAGTACTTGGTCTCTCACTCCCCAAAAAGACCTAGGAACATAATTTCTTCTAATCTGTGCCCCTCTCCTCCTTTCTAACTTTCCACCTTCCTGTTTTCCTAATCATCTGAGTATCTCCTGCTCTAAAACCATGTTTTAATTAAGTGCTTCTACCTAGGGAGTTTTTTTTTTTTCTTTTTTTTTTTTTTAGATAGCTGTGCCAGACCCCACCCCCAAACCAATGAGAAATTAGGAGTGCAGCCCAGGAATGGACATTTTTTTCGGCACACCCAGATGGGTCCAGTGTGCAACCAGGATTGGCAACCACTGGATAAGATCCTGAAGGACAAAATCCTTCCTAGAGGCCAGTACCTGGTGGCTGAGGCTCTGCGTGTCTGCTGCCTATTTCTGCAGATGCCCCGCTATGAAATCTTTTCCAACCTGCATAGCCTTCTAGAGACTGAACAAACCTCTGTTTGGTAACTCCTGGTCTAAGAGGGTCACCCTATACTGCACTGTCGGACCCCACAGGCACTTTCCAGTGCTATCAGCCTGGCCTGAAGGATTTGCTGGGATTTCTAAAGTGTATATCTCTTCCTTGGGCAGAGTGGTGCTAAACACTTGTCTGGTTCTCAGGGAGCTGAAGAACTTTAGTCTTCTACTAAAGACCCAAGGTGTTAAGCTTCCTGGTCCTCCTTGGTTGTCAGAGTGTACAGGGAACAGCAGAATTGACCCCATTGTAGCGTCCTCCCAGGGAGTTCACGCCTCAGCCTTCAGCTTCGCAAAATGTTCTCAGGAGGAGGTTTAGCAAGTCCAACTCTCCTAAAGTAGAAGATCACTTGGGAATCTCTTACATTCTCTTCCCCAGAGGCACATCTATTTCATCTTGTTTATTTATTTATTTATTTATTTTTGAGACAGCCTTGCTCTGTCGCCAGGCTGGAGTGCTGTGGTGTGATCTCGGTGCACTGCAACCTCCGCCTCCCAGGTTCAAGCAATTCTTCTGCCTCAGCCTTCCAAGTAGCTGGGACTACAGGCATATGCCACCAAAATTAGCCTGGCTA
This sequence comes from Chlorocebus sabaeus, assembly GCF_047675955.1. Classification (NCBI taxonomy): domain Eukaryota; kingdom Metazoa; phylum Chordata; class Mammalia; order Primates; family Cercopithecidae; genus Chlorocebus; species Chlorocebus sabaeus. The sequence goes on from NC_132910.1 coordinate 12,195,357, forward strand.
ATTTTTTGTATTTTTAGTAAAGACAGGTTTTCACCGTGTTAGCCAGGATAGTCTCGATCTTCTGACCTTGTGATCTGCCCGCCTCCGCCTCCCAAAGTGCTGGGATTATGGGCATGACACACCCCGTGCCCAGCCAAGCACATCTATTTCTAAGCAGACTGTACTTCTCGTTAGCACAGGGCCTATGGATAGAGACTAAGCTTTGAAGATGGGTGAGCCTCCCCTTACAGGTAGTTCAAGAAACCCTTCCTGATGTCTGAGGGTACCAGGCACTGGGTTAGTATGTAGGAGACTGAGAGCGGGCAGGGACTCCAAGATGAAGTGTCCTAGCCAGGCTTGGTGGCTTTCACCTATAGTCTCAGTCACTCAGGAGGCTGAGGCAGGAAGATGGCATGAGCTTCGACTTCTGGGAGTCCAAGACCAGCCTGGGCAACGTAACAAGATCCCATCCCAAAAAAAGAAGGAGAAATTTCCTAGGGAAACTCACCATCTAGGCTTCTAGGAATCCCAGAATCAGGTGTGACCATCCACATGGTTAGCAATAAGTTTCCTATGGAAACTTCCCAATCCAATTCAGTGCTTTCAGAATAGGAAATTGCTAGCAAAAACATTTAATACTTGTATTTAAGGTGAGTCATAGTCCAGACAGGACAGGCCCATGAGATGTGGAAAAAATGTGTTTCCAAGACTCTGTTAACATCACTAGGGAGTTTCCTCTCAGGAAGGCACTCTCTATAAAGTCAGTTCTTTCAGGTCCTCAAACCAATTCGAAACCTAGCCTGCTGATTCAACTTGTGTGGACCTCAGCCAGTCTGGTATTAGGATGATAGTGTAGGTATTCCAACTTCCTAGAGGAGCTCTGCTGAATAAGTTAGCTCATGCCCGGGCAATGTTGTTGACACAGCCCGTGTTACCTCATCCATCACATGGTTACCAGAGCGAGTTCACCATCTTGCACACCTGATCACGGTTTTAAGTCCTTCATGGATTTACTTCATGGCAGTAGCAGGGTCCCTTCAAGAATGACACCAGATCACATGTACCAGAACCACCATGGGCAAAAACCACAGCCTGGAGTCAGACTCTGTCAGTACCCCACTTTTTTTAGTGCTAGACCCATACAAGGAAGGGGACAAGAATAAGAAAACATCATCAAGGGCCAAGTGTGGTAGCTCATGCCTGTAATCCCAGCACTCTGGGAGTCCAAAGCGGGCAGATCACCTGAGGTCAGGAGTTCGAGATCAGCCTGGCCAATGGGGTGAAACCCCATTGCTGCTAAAATTACAAAAATTAGCCAGGTGTGGTGGCGTGTGCCTGTAGTCTCAGCTACTCGGGAGGCTGAGGCAGGAGAACTGCTTGAACCTGGGAGGTGGAGGCTGCTGTGAGCCGAGATTGCACCACTGCACTCCAGCCTGGGCGACAGAGTAAGACTTCATTTCAAAAAAAAAAAGAAAACATCATTAAATAAATGATTTGTTTGCAAGCAACCAACACTTTGCAAGAAGCAACTTTCTGTGCATGTTCCATGGTCAGTTCAAACTTATAGTGTTAATTGTGAGATATCATGAGATTGACAGTGATTGTAGTGAGACATCCGAGTACTGCGTCCACTTGAGAAAAATAGACTTAATGCTCCCTACAAAGATTCTCAGCGTCAAAGATTGGAGCCAAAATGAGGTGTCTTATTAATCCAGAGGTAACTAGCAATCAGCCAGGAAACTCAGCTCACAAGATCTGGGCACGCGGTCACCAGAGCTGCACAGTATTGAATGGTCTGCTCTTAGACAGACTGGCCCTGCAAATGCATGCCTGGAAGCTAAGCAAGGCCTTGCTATTCACCTACCTGCTTTACCTGGGGTGGGGTGGGGACAGGCCAGGTAGTCAGCAGCAAGCTGATGGAACTGCCTCTGGAGAAACTAGTGAGAGGGAGTGCCAAATCTGTCTTCCTTTCACCCAAAGGACCACACATAGCCTTCCCAGGGCTAAAATGTCGGCTAGATAGTGCTTGCCCTGGTACTTCTGGTCTCCCCACTGTGGTTCAGTGCCTCCTCATAGCCCAGGTGATACCTGAAATTCAGCAAATTTAAACCCAAGTCCACCCCTTCCCCTTCCTCAATCCAGCACCTTCCTCAGACCGACACCCCTGCTTCTGTTCATGATGCAGCAGCCTCCTGTAATGTTTGAGGCTCACAGCCTTTAAGTCATGCCCCTCTTCCCCACATCCAGTCACTTATTGGGTAGTGTTAGTTCTTCCTGAATAATCCCCCAAGTCTTCCCCTTTTCTCTCTCTTATTGCTGCGATCTTGAGTTAGAGCCTTAATCCCCACCATGTCCCATCCTGCTGCGGAGACCTCTAAAATCATCTTGGGAAATGCCACTTGAATCATGACACTCCCACTTTCAGAGACACATTGGAGGGTAAGGCCACCTCATCTGCCTTCTGCTGTGCCCTTCACCACACACGAATCCTCTTCCCGGGCCGGCCTGCACGCTCACTGTTCCGAGGCGGCCAGTGTTTTCCTGCCTCTCCTCAGGCAGGCCGCTGTCTTTCACCTTCCTTGATTAAAGTCTAATTTCTGCAATGAAAAGTAACAGCTCATACTTATTGAATGTTTACCCCATGCCAGGTAAACCTTCCTTTTGATGGTCTAATGACTGAGATCCTACCATTCCATTTCACAGATGAACAAAGCAGGGAAAGTGAAGTAACTCGTGCAATGTTGCATCACTCAGGAGTGGTAGAGCAGAATTCCTGATTCCAAGTCCACGTCCAAACTCACTATAGTCTATTACCTCCCAGCATTTTGTTCTTACTCTAACTGCGCTAAACCTCCCCAACACCTCCCCAGTAGATTATATTTAGAGAAGAGGAAGCAGTTCTTACACACTTTTGCCCTAGACGTGTTTGGCAGGGTCCCATTATTATAAACTATGGGTTCTTCATTCACACTAAAGTGGAAATGACTAACAGTAGCTTCCATAACCAGATGAATTTGCCTTAAACTAAAAGCTTGAGATTAAATCTGGCCTACGCTGCTTAAAGTGTCGTACTTTCTTCTCCTCCCCTGCTGTCCTCAGCCAGTACTCCTGAGACTGTGTGCTAGATTCCCATACCAGGGTTCAGCTGCTACATCATCCCGCCTCTGGAAGTTCCCTAAATGGCGTGCCTTGGCAGATGGCTCTGCTCTTTAATTAGCCATACAGTTACTGCTTCCCCTTATTTAATATCCGGAAGCTTCCACTTGTTTCATCCCCTTCCCCCTCTTGGCCATAGTGCCTTCCTACTATTCTTTCCCGTTTTGTACTTTTGTGTGGTCCTGTTCCCTTCAATGTGTTATCAGAATCTCATCTCAATCTAGGGATTTTTGCCAAGTTGTCTGAACTCTCTATCTCCATATGTGGTATCTGAGATCCTTCTTAAACCCTGATTTTCCCCTTATTTGGTATTAATGCACACACTATTTTCAGGACCCAGCATAAACAGTCAAGATGAGTGTTGTTTGCAAATCTGTCATAACTTGGAGAAGTCCCCATACTCAAATGTCTTAGCCGTGTTAGTATGTACTCAGTAAGAGGCCAAGCACAGTGGCTAACACCTGTAATCCCAGCACTTTGAGAGGCCGAGGAGGGAGGATCACTTGAAGCCAAGGGTTCGAGACCAGCCTGGGCAACAAAGCAAGACCCCGTCTCTACAAAAAAAAAAAAAAAAAATTATTTTTTAATTAGCCGGGCATGGTTGCACTTGCCTGTAGTCCTAGCTCCTTGGGAGGCTGAGGCAGAAGGATCCGTGAGACTAGGAGTTTGAAGTCTGCAGTGAGCTATGATCGTAGCACTATTGCACTCCTGCCTCAGTGACAGAGCAAGACTCTGTCTATAAAAACTTTTAAAAAGTCAGGCACGGTGGCTTATGCCTTTAATCCTAGCTCTTTGGGAGGCTGAGGCGGGTGGATCACGCGAGGTCAGGAGTTCGAGACCAGCCTGGCCAACATGGTGAAACCCCATCTCTACTAAAAGGCTGAGGTGGGCGGATCATGGGGTCAGGAGATCGAGACCACCCTGGCTAACACGGTGAAACCCTGTCTCTACTAAAAATACAAAAAAAAAAAAAAAATTAGCTAGGCGTGGTGGTGGGCGCCTGTAGTCCCAGCTACTCGGGAGGCTGAGGCAGGAGAATGGCCTGAACCCAGGAGGTCGAGCTTGCAGTGAGCCGAGATCACGCCACTGCACTGCAGCCTGAGTGACAGCGAGACTCCGTCAAAAAAATATATGTATATACATATATATATAAATCAGCCGGGTGTGGTGATGGGTGCCTGTAATCCCAGCCACTCAGGAGGCTGAGGCAGGAGAACCCACGGGGCAGAAGTTGCAGTGAGCCGAGATTACAGCACTTCACCCCAGCCTGGGCAAAAGGGCAAAACTCCATCTCAAAAAAATAAAACTTAAATAATAACAAATAATAAAATAAATGCTCAGTGAGAACCATAATGTGAATAGTATAACCCAGCATGATTTGGTGTGAGGATGATTGATAATCCTTTTCTTCCAGCAGACCTACCCATCTCAGTGGGATTTGCTTCAAGTGATGTATATTCAAATTAACTTGCATCTCCTGGTCATATACTAATTGGTTGGTGAGTGGTTAGTAGCCAAGAAACATTGCTTATGGCAAGAGAAAGTCAAGTGGAAGATTAAAGAAAATCATGATGAATAATCTACCAACTGATAAATAAGATAGCTATAACACCACTTTGGTGAGGTGTACGCTTTTGGCCATGTGTACACTGGTGCATTTTCAAGACAGCGGCTATCTTTTCACTTCTGTTTGGCTAATCATGTTATGTTGTTCTGAAGTTACTGCTGCCCTCTACCCACTTCATACAACCTGAGCTCTGTCTCCTTCCAATGAACATGAAGAACGTTTGATTCCGTGGTTCCTGGTTCAGTTCTGATTCCAACAGGATGCTGGCATCCTCAGTTAGGCCAGCTGAGGAAAGCATTAGAGAACAGTGATGCACTACGCCCTGTGGAACTTACTGAACCCAACAGGATTTTAGAGAAGAAATAAGGGGGAGCCTGAAGCTGTTAGGCTTCAAAAAATGTGAAAGAGAAATGAAACTTCAGCCTTAGAATGCCCAATAAAGTGTGATAAGAAATAAGAGGAGGGAAGATATTCCAAGTAGGCAAGACCATTAGCATAAGCAAAGGTGCTGAAAGGGGTAGTGAATATGTAATGCTAGGTGAGCAGGACTGCTGGGAGCAGAGAGAGAGTTTGGGTAGAAATGACATAGAAGAGTGAATTGGTAAAAATAGAAGAGATGATGGGGAAATGAGTAAAGCAAAGAAGCAACAAATATATAGTTCAATATGATATTGGAGGACAGAAATTGATTACTGGGGGAAATCTGACTTTTGACTATTTCCCAGGCTTAATTCAAGTATATTTAGCTTTCAAACATGACTGCTCCTAACATCTTCTACACAGCTCTTTCAGATGAAAAACATTGGCTAACTAGGTAAAGGCTGATACCTTTATAAGCTCTATTTTTTTAATCCCTGAGGAAGTGAACCATGTTATGAGTCACATACATTGTATTTAGGGTAGATGAGGAAATGTGTTGAACTGATCTGCAGAGAATGAGAGCTCCAGACCCAGGCAGTGGGACTTGAGAACTTCATAGATGCCAACGATGCCATATGACCCAGCTCCAGGACACATTCATGATAGGTTCACTTACTTCCAAACCCAAAGAGGATATTCTTAGACACTTCCTAGTTTCTTCATCTTGTAAAAGTGGTTAAGTGGCTTTTCCAAGGTATTTTGGCTATAAATTGTAGACGAGGATTCAGAGCCAAGTGTTCTGTCCCCAAGAATGCTTTTGCCTTTTTTTTTTTTAAATAGTAACATCATGAGGACATCTCAGGTCATGGCTGGGGAGTGCTTTGTGCTCTGTAAGAGACTAGGAAATTGTTCACATACTTCTTTAATATTGTTCCTGCTGTGCTTTTTATAGGATAAAATATTTTAACCCTGTCCTCACTACTAAGACTTTATATAAAATCAGCTGGAATGAATTGCTGGTCAAATTCAAAATTAATTTCATGTCAAAGTCTTTTCCTCATGATATTTGTGTGTTTTGTGAGAACTGCCCTTCTTAAACTCTTCTGAACAAACTCATAATACTCCAAATTTAAATCCATCCATCTATAAAACTACCTTTTCTATATCAGTAGTACTTTTTCAGAACATACCTATTTCTAGATTATAATCAAATATTCTTAAAATAATCTGGTAGTCTGTGAGTCTTTTGTCTAGAACTTAATTTAAAGTGGCAAAGGAGGTCACATGCGTTGGCTCACACCTGCAATCCCAGCACTTTGGGAGGCCAAGGCGGGTGGATCACGTGGTCAGGAGACTGAGACCATCCTGGCTAACATGGTCACCCCGTCTCTAGTAAAAATACAAGAAGTTAGCCGGACATGATGGTGGGTGCCTGTAGTCCCAGCTACTTGGGAGGCTGAGGCAGGAGAACGGCGCGAACCTGGGAGGCAGAGCTTGCAGTGAGCCAAGATTGCACTACTGCACTCCAGCCTGGGCGACAGAGCAAGACTCCGTCTCAAAAAAAAACGGTGAGAGGACAAAGGAGAAGCCAGGCATGGTGGTTCACACCTGTAATCCCAGCACTTTGAGAGGTCAAGGCAGGTGGATTGCCTGAGCTCAGAAGTCCAAGACCAGCCTGGCCAGCATGGCAAGACCCCATACTACAAAAAATACAAAAATTAGCCAGGTGTGGTGGTACACACCTGCAGTCCTAGCTACTTGGGAGGCTGAGGTTGGAGGATTGTTTGGGTCCAGGAGATTGAGGCTGCAGTGAGCCATGTCTGTGCCACTATGCTCCAGTCTGAGTGAAAGAGAAGACCCTGTCTCTAAAAAGAAAAAATGTGGCAAAGGAAGAGTATGCAGACTTAGGTGGAGATTCTGCAGGAGACGTCTAAGTACTTTTAAGGTGATCTGATTCATTAAATTGAATTTTAGTTTACTTTATTTTTAATGTTTATTTTTTATTTGCGTAAATTTATGGAGTACAAATGTAATTTTGTTCCAAGGATATATTTCATAGTAGTGAATTTTTGTTTTGTTCCAAACTTAGAACTTTTGTCTTCCTTGCTATAACTTCCTTTAGGATCTGGCTATCTTTCTTCATTTTTTCTTTCTTCTCCTTCTCCTTCACCTCCTCTGTATTAATCTGTTCTCATGCTGCTAATAAATACATACCCGAGACTGAGGAACTTATAAGAAAAAGAGGTTTAATGGGCTCACAGCTCCACGTGGCTGGGGAGGCCTCACAATCATGGTGGAAGGCAAAGGAGGAGTAAAGACACATCTTACATGGCAGCAAGCAAGAGAGCATGTGCAGGGGAATTGCCCTTTATAAAACCATCAGATCTCATGAGACTTAGTCACTATTATGAGAACAGCACAGGAAAAACCTGTCCTCATGATTCAATTACCTTCCACCAGGTCCCATCTCCCACCCCCATGACATGTGGGAATTATGGGAGCTACACTTCAAGATTTGGGTGGGGACACAGTCAAACCATATCATCCTCCCTCCCTTCTTTCTTCTTCTTCTTTCCCTTCATGGAATGATCAAAAAGAAGAGACCCTCTAAGGAATGATCAAAAAGAAGAGACGCTCTAAGGTTACTGAGCAACAGTTATAAAAAAATAGGCAAGGCAAGAAAATGAATTTAGAGGGTTGAGAAGGATCTAAAGAGATTGAATGAGAATTAATTGAGTGTGTAAGGTAAAAGGAAAATGGGGTAGCCTGGTTTGTGTACAGTCATCTGGATAGAAAAATGTGGGTAGTCCACCTTGGGTGGATATCTCTTTACATCAGACAACACTGAAGACAGCTTGGTTGCTTTCTGGAGTTGCCGAGAGTGGGTACAGGGCAGAGGGAGGCAGTGCACAGTCATTTATTCTGTGAACAGGATGTTTGCTACACAGATGTTTGAGCAGCCTGAAGCTCTTAATGGAACAAGGGCAAGGATAAGTAAATAATTGGACCTATCCTGATGTTTGTCCCTATACATTTCAGAATTCTGTGACCTGTTTTAAATGGAATCCAAACACTGAGTATGAGTTAGATGATAGTGTTGTTATTACCCTTGGCCTGGCCTTGAGGAGCGATTTTGAGCTTTCTGTATGAGAAAATTAGCTCAGAGTGACCTGAAAATTTCTTTATTCTTAAAAACATAAATAAATTCCAGATCTGCCTTGACCTTCTTGGAAGAAAGGCAGAGTGGAAAGAGTTAGAAGTTATTTGGTACAGAGTCATTGAGTAGAGTGCTCTCCTGAGGTAGAACAGAACTGTCAGGAATTGCAATTCAAGATGATTGTTGGCAGTGAAATTGCTTCTCAGTGGAAAATGTGGGATGATGGTTCTTGAGAGTCGGGGAGGAGAGTGCAGCATTGTTGAGGCTGGCATCGTATCCACCGAAAACATTTTCAGCATCTCTTCTCTTCTATACAAGACTTGTCCTCTTGGTGTCCCTGTGGGTCACTATTAAGTCGCTTGCTCATTCTGTCTCACTATGTATCTTCATTTACGTTTCGCTAAAACTTCTGTAATTTGCTTTTATCAAGAGTTTTTCAGCCAGGTGCAGTGGCTCACACCTGTAATCCCAGCACTTTAGGAGACCAAGGTGGGCGGATCACCTGAGGTCAGGGGTTCAAGACCAGCCTGGCCAACATGGCAAAACCCCATCTCTACTAAAAATACAAAAATTAGCCAGGCATGGTGGCGGGCACCTGTAATTCCCACTACTTGGGAGGCTGAGGCAGGAGGATCACTTGAACCCAGGAGGCGGAGGTTGCAGTGAGCCAAGATCACACCATTGTACCCTGGGCAACAAGAGCAAAACTCCATCTCAAAAAAAAAAAAAAAAGAATGTTTCCATTCCCTATGCATATTCTGGGGGGAATTTCCAGACCAGATAAGTGGTAAAGAACCAATCATAGCTTAGTAAATAGGAATCCTTCTGGGTATCAGCTCTGAACAAAGTACTGGGAAGAGTGTTGAATCCCTACAGATTTTTGCAACACAGGAAGTCAGGTGGAGGCCAACCTGCCTCCACCTACTCTAAGAGGTCTGTTGGTCACTTGAATATTACACTAACAATTTATTGATGTGACTTTCTTTTGCAAGAGATTGTATCTCAAACCAAAAGGCGGTTCTTGTAGGTTAGTACTTTCCAGTTTACATATTGTTTGTTAAACTTTTCATTGTGTTAGTAAACCCAGCATTTGTTCAAGGATATTTGAAATAGCCAAGGGTTTTTGTAAGTGTTGTGCAGCAAACTAATCCTAACAGCCCCTCCTCTGCCCTTCCATTCCATCACCCCAACAGGAGTCAGTGAATATTACAGATTTTTGTAGTATGGAAGTCTTGTAGAATTCTAGGCATAGCCTGGTGGCAGGATTGGCAAAATCATTTACATTCTTAGAATAATCCAAATGTTGACTCAGCCCATTTACCTAAGGTATTCCAAGCACTGGGAGAGGAGAAAGAGGAACCCGTGCTAAGATTTGTCCTAATATTGAATCCCCTGAAGATGGCTGTCATTCAAAGTATTCCTGGGTTCAGGTATTTTTAAAGAATTCGTGGCTGGGCACTGTTGCTAACACCTGTAATCCCAGCACTTTGGGAGGCCGAAGTAAGAGGATTGCTTGAGCCCAGGAGTTTGAGACCAGCCTGGTCAACATAGCAAGACTCTGTCTCTACAAAAATAAAAATAAAAAAAGAATCCTTGCTTGTCCTAGAGTGTTTTGCTTCTTGGAATAGTAAGAGAATTGGGGGAAAACAGATATATCATATCTGCCCTCTATTTAGTGCTTCAATTTTAGTGCAAATAATTTCTAAATTATGCCATAGTTATTGGTGCAGAGATAGACACATAGACCAGTGGAAAAAAATAGAGAGTCCAGAAATAGACCCACACATATGCAGTGGGTCTTGTAGATTTCCACAAAGGCATTATTATGATTCATTGGGAAAAAGAAGGTCTTTTCAACAAATGGTGCTGAAGTAATTGGATGTCCTTTTAGGGGAGGAAAAATGAACCTTGACCTCTGCCTCATAGCACACACAAAAATTAATTCAAGATGGAGCAAAAACTTAAATGTGAAAGGTAAAACCATAAAGCTTGTAGAAAAAAACAGGAGATCTTCATAGCCTTGGGATAGGCAAAAATTTTCTTAAACAGGACACAGAAAGCACTAACCATAGAAAAGAAAACTTGATAAATTGGACTATACTAAAACTAAGAACATCTGTTTTTAAATCCCATGGGAAAAATCCATAGCATGTCTTCAAGATCTCTGGCAGAAAATCAGTCTGGAAGCCGTCCGTTAGCCCTCCAGAATCTGCCCCCTGCCTGAGACTGATGACCCTGCTACCTGTACTGGCAATAGGGAGATGAACACGGTTCAAGTAAGTAGGTTTTGGCAGGGTTGAGGCCCTCAGATCCTCACAATAAAATTGTCTTGCATTCCTTGTGTGATTTGGATATGTGAGAAGCAGCTTTGTTCCCGAGCTCCCCCCAGATCTCTGAACACTGGTGTGTTCTTCTCAGAACAATCCTTTGAGATCCCCTGAGCTTTGAAGTTCTCCTGCCAAGTCTGTGTGTGGGAAGGAGAACAGAGCAGCGTGAGGGCCGTCAGAGAGGTGGGCGAAGGCAGTTCAAAGCACAGCCAGATCCGGCTCTGTGGTGTCCAAGCCCTTGGGGTCCCAGAGCCCTAGAGGAAGCCTGGGATAGGGTGAGGCCCAGCCCTTTTCAGGGTGCTGTATTGCTGCATCCAGACTAGGAAATGTCTGAGACAGAGCCAGAAACATAAATACTGCACCACTGTGCTCACCACATTCATGTTTGCAGCAGAAGAGCCAAGCCCCCTGGCCAGGATATATGCCTCCTATTCAGACCTATGGTTTGGAGGGAAGGAAGCACAAAATGTATTTAGAGCTTTCCAAACTTTGATTGTTTGGCACATTCCTACAAAGGGAAAAAATAAAAATATCCCATGAGATTTAAAAAAAAAAAATCAGCTTCTAATGCTTTAGATGAGTGGGAAAATCTTGCACACTGGGGTCATTTCCTTTCTGTTTCAAGAAATTAATATTGTGCTGGAAATAGCCTGTTGCAAAAGGAGAGACTTCATGTCCTTTGAATACTGATTATGCCAGAAAACTTTCCAGCCCTAAAGGGGAGGTTGTCCCTTTCCCAGGACTCTGATGCAAGATGACCCTGCAGTTTGCTACTTTGCTAGGATAGGAGACCCAAGTCCACAGAGATTTAACATTCGGAAGGGGTCATTAATTTATTCATTCAAGAAACCATGCTGAGCATGGAATAGGGGCCAGGTTCGGTTCTGGAGTCTCACACCGCCCCACATGAGGAACGCAGGCTGCCAGCTCCGTGACCGTCCTCTGCAGACAGTCCCGAGTCTTTCTGAAGGCCCCTGGTGGCTGAACCCTGGCATTTAGAATTAGCAGAAGTGATATACTAATTACCAGTAAATAAAAAGTAGGTGTGCACTTCTCCCCTGCAGATGCCGGGAAACCAGGCCATCAGCGGACAGGCGCAGTCAGCAGCACCCGCTCTCTGGGTATCTGTTAGCTTCCATAGTGTTGTGTTTCAGAGCCGAACCAGAAATCACCCAGGGGGGTTACTTGCATCAGCTCCGGAAAATGCGTAAAGGAGTGAAGTCCTGAGGCTTTCCCATAATGTCTTATTTAGGCATCAGTCTCCCTCAGTTGATTAGAGCAGGAATCAGCAAATTTCTTAATAAAAGGCCAGTGACAGTGAATATTTTTAGGCCATGCAGTCTCAGCCACAACTGCTCTGGCAGCCAGAGACAGCAGGAAACAAATAAGTGTGGCTGTGTTCCAACAGAACTTTATTTTATGGACATTTCCTTACAATTTTCACACTTTGTGAAATATCCATCTTTTAATTTTTTTTTCAACCATTTAAAAATGCAGGCCGGGCACAGTGGCTCAGGGCTGTAATCCCAACGCTTTGGGAGGCCGAGGCGGGAGGATCGCTTGAGCTCAGGGGTTCAAGACCAGCCTGGCCAACATGGCAAAACCCTGTTTCTACTGAAAATACAAAAATTAGCTGGGCATGCACGTGTAGTCCCAGCTACTTGGGAGGCTGAGGCATGGGAATCGCTTGAGCTTGAACCTGGGAGGTGGAGGTTGCCGTGAGCCAAGATCATGCCACTGCACTCCAGCCTGAGCAACAGACTGAGATCCTGTCTCAAAAAAATAAAATTTTTCTTAATTAAAAAAAATAAAAATGCAAACACCATTCTTAGCTCACAGGCCATGCAAAAACAGATGGCAGGCCAGATTGGCCCGCAGGCCATAGTTAGCTGACCCAGGACCAGAGAGTCCCACCACTTTCACAGCAAAAAGGATGCACATGGTTTGTGTTGACTCTGAGTAGGGGCCTTCTCCAAAGGGTGCCATGATACAGAAGGTGGTAGGTGTGTTCCCTAATTGTGGGAATGGAAGAGCATCACTCTGGCGTCTCTCAGTGGTCCCATACCTGCTGACTCTGTTTAGGCAGTGGCTTGAGGGTGCCCCCCACTTGCCAATGCCTCCTGCTAGGGACCTGCACAGAGAACCCTGGGAAAGGGCCCTCTCCTTGGGGACCCCGGTCACACCCAGTAGATCAGTCACTCTTCTTCCTTCTTACCAGCTGCCTCACCTGACCACACTGGGAGAAGGACCCTTGTACCACCCTCCTCAACAGCCAGGCCTCTTCTGTTCAAAGGTGCCTTCTGGCAAGGCATGGTGGCTCACACCTATAATCCCAGCATTTGGGGAGGCTGAGGCAGGAGAATTACTTGAAGCCAGGAATTCAGGACCAGCCTGAGCAACATAGCAAGACCCTGTCTCTACAAAACAAAATTAAAAATGAACTGGCATGGTAGTGCATGCCTATAGTCCCAGCTACTCCAGAGGTTGAGGTGGGAGGATCGTTGGAGACCAGGAGTTTGAGGCTGCAGTGAACTGTGAACAAGCCACTGCACTCCAGCCTGGGTGGAAGAACGAGATTCTGTCACAAAAAATAATAATAATAAAATTATATAGAGCGGTGGCTCAAGCCTGTAATCCCAGCACTTTGGGAGGCCGAGGCAGGCGGATCACAAGGTCAGGAGATCGAGACCATCCTGGCTAACACTGTGAAACCCCGTCTCTACTAAAAAAATACAAAAAACTAGCCGGGTGTGGTGGCGGGCGCCTGTAGCCCCAGCTACTCGGGAGGCTGAGGCAGGAGAGTGGCGTGAACCCGGCGGGGCGGAGCTTGCAGTGAGCCGAGATCGCGCCACTGCACTCCAGCCTGGGGCACAGAGCAAGACTCCGTCTCAAAAAATAAGTAAATAAATAATAAAAATAAAGATGTCCCTTGCAATCCCCTAAGGCACACAGCACTCCTTTTCTTCCCTGTCTCATCACCCGTTTCAACCTTAGATCCTGAGCTTCTTGAGGCAGAGACTTCCATCTTGTCTGGGTGCTCAGCACATTTTCAAATATTCTCTTAGGTTTTTTTTTCTCCGTTACCCACGGAGCGGTTGCTTGTTGCCTTTCCAACCAAAATAGAAATAGCAGTAAACAAAAGAAGAAAAACACTGAACATTTTGGAACTAAAATTTTATTATTACTGGAAAAGTCCCAGATAATAAAAAACAGCTGGTAAATTAGCACTCATTTAAGCATGGTCTGGGGAAGAAGAAAATTTTAATAACAAATTTTTCTTCCTAATTGTTTTTGTTTGATTAGATTTATGCATTCCCAAAGTGGACCTTAAAATCATGCTGGTGGCAGGAGGAAGCCAGTGTAGTCTTTGAAATTTGCTTCAGATAATCCACCAAGGGGACGGCTTCATAAACACAATTATTATTTTCTCCCTAAGATGCTGACTCATGTGAAGGGCGATTTAAAAGATGGCTTTGGCTTTGTGCCCTCTCCTGCAGGTCCTTCCATAGTGACGCCCCCCAAGGACATCTGGAATGTCACTGGTGCCCAGGTGTACTTGAGCTGTGAGGTCATCGGAATCCCAACTCCTGTCCTCATCTGGAACAAGGTCAGTGGCACAGACTTCAAGAAGACGTCCTAGGCTGACAAGCATCTCTTGCACTGCACAATGATGGTAAAACGTTAAAGCCTTAGCATGCTTTGTTGACTGCAGATGCTCCAAGGTGAAACCTTAGGGCAGTCATACAGGCACCTCCTCTGGATTCATGGGACAAAAACCAGTCCCTGCCATGCTTTAATTAGCAGCATCCTAGAAACTGAGAAACTGGAAGAACAATAATGCTGAACACCTGAACCCACCTTCGGGGTGTGTGTGCACCTGTGGTGTGTGTATGTGTGTGCATAGGTGAGTGTGAGTGAACTGTGTGTGTCTGTGTGTGCGCCCTCAGTGGAGACAATATAGCATATGGGTTAAAAGTGTATGTTTCTCTCTTTCTGTCCCAAAATACCACCTCCAAGCCCCCACCAAGCTGTTTGTGATGTCATCAGTCTCCTCCTTTAAGACTGAACATTTAGCTGATACTTTAGATCCTGTCTGCTTGGAGGCATTATAATTATTTTACTGGGAGGCTCGACTAAGAAGGTAAAAGGACACGAAGCCCTGTAGCCTTCTCCTGTGAGCATGGATTATTTTTTTCAGATTCCCTAAGTGCTGGGAGATGGATGAGTACATTTTAAGAGCACTTGGAAGTAGGGTAGAAGGAGTGAGGTGGGATCTATTCTTCTAAGTACCAAGGCTGTAGAACCACAAGTTAGGGACAAAGGAGACCACTCCAGAACAGAGCATTAAAAAGGAACAAGAGGAGGAATATCAAAGAAAAAAATTTCTCCTTTCTGAATTTTGCTAAATGGTGGCCCCAAGTGGAAAAAGCACGATATTCTTTTAATAAATCAGTTTTGAAATGACTTCCCAAATGGAAAAAAAGAAAAAAAAAAGTGTGAGGCTGAGTGCAGTAGCACATGCCTGTAATCCCAGCACTTTGGGAGGCTGAAGCAGGAGGATCACTCGAGTCCCGGAGTTTGAGACCAGCCTGACCAACACAGTGAGACTTCGTTCTTACAAATAATTTTTTTTAATTAGCTGGGCATGGTGAGGTGTGCCTGTGGTCCCAGCTACTCAGGACACTATGGTGGAAAAACCCCTTGCGCCAGGAGATCGAGGCTGCAGTGAGCTGTGATTGTCCCACTGCACCCTAGCCTGTCTCAAAAGAAACGAAAGAAAAGGAAAAGAAAAAGGAGAGTGTGAATTCCTTAGCCAGGTTGGCTGGGTTCTCTGCAAGCCAGGGTTACTCAGCCTCAGCACTATTGACATTTGGGGCCGGATAATTCTTTGTTGTGAGGGCTGCCCATGCTCTGGAAGATGTTTAGCAACACCCCCACCTCTAACCACTGTATAATGGTAGCATCCTCCATCCCCCTTGTCTTGAGAATTAAAAGCATCTTCAGACATTGCCACATGTCCCCTAAGGGTGTGGGGCTGGGGAATTGCCCTGGACTGAAAACCACTGCTGTTAGCCTCAGCTCCCTTTTCTACATTATTAAAGTAGCATGTAATTATCATAAAGATTAAATAAAGCAATGCAGGTAAAAATCACTTGATACATAGTTAGCACCCAGTAGACATTAGCTACTGTTCCTGGAAATTTTTCCCTTCCAGTGGCATTATCTTGTATAATTATCTTCATATTTGAAGAACAACATCTTCTCAGCATTTATGGTATGGAGGAGGGAAAACGCTTACTTGCCATCAACTAATACTTCGCAATTATACCATACAGTTAGGTTTTTGCCTTTTTTTTTTTTTTTTTTTTTTTTTTTTGAGATGGAGTTTCACTCTTGTTGCCTGGGCTAGAGTACAATGGCATGATGTCGGCTTACTGCAACCTCCACCTTCCAGGTTCAAGTGATTCTCCTGCCTCAGCCTCCCAAGTAGTTGGGATTACAGGAGCCTGCCACCACGCCTAACTTTGTGTTTTTAGTACAGACAGGGTTTCTCCATGTTGGTCAGGCTGGTCTCGAACTCCTGACCTCAGGTGATCCGCCTGCCTCAGCCTCCCAAAGTGCTGGGATTACAGCACCTAGTCATTTTTGTCCTTTTTATACATTTTGAATTGCTTAGCCTCACAACTGTCCTACGAAGAATTAAAAAAAAAAAAATCAAACTCATGCTACCAAAAAAGAAACTTGGTTTAAGTAAAAGGGCATAACCAGACATCCCTTTTTAGCTACCCTACTTCTCCAGCAAGCTCTAAGGTGGATGATGGTCTCCCTTGACTATTTCGTTTGCACATTGTGTGACCGGAGGAGCAACTTCTAGAACTCCAGGAGGACTGTGGCTCCCGCAGTCGGAGCTCTTTCTGTTGCAAGTTCTACCAGCCCATCTGAAATTAACCTAGGCAAAACAAAAAACAGGAGTGGGGTCCAGCCTCAAGGGCCCCTGCATGCGGGTACACACGCCATGAGAACTCTAACTCTTGACTCTTTGCTCTCAATATACTAGTCTCATTTTCTCCTGCTTCAGAAAGCTTCCTGTGCAGTGGGAGATGTCAACTCCACTCACATTTTTATCACAGCTTAAAGACCCCAGAGGAAAGAAAGGGTTTCCCTTCTCCCTGCTGCTTTGTGAAAATCCCACTGAAGGGCTCAAGCCCAGGTCGGGTCACCTGCTAACCTCTGGCTCCCCCATGCGGCCAGAGGGATGCGGCCACTGACATTGGCACCAGCGTGAATCCCCCTGGTTTGTGTAAAATCTGGCAACAGATACCAGAAAATGCCTGAGGTGGGGGTGATGGCAGAGTCAACACTACTATACCATCCTCTACAGTGAAGCTTCTCTTAAAGGAGCAATAAAATTTCACCCCAATCAATTATGTTCTTAAGAGGAAGGTGGAGCAAGAGCAATTAAGAGCAGAAATGCAGTCCGTGGATGATTTCCCCTCCATCCTTACTGTAAGAACTGCAGGCGTTCCTCACTGCTAATTTGGAGATTGCTGGTTTGCTCAGGGTGTGGGGAGGTGGAGAAATAATGTTCCAAGGAATACTCATGAAAAATTCCATTGCAGTTCTCTACAGTTTCCTAGGGATACTTACACAATGAGAAGCGAGGGTCACCCAAGTGTCCTGGGGCATGTGACCTTATTGACAAATCTTGGCAAAAAATAATTTCTTCACTCCTTGCTCTACCCAATCCCAGCTAAAGTATTCACATACCAGAGGAATACGTCTGCCTCGGGAATCTTTTCCCTTTTAGGACTGTACAGGACAGATCCCAATAGGCCTCACTGAGGGCTTGTCCTCAGGGCTATTCAAAAACACCACGGCAGTTGAGGCCCGTGTGGTGGCTCACACCTATAGTCCCTAGCTACTTGGGAGGCTGAGGTGGGAAGATCGCTTGAGCCCAGTAGGTGGGGCTGCAGTGAGCTATGATGGCACCACTGCGCTCCAACCTGGGTGACAGAGCAAGATCCCATAACAAAACCCACTATGTCAGTCAATGAGACGGGTGCTGAAGAAAAGAAGTGAAGAGGAAGTAGGAGAGAAACCATTTTTTCTGCAGACTTTCCAGAACAAGCAAAACCCAACTATGATGCTCTGCCAGTTGTCCTCTACCTTCATAATATAATTTGCCACATGCATGACCCAAAGCAGTGTTTCTTACACGGCAGACCGTGACTCATCAGCGAGTCCTGGAACTAACGTAGCGATCACAACCAGCATGTTTTTATAAAAAATAAAAAATAGAACAGAACCTATGTTAAGGCATCACACTTACTACTTATAAAGGTGTCATTTCCTGAAACTTTTGTATATTCCAGATTACAATGTAAAATGTATTTCTTAGTTTGGGCCATGTCAAAACTAAGGAAACTTGGGAAGTCACTGACCTAAATAAACAGGGTATTTGTTTTCTCGTCGCTGTCCTTGTAACCAGACTGTTGAGAATACAGACATATTGACTAGCACGTGTGTTTCAAATCCAATTTAAGAGTAGAACACCTTTTTGGATAGAATATTAGAATCCACCTTGTTAAACAAGAGAAACTGAGGCTTAAATAAAGACAGCATGTCTTTCTAGCTCAAGGATTCTTAGCAACAGCAGAATTAATGGCACAAGACTTCTCTCCCTGACACTTGAGACTGCAGTGGCAATTCTTACGGTTGGCACAGCCTGGTGAGTGGTCTTTACTTTCCTTACTGGCAGTTATTATCCTGCTGGCTTTAACAAGCCTTTCAGCAAACCCCTAGCCTAGAAAGATTCGAAGGGCAATATTTTGAAATGGGAACATGAACTGAAATAACCATGTTTGACTTAACCCTTTTAAATCAGAGACGATGCTCACAGCGAAAGCAAAACACCTTCCCAATACTTGTCTCTGAGACCGAGAGACTCTCTGTTTAATTCTTTTCTTGCCTGAATATTTCTTCAGATTAGGGCTTCCATGAACTCTAAGAATATTTTTAATCAAAAATAGTGACCTCTAAGGTAATGGTAATAAGCGGAAATTATCCAAAGACGTATAAAGAAAGAGTTGAGAATGTCCCCCCACCACCTCCTCCTCCTGCCTGAGATAACCAATGTGAACTGCCCTGGTTTGTATCTTTCCACATTCTTTTTCATATCCAAGCATATTCAAACATATATCCCTACGGTGAAATGAGAATATAGTGTGCCAATAAACTATTCTGAAACTCGCTTTTCTCAACAAATACTTCATGGACATCCGTCCAAGTCTGCTTCTCAACAGCTACGTAATATTCCAGGTATGAATACCATAATGTATTAAATCAGTTCTGTATTTTTTCTGTTGTTTCCAAATTTTTGTCAACTTAAACAATCCTACTTTAAGCATCAAAGTACACATATCATACGGTGCTTTTATTGCTATAAGATAGATTCCCAACAGTTACCTGAATAAGTCAAAATATTTGTTTTAGTATTAATAGACATTGTCCGATTACTCTTTAAATAGATTGTAGTAATTCACACTCCCACCAGCAATGGAGAAGTGCCATTTCTCTGCATCTTTACAAGCACTGAATATTAACCTCTCTTTTTAAGTTTTAGTTTCTATTTTAACTAGAAAACACATATTTAGTGGCCGGGCACAGTGGCTTATGCCTCCCAGCACTTTGGGAGGCCAAAGCGAGTGGATCACTTAAGGTCAGGAGTTTGAGACCACCCTGGCCAACATGGCAAAACCCTGTCTCTACTAAAACTACAAAAATTAGCCAGGCGTGGTGGCACGTGCCTGTAATCCCAGCTACTCAGGAGGCTGAGGCAGGCGAATCACTGGAATCCAGGAGGCAGAGGTAGAGGTTGCAGTGAGCCAAGATCACACCACTGCACTCCAGCCTGGGTGACAGAGCAAGACTCTGTCTCAAAAAAAAAAAAAACAGAAAACACATGCTTATCAACACTTAGAATCCCCTTACATGAATAAGGGAGAGCTTGACATATAAAAATTTTTCATATGAAAATTCTTGGCAGTTTTTTCTGTTTTCTACATGACGTATAACCTTTTATAATTATGTAACATTAATTAAAATACACCATGCCAACACCTGTGAAAAGAAGGGAAAAATAAAGTATATATATACAGTGATTTCTGTTAAATATTATATTTAACAAGATACATTTCCCTTTCCATTGTGGATCAAGTTAATTAACATAAAATGCTCTTTACCAAGAGCTATGGGATTTGAGGCTCAGTTGCTGAGATTCAGTATTTCAGTGCTGCAGTGTTTCTTATTTTCTTGCTTTGGTCACATATAAAACTCTTACATGATTCTGACATTCAGTGAATAAAGGTCAGAGACATATTACTTTAGACATTGAATCAAATTAATACTTCTACCAAAATATTCTTAAAACCCATTTTTAAGTAACTATTGCAAAAGCTGTATTAGCATAAACCATTTCTTCCAGCTACTTGGGAAACTAAGGGGAAAGGTACCTATTGAGTACATGTTTGTCTTCACAGCATTAGTAGCAATGTGGGAAAATTCCAGAAAAAAAATGCAAAAAGCCAGGCTTTCCAAATCAGTCATGCAAGGTATTTTTTCAAGAGCAGGAGTTGGCCTAGATCACATGTGGTTTGCTGAGTCCCGGTCCTGGCATCATAAAGCTGAGAAAATACAGTGTAGGTTTGAAGCCGAGACAACAGCAGAGTAACAAAAAACACATGGTTGGAGTGGGATCCACATGGGAAAAGCAACCCTGAGATGGAAGTTAACGAAGTGTATATATAGATTTACTTATATATGTATTTATTATATTTACACATACAGTGTGTCTATATATACACACTATTATCTGGTCTTTATTAAGATTTGCTTTATTATAGAAGAAAATGAAAAGGAAATTACCTGAGATTGTAAATCCTTTCTAATTACAAAGGTAGTATCAATAAATGTCAAGTATCAATAAATGTCAAGTATCAATAAATGTCAGCCTCTTAAAGGAGGTCTGGGATGGAATGAACAAACAATTCGTATATCCTTTTTTTTTTTTTTAACTCACCATTATCACAAGGCTTAAAATATTTGTACTCTGTAACTCAGCTGCTAAATGTATATATATCGAGGAGCTACAAGTGAATTTCATTCTTTTGTATATTTTCCAGAGTTTATACAATAAACATTTTGCCTTTTAAAATGAGAGCAAAAAGGATACATTAGTATTGGCCTTGAATCAAATAAATTTCTTCTGAATCTCAACATGACATACACAGAAACAGTCAACAAGTTTTGTCATAAAAGAACAATGACAGCACATGTATTTGACAGCGGTTTTTTTTTTTTTTTTTTTTTTTTTTTTTTTGAGATGGAGTCTCACTCTGTTGCCCAGGCTGGAGTGCAGTGGCACTATCTCGGCTCACTGCAACCTCCGCCTCCCAGGTTCAAGCAATTTTCCCACCTTAGCCTCCTGAGTAGCTGGGACTACAGGCACTCACCAACACACTGGGCTGATTTTTGTGTTTTGTAGAGACGGTTTCGTCATGTTGGTCAGTCTGGTCTCGAACTCCTTTGATAGGTGTTTTTTATCTTAGGTGTTCAGTAAATCATTTGATTAATTCTTAGCCCTCAGAACAAAGTAATAGTATTGGCTTTGGCCTCAGCCTACTATTGTCCATTGATGAAGCTGTTGCAGGAAGAGCCCCAAGGTCCCAAGCATCAAACCTAGTACTGGGTGACAGTTCATCAGTCGAACATGGCATGACAGGGAAAAGGCCTGGCACCGAGAAGCAGAATTTCCAAGAGTATGAGTGAATGAATGATGGTGGCCAGTGGAAGGAAATTATGAACATGTGTATTCCCCAAGCATGCAGAAAAACACATTAGTTTAAAACATGTAAGCTTAGCAGAAAACTGGCAGGAAGAAATAAAAGGATCTATATTTTAAAAGTAGTAAAGGGAAATAGTTGAGAAAAATGCTGTTTTCTCTATTAGAAAGTCTGACATACACCATGTGAAATTGTAGGGATGTGGCCACTTCCAAGTAGATGATCTGGTGTACAAAACTCAGTATTACTCTCTCCTTTTGTTTTTGCAGGTAAAAAGGGGTCACTATGGAGTTCAAAGGACAGAACTCCTACCTGGTGACCGGGACAACCTGGCCATTCAGACCCGGGGTGGCCCAGAAAAGCATGAAGTAACTGGCTGGGTGCTGGTGAGTACCAGAACCAAGAGCTGGCAAGAGTTTCATTCTTAGCATTAGACATAAGCGGACCTGGCAAAGGTGCCTGATGTACTGCCAGCCTGAAGGTGCTTGCTCTTCCACATCTCTTTGGAATAGCTTTACCATGGAGTCGCTGCTTCTCTTTCAGAGAAACTAAAGGAAAAGTGCTTTATTGCATGTTTTGAAAACAACCAATGAATTAACAAGAACTACTGTTTTCCTAAGAGTTCAAAGCAAAATCCTTACACAGAGCCGCATGGCCCAAGCATCGTTTTAACTCATTATTGATTAATAAATACCTTATTTTACTTGACCCTTGATATTCATGGAGAATACTTTGATCATATACCCTTATCAAGGTTGCCCTCAAACCGATAATGTGTACCTATCTAGTTTTTAACCTATGCAGTATGATCAAAAGTTGTCCATTACATTTCCTGAGATGACTCCTCAGCAAACCAAATGTAGTAGCTATCGAAGTCTCCTAGCACAGGACTTGCACTACTTCTGGCAGCACCTTTGCTATGAATCCCCAGGTCATCTTAGGAAACTTATGAAATAATGACCTCATTGGAACCACTGACAAAAGAGAAGACCACCACAGAGGAATACTATATCCTTTTTCTTTCACAGGTATCTCCTCTAAGTAAGGACGATGCTGGAGAATATGAGTGCCATGCATCCAATTCCCAAGGACAGGCTTCAGCATCGGCAAAAATTACAGTGGTTGATGCCTTACATGAAATACCAGTGAAAAAAGGTACACAACAAATCTCACAGCCATTTAAAAATGACTAGTACATTTGCTTAAAAAAGAACAGAACTAATTATGAAAGTATCAGACATAGCTATTAATGAAATTCTGTAGTTAGGAATCCATAAGGGCCATTAAGTATGCCATTAAAATGTAGAGCACGAGACTCCAAAAGATTATCTGGATGGGTGACTGAACGTCGTTATTATGACTTAGATGCTTTTACCTTATCTAACATGTAAGAGTCAAAACTCAAACTTGCCTGGAATGGCTTCTATTTCCCATAGCTTTCTACCTATCTACTTGGCATTTTCCCTTTGTGTCGTGACTATTATATTAAATTCCCATTTAAAAGAAAACGATTGTGGGCAATTCTCACCCTTCACTTTTGCTTTTAAAAGAAAAAGCCAGAAAGAGAGTATACTGGCAAATGCCCACTTCTGTTCTGTCTCCCCTTCCTTCACTGCCAAAAAACTTCCTCTGAAGAACCCATCCTGAGTGTCATAGCAGTGCTACTTTACATTTATATAGTTCTACGAAACTGATGTCTGAATTGGCTTTCCCTTAGACAAAAGAACAAAATTTACCATCAGCATGTCAAACCATTCCACTGTGCAGATCACTCAGCTGTGATATGAAAATAAAGTAAAGAAGCATGTGGTCAGATTCTCTTCAGCCATAATGTGTAATGCCAGGCAATGAAACAGAGCAGTAGCTAAGAGTCAAGCCATGCGTTTGAGTCTCAGCTCTGCTACTAATTTTTCCTCCACTTTACCTTTTGAAGATCTGGACTACAAAGGAAAGGTCTTTAACCTCTCTGAATCTCATTTGTGAAATGTGCTCTTCCAGTTCTATAATAAGATGTACCTTTGATGCATCAACCAATACAGCAAAATTGCCTTTCATGGCTAAAATCATGTAACTCGAGTTCCACAGAGCACTCCAGCATATTATTTATACAATTACTCATATATCCTTTATCCCCACATTTTAACATCTTCATTTATTTGGAAACACTCAACTACCTGACAGTTCAAAAGTCAACCACATCCCTATATGTAACTAATTTTTATCTTTTTTTTTTTTTTAAACAGGTGAAGGTGCTGAGCTATAAACCTCCTGAATATATTAGTCTGCATGGTTAAAAGTAGTCATGGATAACTACATTACCTGTTCTTGCCTAATAAGTTTCTTTTAATCCAATCCACTAACACTTTAGTTATATTCACTGGTTTTATACAGAGAAATACAAAATAAAGATCACACATCAAGACTATCTACAAAACTTTATTATATATTTACAGAAGAAAAGCATGCATATCATTAAACAAATTAAACTACTTTTTTTTATCACAACACAGTACATTATTTGTCATTTTTTAAAAGCCACACAATAGAAACAAGACACCAAGATATTTTTATCTTGTTGAGTCTTGTAAAATAGCTAAACACTCATCATTCGCGGTGCAATACTCATAGACATAAGTTCCTGAAACAATAGTTTGCATGCATAAGGCATTCGCACCAAAGAAATCTGAAAAGAAAAAACAAATAGTAATTAGCAGAATTGTACTGAAGTGACTCCACTTCTCTACCCCAGAAAAAGGCAAAGATCTGGTACTGCAGATAACGAGTAAATGAGTGGAGCTGAGAACACGCACTCTGCTACCTCGGCTTATGGTGGTTCTTTCTCCTAGGCTTTGGTATTTTACCCTTTCTGCCAGACATAATTTATATTCACCCACCTCAACTAAAAGGTTTTTAAAAACTCATTGTTTAAAATCCCTTGTACAAAGTCTTATTATTTCCAAAAGATAATAGCTTAGAGAAATTACCACACTAAAACCTAAACTGGTTTTTAGAAAAATCAAATTATCTTTTTCATATTTAGAACTAGGAATCTTACAGAAGCATGCTATCAAAATTGTAAAAATGCCAATCTGTTCCACTACACTAAATCTGCCTGGATAATCAGACCAACATAGTTTCCTCTAAACAAACATCAACTGCCAGTAAAGTCTATACACACCTGGGTTTTATTGCGGCAGCCCCTGCATTCATACGTATGGGTCCTGGTGTTGGCAATCGCCATTATTCCACAAAGATTGCAAACATGAACCTGATATGGATCTGATGCTTCAAACAATCTTTCCCTTAAAAACTGGGCTGCTCCGTGGGCAATCTGACAATCTCGTTCCATTTCTCCAAAACGCAGGCCACCGTCACTGTTAAGAGAAAAAAATTATTACTTTGTACTTATTTTTTATTATAAATACTGCCTTGAATAATGGCAAAGGTGGAGAATAATATTTGCAAAGAAGGAGAACTAGGCTAATTTTTATACCCTAGCATTCTCTCTACTGGTGGGGAGAAGAGAAATCTACCAACTATTTGATGTGCATTAGAAAGTCCCCAAATGGGCTAAGCAAAGTGGCTCACCCCTGTAATCCCAGCACTTTGGGAAGTGGACTGGGTGGATCTCTTGAGCTCAGGAGCCTGGGCAACATGGCAAGACCCTATCTCTATTTTTTAACAAATAAAAATAAAAAAAGAAGGCCCCCAAATGGAGTAGATACATTAGATTCTTAAGTACAGCATTTAATTTTCCTCATAAGATACAATAACGCATAGAGTGGAGGTTCATCATGCTATCATTTAACTTTCTAGAATTCAACTCTAAACTAAAAAAATGAATAATGAAAAAGACAATCTAAATAAGGCAGCTTGTCAATGGAATGACTGTCCCAGGCAATCAACCTTGAAATCATAAACACATGTTGGCTGAAGTAATGGAAAGAACAGGTAAATGATAATAGGTTTCCACAACATAAGAAGTGAAATGCATTATTCAGATGGCCAGGCTAATAGATGGTGATGGCTTCCTTAACATACTTAATATCCAAAATACACAAAATAAAACCAGTGGGTTTATAATGATACTCCCCCAAAACAAAAAAAATCATTGGTCGACTTTGGACCACTGATCTGGATCATTAGAAAACCAACTCGCTATTATGAAAACTGGTAAATAAAAGAAGAGAATCAAGCATTTATTCCTGCCCTTACTATAGGAACTACGTCACTAGGTAACCAAACAGTTGAGGAAACAAAGTTTTAGAAGTAGTCTGGCTAAAAAACTGAAGAAGAAATGAGAAAAAAATAGAATGGTATCAGTTTGAAATCTCTATTTAATTAAGGTCTTTAGGTAGTGATCATTAATAGCTGCTAAAAATCATAAAAAGAAAGGCAACCAGATACTGGAAGTATAGAATACCACCTATGAAGTATTACTGCCAAAAAACTCAAACCCTGAATCTCAAGCCTCAAGATCTAATTATTTACAAAACAAAACAAAACAAAACGAAAAAAGCAGGAATGCACAGCACTTGGGATGCAAGCAGCAAAATTCAGTCTCAAGCCCTGGACAAACAGTCCAGATTCTTCAACAAATAAATTACAAGGGGAAAAAAAAGGTTGGAAGGCAACCAATAAATTCAAAAAAGGACTTATGGGTCACTATCAATCAATTGCAAAGCATGGACCTTATTTGTATACTGATTGAAACCAACAAACCATTAAAACACTTATGCGATATTCAGGGAAATGTAAACCTGGATATTTAATATTAAGGAGGTACTGTGGTTAGGTTTAACATCCTAATCTTCTAGAGCAGAGGTTCTCAGAGTGTGGTTTATGGACCTCCTGAGAGTCAAAGTTATTTTTAATAGTAATACTAACAACATACATTTGCTTCTTTCACTGTGTTTACATTTGCACTGATGGTGGAAACATGAATAAAACTGCTGGCACCTTAGCAGAACTCAGGGTAGTAGAACCAAACATTACTAGCAGTCATATTCTCCATTCAAGTGAAGGGGAGAAAAACCAGTTTTACTGAAAAATGTCCTTAATGAAGCAGTGAAAATAAATAGTTTTATTAAACTTTGACCGTTGAGTACACATCTCTTTCATATCCTGTACCTTTTAAAAAATGAAAGTCCTCAAACAGGCACGATGGCCCACACCTATAATCCCAGCACTTTGGGAGGCCAAGGTGAGAGGCTGGATTGAGCCCAGGAGTTTGAGACCAGCCTGAGCAACATAGTAAGACCCAGTCTCTATGTAAAAAATAAACTAAAATAAAATGGAACATTTCATAAGCACTTCTACTGTATAGTGAAGACGACTGTCTTGAACAAAAGCACTTGCATGATTCTGAACTACTCCCTTTTATCATGGAATATCTTTTTTACTCGAATAGCCAGCTGACACCAACTAGGTTAACTCATCAACATGTTAACACCCATTATGTTAATTCAGACTTAGAATTAAGTTGACGATGCTGTAGATATTTGGCAGACAAAGAAATAAACAAGAAGAAATGAAAGCAAACAAAAACATAAGTCTTTTACTCTGAGGAAAATTTAAGTATTTGCTGAAAATGATTAAAATTGTGAGCTTCAAGCAAAAATCAGAATTTTAGGAAACTTCTATGCACCACTATGGGCTTGATAGCTCCCTGACATATTTAAAGGCTTTTCTAATGACATCAGTAGTCATATTAACAAATGCAATTTTTTTATTATGATGAAATATGTCAACATTTGAAAATCTGCATAACTCAGCAAACCAATTATTTTCCAAATGACCAATTAGGATGCTACAAAATATGCATGTGTAAAAGATACATTTGAAGTACAAGACAAACCAATGAACTTTAAATGTAAAAAATGCAGAAGGTTCATTCATATGGTTTCAGTTTCTACATCAAAACCAATCTTTGAGAAACAACAACTTATCATTTTGGTGTAGCATCAAAAAAATATCCATAGACCAGGCGCCTTGGCTCATGCCCATAATCCCAGCACTTTGGGAGGCCAAGGCAGACAAGTGGATCACCTGAGCTCCAGAGTCTGAGACCAGCTGGGAGACATGGCGAAATCCTGTCTCTACTAAAAAATATGAAAAATTAGCTGGGCATGGTGGCACATGCCTGTAGTCCCAGCTACTTGAGGCTGAGGTGGGAGGATCACCTGAGCCTGGAATGTAGAGGCTGCAGTGAGCTGTGATTGTGCCACCACACTCTAGCCTAGGGAACAGGGGTGAACCTGTCTCAAAAAAAAAGGGGGGACGGGGGCAGGGGCTGGGCGCAGTGGCTCTTGCCTGTAATCCCAGCAATTTGGGAGGCCAAGGCAGGCGGATCACTTGAGGCCAAGAGTTTGAGACCAGCCTGGGCAACATGGTGAAACCCTGGCTCTACAAAAAATACAAAAATTAGCTGGACTTGGTGGTGCACACCTGTAATCCCAGCTACTCAGGAGGCTGAGGCACGAGAATCGCTTGAACCCAGGAGGTGAAGGTTGCTGTGTGCCAAGATCACACCACTGCACTCCAGCCTGGGCGAGAGTGAGACTGTCTCAGAAAAAAAAAAAAAAAAAAAAAATCAAAATATTCCTCTCTTTCCAACCACTTATCTGCATGAAATCAGAGTTTCCTCATATACTTAAATATAAAAAATAAAATACTACAATGGAATGAATGCAGAAGTAGATGTAAGAATCCAGCTGTTTCTATTAAGCCAAGTCATTAGAGAGATTCACAAAAATGTAAACCAATGTTATTCTTGTTACTAAATTCATCTGGAAAATAGATATATTTTTCATTAAACATGGTTTTTTGTTTTGTTTTGTTATCGAGACAGTCTCACTCTGTCGCCCACGCTGGAGTGCAGTGGCGTAATCTTGGCTCACTGCAACCTCTACCTCCTCGGTTCAAGCAATTCTTCCCTCAGGCTCCTGAGTAGCTGGGATTACAGGCGTGAGCCCCGCGCCCAGCCAAAACATGTTATTTATATTAACATGTAATGAGCTTATTAGCATTTTTTAAATAATAAATTTAAAATCTCAGCTTTAACTTCTAATATGATAAGTATCAATACAACTCACATAAAACAAAAGCATTGTGGGTTCCTGGGATCAAGAGATTTGAGAACCATTCTTTTAAAGATATACACTGAAACATTTATAGGAGAAATTATATGATGTCTGGACTTTGCTTAAAAATAATCAAGAGGGCTGGGTGCAGTGGTTTAGGCCTGTAATTCCAATACTTTGGGAGGCTGAGGCTGGAGGATTGTGGCCATGAGTTCAAGTTCAGCCTGGGCAACATAGTGAGACCTCATTTCTACAAAATTTTTTTTGTTTTTTGTTTTGAGACGAAGTCTTACTCTGTTACCCAGGCTGGAGTGCAGTGGTATGATCTCAGCTCACGGCAACCTCCGCCTCCCAGGTTCAAGCGATTCTTAGGCCTCAGCCTCCCGAGTAGCTGGGATTACAGGTGTGTGCCCAACTAATTTTTTGTATGTTTAGTAGAGACAGTGTTTCGCCATGTTGACCAAACTGGTCTTGGACTTCTGACCTCAGGTGATCTACCCGCCTTGGCCTCCCAAAGTGCTGGGATTGCAGACATGAGCCACTGTGCCTGGCCTCTACAAAAAAAATTTTTTTTTTAAAAAAGGTGTAGTGGCATAGGCCTGTAGTAAAAAAAAGGTTGGAGGGCAACCAATAAATTCAAAAAAGGACTTAAGAAACAATATCAATTTAGTTACTTGGGAGGCTAAGGTAGGAGGATTGCTTGTGCCCAGTTCAAGGCTGCAGAGAGCCATGGTCATGCCACTGCACTCCAGCCTGGGTGACAGAGTGAGACTCTGCCTTTAAAACATGATGATAATATCAAAAGTTAGAAGGATAGAGATGAATGCAACAAGACTGGCCATCAGTCGATAATTGTTGAAATGGGGGTAACAGGCACACAGGCATTCATTATACCACTATCTCCATTTTGGTGTGTTGACATTTTTCATAATATAAGGTTAATTAATAATAACGATGATGATACAGTTCTTACCGAGATCTACCCTCCATGGGCTGTCTATTGAGGATCTGAATAGGTCCCCTAGCACGAGAGTGAATCTTATCATCCACCATATGCTTCAATCGCTGGTAATAAGTGGGGCCAATAAATATTTGTGATGTGATTTTTCGACCAGTGAACCCATTGTATAGGACCTGCAACAAACACAGATTTTGAAGTGTAGACCTAAAATTTAAAAAACGTCAAAGAAGATATGTGCATATATTGTGTAACTCCATTTATATAAAAAAGCACAGAACTAATCTAAAATGTTAGCAATTAAGAGAGTAGTTAGCTTGGGGTGGGAGTGGAAAGGTAGCGACTGAAAAAGGTTGTCGCTGCCTTCACATTTTTAGATCTTGGTGCTAGTCATGCAGCTGTGCTTACTTTGTGAAAATTCATCAAGCTGTACATCTCTAGATGTGCACATATTATACTTCAATAAAAGGTTATATTGTTTCAGAATAAAACTACACACATACAAAAAAACACAAATGACAAATTACTACTATAAGAGCAAATATACCTCATTTCCTCTGAGATGATAGCCATAATCAGATAAAAGATTAGAAATCTTCTGCACGTTAACAGCATCATTAAATGGAGTGGCATCACCAATTTCACCCTTGTTAGCCGATACCTTTTTTTTAAAAAAAAAAAAGTACTCTTTAAAATGTTGCTTCAGTCTGTCTCCACCTAAAAGTCATATCAATAAAAATGCATTCAAAAAAATTTTAAATACTTTTAAAATTTGAAAGTATTTAAGTATTTTAAAATTAAAAGACTTTGAACTCGAAATGTATGTTATGGAAAGCTGTGATATATTAAGGTTCATTTTATAATCTTACACAAAATATTTAGAACAAATGAACCTGCTTAAAAAAGAAAAACTCTTAAGTATTCCAACAGAAGTCGATCCATGGGATCAAGTACAAAAAGACTGAGACTCATAAGTACTTCAGATGGCTCAAGGAAATGACATTTTAATGCCCTAAAACCAAGCCATCCACATGTTAAAGTATTGCCACTTTACCTTAAAAGAATACTTAAAAATAGAAAACCTCCACCAAAAGATGCATGTAGAGCTGATAATAGAACTATAAAATTATTAAGTTCACATTGAACTCTCCATCAATAAATTAACTCTTCATCTATAGAAAAGAACCAGTCAAAAGGAAAACCACATATGTAAGTATTAGTTGAATGTAGTATATCTCACAAAAATCCTGACTTGTGTATAACTGCAAATTGCCAAAAAAAAAAAAAAAATGGCAGAATCATAATCAATTTGAAAGCAGAAAAGTAAATCTCACACTAGCTTTTTACAAAATACTCTGGCTCAAATTTGAGAGCAATCACCTATCAGAGTTTTAGAAGAAGTATCAGCTTAGAATCTATATTTTTGAAGAACATCTCTTACCTTCCCTTGAAGGCATTCAATTAAGTGACCAATAGTCATACGAGAGGGGATGGCATGGGGATTGATGATGATATCAGGGGTGATACCTTCACAGGTGAAAGGCATATCCTATAAAGAAAAATTTTAAAAGGGACTTAAAGATGCATATACTAAACTAGAACTGACACCCCCTCCCAAATGAATTACTGTATGTCCCATATTCTGTTTCAACATGGTATGTTCATATACTTATTCAACAATAAAATAAAAAAGTTCAATCTGTATCATCTTCGAGCTCTTAAGTTAAAGCAAATTTTGATTTAAAAAAAAATGTTTAACAAAACTGTGATTTGGGTGTGAGGGAGATCAAAGACACCTACCTCTTGTCTATACTGAATACCACAAGTACCCTTTTGACCATGTCGACTAGCAAATTTGTCTCCAATCTGTGGAATCCTAACAGAGCGTACCTAAATTCATATAAAAATAAGTTAAGTGGATCTGGTTTACTTTCTAAGACTAGCTACATGAACAAAGTTCATACAAAGTTCAATACTCACCCTTATTTTACAAAATTTATATCCTTCCTGGTTGAGAGTTACCATAACCTGATCCACAATACCCGTCTCGCTAGTTCTGAGAAAAGTGCTACAGTCTCTCTTGGTATAGCGTCTATTAGTGCTCTCCAATTCATCTTCATTTTCAGGCAAGGTGACTGTTTTGCCTATAATAACATCATCTCCTGATACACGAACCCCTGGAGCTATCAAACCATCATCATCCAGTTTGTCATAAATGGCATGCCTCATGCCTGTGAGGAAATAGACATGGAATGTCACATAATCCCCAACAAAGATTAAAAACCACATACATGAATCAGTTCCAAGTCAGAGAGAAGGCCACAGGAATTTCTATACCATGAATCATACCCTTATTCCAAATATTACAAACTATTCTGAATTCTGTAATACCACAGTCCACACAGGAAAAAAAGAAAAAAAAAAAAAAAGTCTATGAAGAAAAAGAACATTGGAATCAGCATTGGGAAAGCAGATTCTTCCATGACAGACATTTATCAAGTGACTCTGGATATGTTTTTTTGCCATCTTCTGATTTCTATATTATAAGAGAAAGAACATCTCTGCTATCAGTGGGTACAGGAGAAAAAAATTTTTAATTAAAAAGAGAATATCTATGGATTCCCTCTGCACACATCCTCCCACAGAAATTGTGGATTTCATCTTAACTCAATCTTAACTCCAATGGACATCAATTCACTACTACACAGAACCACCCAATGGAAGGTGAGTAACAGGAAGATGGCAAAGGAAACAAAATACATTTTACTTCATGCAATTCTATTCAGAGTCAAAACTGTAGCAGAAATGTTGCATTTTCCTGGAACATCCCATCCATCCCACTGCATAAACAGTTTTTAAGTGTCTGTCAAAATAAATAACTAGAAAGTAAGTTTGAGTTTTCTACAAGAAACAACAAATGCTAGGTATCCTCTTTTCACTGGTTATTTTTTAAATGTTTACAAATAATGTGGCTGAACAAATATTATGATCACACCATAATTTGGAAAGGAAGAGGGGACAGGCGTGAAGTGTGTCCCCAGAAATTACATGACCTCTCTGATTTCCTAAACTGCCTCCTCAATGCAGGACCTACCAGGAAGGAAGGTCTGCAGCAAGCTCACTCCCAGGTGCAAAGACTTTTATCAAATACACATATTTTCTTAGATGTGAACTCTAAGAATAACATGAAAACACACTTTCATTGCACAAAAAAAAGGGGAGGGGGATGGGGGCAGGCGCAGGCTGACACAACCCATCAAAATCACTTAGGAAAACCACAGTAAGTTAACTTAGGATTCCATCATTTAAATGTTAGCGTCACTTACCCTGGCATGTTTCACGTGTAGGCTTCTCAAAAACTTCTTCTTGATCAAATCCTTTTTTAGACTCCTGTTCTTTGTATGAGCGATAGAAAACAGACCTAAAAACACATGGTTCTAAAGGTAAAGTCTATTTTTTAACAAAAGGGCTGAGACTATACCAACAATTTCTCATTTACTTGAAATTTGGGAGACAATTTAAACTATGAATCTGGGACAAGAATAACTGCATTAAGGGTCGGAGTTAAACTCTAAATGTTATCACAAGTTATACATATGTAGCATCTGACCCATAACCTTAACCACCTAGAATTACATGTCAAAATGGAAAAGACCCAGGGTCAATGAGTCCAACCTCCTACACAATTTAAGAATCCATTACAAAATAACCCTGAAAGATGGTCACCTAGGTTCTACTCAAACACTTCCAGTGAGAAGTTTTTACACTGGCCGAGCATGGTGGCTCACGCCTGTAATCCTAGCACTTTGGGAGGCCAAGGTGGGTGGATCATCTGAAGTCAGGAGTTCGAGACCAGCCTGGCCAACATGGTCTGTGCTAAAAATACCAAAAAAAAAAAAAAAAAAAAAAAAAAAAACAAGCTGGGTGTGGTGGTGCAAGCCTGTAATCCCAGGTACCTGGGAAAATGAGGCAGGAGAATCTCTTGAAACCTGGGAGGCAGAGATTGCAGTGAGCCAAGATTGCACCACTGCATTCCATTGGCAACAGCAAGTTCTGTCTCAAAAAGAAAAAAGAAGTTTTTACATTAAGCCATAATATGTATCCTCTGAGTTCTAGTGCTATCCTTTGAAACTACACAGAAAAAGGAAAATCCATTCCCCTCTACTAAATTCCCAGTTTTTAAAACAATCTTTATATGCCTTGAATTTGAGGTCTATTTGTCAATAGGACAATCAAGCTGAAGCATAATGGAAAAAAAGAGTGAAAAGAAAACACACCATAATTTTAACAGTAGTTATCTATGGATTCTAAGTTATTTTTATTTCTTCTTTAGACATTTCTATATTATCTAAATGCAAATGTATATTTCCTTACCAAAAGAAAGGCTAAAAATACTAGCATTTGAAATTCCTGAGAGATATAAGAAGTAGTATCTTCAGTTGTTTGTGACCATCAGCCAGGCCTTCTGCTTTTCTGGAGTAGTGCGTAGTTAGACTGTATTTTAAGAACTTTTTCTGAATAAAATATTAGTGTTTCCACTGTACCTGTGTTTTGACAAATTTACAAAATACAAACCTGAAGAAGCCACGGTCTACAGCTGAACGATTCATGATAACAGAGTCTTCCTGATTATATCCAGTGTATGATGCAATGGCCACAATTGAGTTGATGCCTGCAGTGAATTTAAAAAGCACATATTAAAAAAAAAAAAAAAAAAAAGCATACATTAAAACATCACCTGGAAAACAGGAAAACTGCCCTTTCTTTAAATCAACTTTAATTAAATCATATTTGCCATAAATGCTTGGGTGTTTGTTGTCACGGTAACTACCAAAGTCTATTCCTCCTAGAATAGCAATCTGTGAGGCAACTACTCTGATGGCTAAATATCTCACACAAGCAAATCCTAAGACTAGTCACTCCCAATGTATTCATTCTCATAGTAAGTGATTATACATGTGAGTCACCTCCTACTTAGAAAGTGCCTCCCCAAACCAAGTTTCATGATCCTCACAACAACTCTGTGCCATAAACAAAATAAGCATTATTATTCTCATGAATCAGAAGAGTGAATTAATAATCTACCCATGATCTCAAAATTAATAAGCAGTAGGCTCAAGCCCCAGCTCCTTGTCTCCCGATTTCTGGTTTTAGGTTTGAAACTGGTACTACCCTATTTCCCTCTCCTTGTACCACCAAAAAATTATCATATCTTTCCCGCCACAATGAAATTCTTAGTTGCTGCTGCCAAAACACTGTTTGATGAGCCCATAAAATAACTGGATACTCAACTCTCCCGTGTAATCCCAGCACTTCGGGAGGCCAAGGCAGGTGGATCACAAGGTCAAGAGATCAAGACCATCCTGGCCAACAGGGTGAAACCCCATCTCAACTAAAAATACAAAAATTAGCTGGGCGTGGTGGCATGTGCCTGTAGTCCCAGCTACTCGGGAGGCTCACACAGGAGAATCCCTTAAACCCGGGAGGTGGAGGATGCAGTGAGCTGAGATCACACCACTGTACTCCAGCCTGGTAGCAGAGTGAGAATCTGTCTCGAAAATAAAATAAATAACACAACATAACATAAAATAACTTGATATTCTTAACCTGGATATCATCATGAGGAAACAACAGTCAAACCTAAATTGAGACACAATGCAAAATAACTTTCCTGAACTCTTCACAAATGTCAAGGTCATGAAAGACAAGGAAAGACTAAGAAACTGTTCTAGATTAAGGAAACTAAAGAAACATGTAATTAAATGCAATGCACAATCCTAGATTAGCTCCTAGACCCACTAAAGACATCGTTAGGTTTGAATACAATAAAAATTGCTTTCTTTAAAAAAAAAAAAAAAAAACCATCATTAGGACAACTGGCAAAATTTGAATTGAGGACTGCTGACTATATGGATAGCAATGTTATCCTGATTTGATGGCTGCACTACAGAGAATGTCCTTGTTCTTAGGAAACACATACTGAAGAAGGAAACACATGCTTCACGCCTGCAACTTACTCTAATGTGGTTCAGGAGAAGTAATAAAAAGGGAGAGAACAATAGAGCAAATGTGGTAAAATGTTAAAAGTTTTTTTAAAGATGGTATGATGGATCGGCTGTAGTGGCTTACATCTGTAATCCTGGCACTTTGGGATGCTGAGGTGGGAAAATCACTTGAGCCCAGAAGTTTGAGACCAGCCTGGGCAACAAAGCAGACCCTATCTCTACAAAAAAAAAGAACTTCAAAATAAAGATGCCATGATGAAGTCAGGAATAACAGAACTGCAGTCCTGCCAGCCATGACTCTCCACTTACGCCAGTACCAAAGGAACATTTGCTTTCCAACCTAGTCCTTCAGTATATGTATTTTCTTCTCTAGCCATAAAGAAACTGTATTATCTAAATGTTGGAGAAAACACAGCACTGCAAGCACAGCCCAAAGATACGTGCGTACTGTGTAGACAACCTAACAGATTTTGCTTTTCTAGACAAGAGGAACCCCTTGTGGAGGATTTTGAAAGTAAGTAATTTTAACCTATGAGAATTTCCTATCAAAATGTTAGAGCCCCATTACAGTACACTAAAGATGAACTTTACTAACAAATAACAAATGTTACCCACATTCAAAGCCAAAAGTCTGTTAATACAAAAGATAACAACAGTGCCAAAGAACTCTACCATCTCCTTTAATAGTCAACACTCACACCCTTCAGATTTCTCTTCGCCATTTTACCTACCACCCAGTCTCCCTGAGATTCCCCTCCTTACCAGCTACTTCTCAAATCTTCTCTCGTGATTTCTCTTCCTGGTGTCTAAAATTGTCTGCCTCTGGCCTTTTTCTCAATCTAAATTCTCCTTAGGCAATTTCATAGTAATCTATAATTATCATTAATAAATAAAACATTTTACATCTCTAGACTTGACTTTCTTTCAAATCATGTTTGCAACTCACTGTTGTTGGAAGTTCACATCTTAGTGTTCTGACACTAAGACACTAAATCAAAATCAACATATCCAAAACAGAATTACTATCTTACCTCTAAAACCTCTTCCCCCTTCTAACATGTTCCCAATCTTATTTTTCCCCCAACCTATTCATAGTACCTCTCTTTAATCACTCAAGCCAGAAACACCAACAATATTTCCAATTCCTCTCTTCATTGTTCCACACTCGGCCATTCATCAAGCCCTATCAAGTGTATTTCAAAAGGTATCTTACCCATCATTCTTTTTCATTTCTTTAGGACCTTGCCATTTCACATTTAGACTACTGCAAAAACCCCTAAATTATCACCCTACTAAAACAGTACCTCACTGTAATCTACTCTTTATGCCGCTGTCAGAATGGTATTCCTAAAACAAATCTCTAATTGTATTACTTCCCTGATCCAAAAGGTTGGATGTGTCTCCATTTTCAAAATAAAAGTCAACCTGTTCAGGCTCTCTCCACACTGAGACCAAGCTTTCACTCCCATATATTTACACTCCACCCACACTAAGCTGACATGACTCCTAACTGTACCCATTTTTCATGACTTCATCCATCTGTGCCCTTGCTTAAACCACCTCTCAAATGCAAACACCCCTTCATCAATTTTGCTCCAATCTAAAATGCCACCTTCTCCATGAAATTGAATCTCGACTTCCAACAGGAATTAATCGCTTCCATCAGTCTGTGCTTCCAAAGGACTTTGTACCTCCACCATAAGACTTTCCACATAACTACCTTTTTATTATGTTCACGTTTCCCACCATATTATAAATTCCGCGAGAACAGACACTATGTCATATTTAATTTTTAATCCTCCCAAGCACCCAGAAAAGTGCCTTAAACATGGCAGGATCTTAAATAACGTAGAGCAAAACTGACCATACCTGCTGGCAGCTCTCTAAATCGTAGATACTCCATAGACCGTGTAGTCACAAGTGGTTTTTGAGGATAGTAGAGAACATGGGCCAATGTGTCCATGCGAACATGGAAGTTGGTGATGTAAACTCCCATAGCCTGCTTACCCATAGCAGACTGGTATGTGTTTCTAGGGGACTAAACGTAAAAATGAAAAGCAGAATCAACGAAAAGTTACTATTGCTAATGGAAAAGACTCTGACAATAAATCAGAAGAAATATGATTGGTAAAATTCCTGATTTTTTTCAAAAACAATAAGTAATAACCATTCGAAATAATCAATTACGGCTCTTAACCATGAAACACAACAGCAAGTATATCAAATGCTGATTCTGTAGGAGTTCAGAGCCTTTCATTTAAAGGCTTTTTCCCTCCAGATACGATTACAGAGTTACTTCCAATTTTTATTACTTCTCCCAATTCCTCACACCAGAAGATGAAAAGTGATACCAACCTGGTTATGATCAGGAAAGGGAATAATAGATGCACAGACACCAAGGATCATTGAGGGATGAATCTCACAGTGTGTATATGTGGAACAATAAGCTACTTCTTTCTCCTGTAAATCATCTGGAGTCATTGCAAGCATCACTGTTTCTTCTTCCAGTGTATCAATATATTCCACTACCCCACTGGCCACAAGATCCTGCCAACTAAAAAAGAATTCACTCAATTTTCTATTTCTTGAAATATTTTAACTAACTATTCCTCCTACTTAAAAGTATTCCTATATTTATATTTAAATATAGTTTATTATATATTAAATATACATATAATATATATTTTTATATATAGTTTAATATTATATATAACTGACCAACATAGTTACATGATTGTTGACAGTGAAAAAGGTAAGCTGCTGGAGAATAAGGCCTGGTAGAATACACACCTGTTACCAGTATTTACTTGTGAAGAAGAGTATAAATTGGAGGGCAATTTTTTAAATTTATTACACATATTATTTGAATGATTTTTACATTAGTATACATAACTATACATTCATTTGCTAAAAAAATATTTAAATCAGCTTCATCTTTTCACTAAATTTCTTATATTATTCATATTACATCATATTATATGTAATATATTATATTTAGATTATATAGGTTATTTCTCCTTATTACTATTAATAGATTTTAACATATCACAAAAAAAATTTTTTTGAGACAGAGTCTTGCTCTGTTGCCCAGGCTGGTACAATCAAAGCTCACTACTCCTGTATTCAAGTGATCCTCCTGCCTCAGGCCTCCTGAGTAGCTAGACTGCAGGTGCATTCCACCACACTTGACTAATTTTTTTATTTTTTGGAGAGATGGGAGTCTCCCTATATTGCCCAGACTGGTCTTGAACTCCTGGTCTCAAGCAATCCTCCCACCTTGACCTCCCAAAGTGCTGAGATTACAGGCATGAGCCACTACACCTGGGCAATCAAAAGACTTTTAAGCTTAAACAAAATCCTATTAATTATCTTGCTTCATAATAAAAGTTAAGAAAAACAAATGTGACTCCTAAAGGTACAGAGTTTTTTGGGGGCAATGAAAGTATTCTAAAATTAGATGACGGGTGCACAACCTTGCAAACATACTAAAAACCACTATTGTATACTTTTTAAAAATCATTAACTTGCCAGACGCGGTGGCTCATGCCTATAATCCCAGCACTCTGGGAGGCTGAGGCAGGCAGATCACTTGAGACCAGGAGTTCAAGACCAGCCTGGCCAACATGACGAAACCCTGTCTCTAACAAAAATACAAAAATTAGCTCGGTGTGGTGGCGCATGCCTGTAATCCCAGCTACTAGGGTGGTTGAGGCAGGAGAATTGCTTGAATCCAGGAGGTGGAGGTTACAGTGAGCCAAGATTGCATCACTGCACTCCAGCATGGGTGACAAAGTTGAGATTGTGTCATTAAAAAAAAAAAAATTAAAATTAAATAAAATTAAATTTAAAAATGGTTAATTTTATGGTATGTAAATTCTATCTCAATTTTTAATACACACATTTTTCTCACTGCATGTTTTTACCTGTAGTTGTTATATTCTCTCTCTTTCAATTGGTCAATATGCCTCTTCTTCAAAAGTAGCTTTTGTTTTTCCACAATCAGAAGTGGTCTACAAATACGGCCTGCATCTGTATAGATCCGAATCTCCCTCTCTCGAATATCTCTGATCATAGAAACCTATATATAGAAAGAAAAAAGTTCCATGAATTTTTATTTTCTCTTAGTTAAAAATACAATACAAATCCTACTGAATTTCTGGAGCAACCAATTTATCAAGTAAAATGTGCAAATCTTAGTTTACCATTGTTTAACATATTATAAATTTAGGTATCATTTAAAATTTTATGAATGAAAAAATCTAACCTTGGCAATTATAAAGCTGAACAATAATATCTGGTAATAATGTCATGCAAGTTAACGTAGGAAATATTTTTTCAATACCACAAACACTAGTACATGACAATTTCTTATTTTGGCTCTTTGCTGATGACATATATCTCATCCTACAACCTTTCAAAAACCAGCCCTATGTCACTATGCTTTGACCATACTTTCCCAGTCATTAGCCTGACTTCTCACACACACCTATCAGATGTAAGCCTGACTACTCACACCCACCATCAGACAAATGGCTTACAGTCTAGCTATCTAACAGTGGATAGCCACATGTGACTACTGAGCACATGAAATGTCGCCATTCTGAACTGAGATGTGCTGTTAAGTATAAACCACATAATGGATTTGAAAGACAGCATCAAAACAGGAAAAAAAGAATGTAAAATGGTTTATTAATAATTTTTATATTAATAGAATGTTGATATAATACTTTGGGATGTATCAAGTCAAATAAAATATGCTATTAAAGACCAGGCGCAATGGCTCATGCCTGTAATCCCAACACTTTGGGAGGCCAATGTGGGCAGATCACCTGAGGTCAGGAGTTTGAGACCAGCCTGGCAAACTTGGTGAAATCCTGTCTCTACTAAAAATACAAAAATTATCTGGGTGTGGTGGCACGCGCTTGTAATCCCAGCTCCTCAGGAGGCTGAGGTAGAAGAATCACTTGAACCCGGGAGGCAGAGGTTGCAGTGAGCCGATACCATGCCACTGCACTCCAACCTGAGTAACAGAGTAAGACCCTGTCTCAAAAAACAAAATAAAACAACAAAACATCAAGTTTTTCTCTAAAATGAAAGAGTCAAAAGACAAGAAAGAGAAAAATGTTCCAAGTTCCTAGTCTACGCCTGTCCTTAGAAAGTAATTTAAGGAGAAAACACTGTGAGCAAAAATATCATGAGTAGTATTCTAAAGTCCAAGAAGATTCTGCTTTCAAATGCACTGCCTTAAGTTCTTAGAAAACTAACGTTCCTGACAGAATATAGCTCTATGGTCTTTTTTTTTTTTTTTTTAATATAAACAGGGTCTTGATACATTGCCCCAGGCTGGTTGGTCCTAAATTCTTAGCTTTAAGCGATCCTCCCACCTCAGCCAGCCAAAGTTACGGGATTACAGGCATGAGCCACCACACCCAACCACCCTACCTCACCCACCAGGTGTTTTTGTAAACACAGTTTTATTAGTTTATGTATTACCTATGGCTGGTTCTCACTACAACAGCAGAGTTAAATACATAACACATACTGTATGATGAACAAAACCTGGGTGTGGTGGCACATACCTTGTGGTCTCAGCCACTTAGGAGACTGAGGTGGGAGGATCGCTGGGGCCCAGAAGGTAGAGGCTGCAATGAACCATGATTGTGCTACTGCATTCTAGCCTGGGCGACAGAGGGAAATCCTCTCAAAAAAAAAAAAAAAAAAAAAAAAAAAAAAAATACAGCCAACCTACTGCATAGCTCCCAACACTTTGGGAAGCCAAGGCAGGAAGG
Organism: Chlorocebus sabaeus; assembly: GCF_047675955.1. NCBI lineage: Eukaryota > Metazoa > Chordata > Mammalia > Primates > Cercopithecidae > Chlorocebus > Chlorocebus sabaeus. The sequence continues at coordinate 12,236,578 of NC_132910.1, forward strand.
ACTGCTTGAGCCCAGGAGTTCAAGACCAGCCGGGCAACATAGTGAGACCCCACCTCTTTTAAGAAATACACAGATAGAGAGAGAAAGAGACATTTTTTTGAGCTTTCTCTTAGCCTTGCCTGCCCTCAAGTGAATCACTCTCTTCCTGCCTTCAAGCTGTAAATAAGCCTGGGTCAAAATCCAGGGCCAGGCTGGGCTCAGTGGCTCACATCTGTTATCCCAGCACTTTGGGAGGCCAAGACAGGCAGACGGCTTGAGCCCAGGAGTTCAAGACCAGCCTGGCCAACTATGGCAAAACCCCATCTCTACCAAAAATACAAAAATTGGCTGGGCGCGGTGGCTCACGTCTGTAATCCCAGCACTTTGGGACGCTGAGGCAGGCGGATCACCTGAGGTCAGGAGTTCGAGACCAGGCTGGCCAACAGGGAGAAACCCAGCCTCTACTAAAAATACAAAATTAGCCAGGCATGGTGGCAGGCACCTATAATCCTAGCTACTCAGGAGGCTGAGGCAGGAATTGCCTGAACCTGGGAGGCAGAGGCTGCAGTGAGCTGAGATCATGCCAGTGCACTCCAGCCTGAGCGAGAGAGCGAGACTCTCTCTCAAAAAAATAAAAATAGAAATACAAAAATTAGCCGGGCATGGTGGTACACGTCTGTAATCCCAGCTATTCAGGAGGCTGAGGCATGAGAATTTCTTGAACCTGGGAGACAGAGGTTGCAGTGAGCTAAGATCGCAACACTGCACTCCAGCCTGGGCAACAGAGCCAGACTCTGTCCCCACCCCCGCCCCCCCGCCCCAAAAAAAACACTCAGGGCCTGCTGCTGGAAAAGGCCCAGAACAACCAAATTCTCTTCTCTGCTTTGTTAGGTACAAAGAGTAGTTACTGGCTAAGTGTGTTCAGTTTCTCTCCAAAACCACTTTCACCCAAGGTATATAGATTTGGGAAAATTAAAAGCCTGAGCTACATTCCTCAAACAGTATACTAACACCCTTATTTGGGAGAGTAATAAAGTTCACAATATATTGTAATGATTTTTTTTAATTATTATTTTATTTTTATTTTTGGAGACAGAGTCTTGCTCTGTCGCCCAGGCTGGAGTGCAATGGCACAATCTCTGCTCATTGCAGCCTCTGCCTCCCAGGTTCAAGCAATTCTCATGCCTCAGCTTCCCGGGAAGCTGGGACTACAGGCGCATGCCACCATGCCTGGTTGATTTCTTTATTTTTAGCAGAGACATGGTTTTGCCATGTTGGCCAGGCTGGTCTTGAACTCCTGACCTCAAGTAATCCTCCTGCCTCGGCCTCCCAAAGTGCTGGGATTATAGGCATGAGCCACTAGTCCCGGCCTTATTATAATGATTTTTTAAAAACCCATCCTAATCCCAAAGCACTTCAATATCCTCCAAAATCCTCCAAAATATAAAAGAATCTATTAGCGGTATATCACATTTTATTAATGAATCTCTGAATTCAAAGGATAAATCCCAGATGGTTATTCCCTTTTTAAAAGTATTCTCAGCTTTATAAAAAGATCCCCAAAAGAATTTTTACTTTAAAATATAATTTGAGTTCTAAAATATAATTTAATAATTTAAAATGTGTCAAAATTTTTGGAAGCATGTATCCAAAGATTAAGGCAAGCAATAACTTTTTTTTTTTTTTTGAGACAGAGTCTCGCTCTGTGGCCAGGCTGGAGTGCAGCGGCGTGACCTTGGCTCACTGCAACCTCCGCCTCCTGGGTTCAAGCAATTCTTCTGCTTCAGCTTCCTGAGTAGGTGGGACTACAGGTGCGCATGACCACGCCCAGCTAATTTTTGTATTTTCAGTAGAGACGGGGTTTCACCATGTTGGCCAGAATGGTCTCAATCTCTTGACCTTGTGATCCGCCCTCCTCAGCCTCCCAAAGTGCTGGGATTACAGGCGTAAGCCACCATGCCCAGGCTTTTTTTTATTTTTTGAGACAGAGTCCCACTCTATCACCCAGGCTGGAGTACAGTGGCGTGATCTCACCTCACTGTAACCCCCACCTCCTGGGTTCAAGTGACTCTCCTGTCTCAGCCTCCCCAGTAGCTGCGATTACAGGCTCGTGCCACCATGCCTGACTGATTGTTGTATTTTTAGTAGAGATGAGGTTTCACCATATTGGCCAGGCTGTGCCTGAACTCCTGACCTCAGGTGATCTACCTGCCTCAGCCTCCCAAAGTGCTGGGATTACAGGCATGAGCCACTGTGCCCGGCCTAGCAATAACTTATAATTAAATTTACACTTTACAGTTCAAGGAAATAAAGTTCAAAGAAAAGATGCCAATGCAAAGATAACTGTCACTAGTCATATGCCTTGTTTAAAAATCTCACAGACCACACCCTCTTAACTAAAGATTCTTACTTCAGACACAATGATGTCCATCTGACGTCGCAATTTCCTTAGGGTGTTCATAAGTTGTTCAGGATCTTTATGTATTCCAACCCAGCAGCCATTAACAAAAATCTTGGTTGCACTACAAAAGAAAAAGCAAAAGCATTTTACGCTTAACAATTCTATACCAAGCAACAACTAAAGATTATCTACAGTTTAAAAAGCTAATTCCATCTATACACACTCAGCAATAGCTGCAGGAGAAATTTCTTCTAAGTTTTCCATACTCCATTCTTCTAAAAATTCCAGAATTGGAGATGGCTGAGATCCAACTGAAATATATGCCATCAACGCTAAATTCTTCACAAGTCCTACAGCATGGCCCTAAAAAATAAACCAAGTATTAGTCATTCTGATTTTGCATGCCCATCAGACTTCTTTTCCATAAACATTTTTCCTTCAATGTGATTTCAAGATTTATTCTTACTTTCTAAGAATACAATTATTTAAAAAATCTTATTTCTAAACCACTCTGCATAATTTTTTAAACATCTACTTCTAAAAGCAATTATGCCCTACATAATTACTCACTGACTTTTTGTCCTCAATATAAATTCTAATGTATTACCTCTGGGGTCTCGGCAGGACACACCATCCCCCACAACGTATTATGCAACTGTCTTGGTTTTGCTAGCTTGCCATCTCTACCAATAGGAGAATTTAAACGACGCAGGTGAGAAAGAGTAGACGCAAAAGTCAGGCGGTTTAATACCTAGAAAAAAATAGCCAATCTTTAAAGTCTGGACATTTCTGTGATTCATAGTATTACACTGAGGCAAAGTCAAGTTTTACACATAATCTACTGAGTATCAAACTGTTCCCCATTTCTCTATTCTTTCCCTGAATAATGTTGTTTGACACCTTAACTTACCTGCCACTTGCAGCAGGGATGGCAAATACATTCTAACATACCACATAAACATTCTGTGTATGGTCTCCAAACAAACACTAGGACATTAGTTTCATGAAGGCAGGGAATTTTTTTAAATTGTTTTATTCTCTGTTGTATCCCAGCACCTAAAACAGTACTTGGCATTCATTAGATATTCAGTAAGTGTTAAGTTAAATTCTACCAACTCACACTCCTTTGATCATAGCAGACATCACTAATTCATCTCATTACTTTTTCCAGACTGAGGCCTCTGAATCTAATAGAAAAATGCAAACATCCATTACCAATACTTACAGGATACTAACCAAGATGTTATTTATAAATAAGATAATATTTAGGGCAACATAAAGCAGACAACTCAACCTCTGTATTATTAATTATTTATAAATCTCCATCTTCCCCTAGTCCTTAAACAACTCAAACCTCCTTCCTCTTTCCTAAGTCTTCTGTCATGGATAAGCAGCATCACCTTTCTCTCAATCTGGAAATCTCAAAATCATTTTTGTCTACAAGTTCCTCCTTCCACACATCTATAAACATACCCTGTCAATTCTATTTTCAAATTTTCTAAAAAACCTAGCCCCTCCCTTCCCAATGTCACAGTAATAGACCAGCCCATTTTCCCTCATCTATACTACGTCCATCAGCTCTGCCTGGTTCCCTCCAATCCCTGCCTGGTTCCCTCCAATCTACCTTCCTTACTTGCCAGAATTATTAAACACTTACCCACTTAAAAATTAAACAGATAGCCACTGGCTACTGAAGAGCACAACACTGAAGTCCTCCTCAATGAAGCCCCAAAAATGACCTTCCCTTTACAGTCTCCTTACACTCCTGTACTCAACTGACATCACCACACACCCTCACCTCCATGCCTTTGACCATGCTATTGCCACAGAATGAAATGCACTTCTCCACTCTCTCTGCCTGGTGAAATGATACCACCTCTAGAAAGCCATCTGACCCACCCCCAGGAAGAACTATTCTCTTTTCTGTACTCACTGGAGTTTTCAACCATTCAACGAAATCAATCACAAAGTCTTATGAAACTTACTTCCTAAATATTTCTAAAATGTACTCTCCATCTCTATAAAACTGCTCTAGTCCAGTCCCTAATTATTTCTCACCCCAGGCTGTTGCAACAATCTTCCTGCCACCAACCTTGCCCTTCTCAAGTCTTTTCTCCACACTGCCAATTACCGTGAATCTGTCCGAAAGAACAAAAATGACCACGTCACTCCTCTTCATGAGCTGGTTCCCATCCTCCTAAGCCTCCACTTTGATTTGAAAACCCAGAACTGCTCTAGCTCCCACGACAGACACACATTCCTTCCTCCCTCTATCTCTTAACTCAGAATATTAAGAAGTTCTCTAAGCTCTCTTATGAGCTGCTGGTTCTACCTACCTGGCAACTTGGGGCGTTTTCCAATTACTCTTCAAGATTCAGTTCAGGTGTTACCTCCCAAACAAGGACTTCTTTTCACCTTCTCAGGCTGTGCTAAGTACCTTTCTCCAGCATTCCCACAGAGTAGTAGTGCACATCTCTTATCAAAATAGTTACCATGCCATGTTGTAATTATCTGTTTACATCTATCTACAAGCATAGGCTGTGAACTACTGAAGATCAGGATCACTGCATCTCCAGCATGTGGCAGGGTGCCTGGCACATCACAGGTCCCAATAACAATTCCTTGAACTTGGCCAGGCGCAGTGGCTCACGCCTGTAATCCCAGCACTTTAGGAGGCTGAGGCGGGCGGATCACAAGGTCAGGAGATCGAGACCATCCTGGCTAACACGGTGAAACCCGTCTCTACTAAAAATACAAAAAATTAGCCAGGCGTGGTGGCACGCACCTGTAGTCCCAGCTACTCGGGAGGCTGAGGCAGGAAAATGGCGTAAACCCGGGAGGTAGAGTTTGCAGTAAGCGGAGATCGCCACTGCACTCCAGCCTGGGTGAGAGAGCAAGACTCTGTCTCAAAAAAAAAAAAAATTCTTTGCACTGAATTTGCAACGTGGCATTTGTCATAACACAGCACAGGGCGCAGTGAGCTACACATGAACGAATCTGTTTCCTCTGCTAGATGCTGATGAGCTCCCTGAGGCTGAGAGAGCATCTCATTCACGTATGTGAACTCAGCATCACAAATATCAAATATACCCAATAAATCCTTACTGAATTAAAAGGAATTTAAATATTAACTTTGCTATCAGCAGCCCCTCAAAATTTCTTAGAGCATCCAGATTTCTAGGAGAAAGGAGCTTGAAATTGGTGTCCGAATGCCAAATCAATCAGGTGATACTGGTATAGGCTAGTTTAAACAAGGAAAGGAAGGGGAGATACCCCTAAAAATGGCATAAAGTACATTATAGATTTTCAATCATCTATGAAAAGCAAATACAAAAAATTGAAATGCCTAGTGAGACACTCTTTGAAAAGCTTTTCTCCATTACTCCATCTGAGAATAGCTACTGTGGTCACTATATATGCAACAGACCGACATATAGAAACCAGTGTCAGAAGTACTGTATTTGCCAACAAAGGAGGGCGATGACCATTTATTCTCTGGGTTAACTTCTAATATGGAGCTTTTAAGACATAACAATTTCACGAACATGGACGCTCTCACCCACTAAGTAGCTACTCTAATTTCTTAATTATTTTAAAACTGCAAGCCAAAAATCTATCTTAGTAATGCTAATAGTTAATTTAAGAAAATTTCATGTTCATAATTCAAAAGTCTCCTTAAGTTTTTTGTTGTCTCACTCTTTTTGCCCAGGTTGGAGTGCAGTGGCACGATCTCGGCTCACTGCAACCTCCGCCTCCTGGGTACAAGCGATTCTCCTGCCTCAGCCTCTCAAACAGAGTAGTTGGGATTACAGTCACCCACCACCACGCCCAGCTAATTTTTGTATATTTAGTAGAGACAGGGTCTCACCATGTTGGCCAGGTTGGTCTCAAACTCCTGACCTCAGGTGATCCAGGCTGCCTTGGCCTCCCAAAGTGCTGGAATTACAGGCGTGAGCCACCGCCCCCGGCACCCCATAGTTTTACATTTGATCAAGTAAGAAAAGCAAAATAATTTACATTCAACAAACAAAAGAATCTACCAGTCCTATAAACATGTTTCCTATTGAACCTGTAGTCATAGTTGGCACACTTACCTGAGATACTCCAGCTCTGGCTTGATGAGCTTTCTTTTGATCACCCCAGTTTCCAGTAGCTAAAGAGTATTTTAGGCCATCAGATATGATCCGTGTTTTAATTGCCAACTCCAAGTTAAAATCCTTTCCTCGATCAATGAATTTCTGTGCATAGATCCGCACTTCTTTAAGCAAATTCTTAAACATACTGCCAAATAAAATGATATTATTTTAAACATGTAGAGGTCTACAACATATATTCTCAACAGGAGCAATATTGCAAAAAAAAAAAAAAAAAAGTGAGTATTTTGCAATACTGCAAAAAAATGTGAGTAAAAAAATATGTGAGTAGAAAAAAAGTGTGGGGAAGGTGAGCAAAAATTGTTTGGGCAGAGTGAAAGTTCTTGCTCTTTTATGTTGCTCTTTTATGTCTCAAGCACAGATATACGCATAGTACATGAACATACATGGCAGGGGAACAATTACACAAAAATGTCAAAGAGGCGGGGCGTGGTGGCTCACATCTGTAATCCCAGCACTTTGGGAAGCTGAGGCAGGTAGATCACCTGAGGTCAGGAGTTTGAGACCAGCCTGGCCAATATGGAGAAACACCGTCTCTACTAAAAATACAAAAATTAGCCGGGTTTGATGGCACATGCCTGTAGTCTCAGCTACTCGGGAGGCTGAGACAGGAGAATCACTTGAACCTAGGAGGCAGAGGTTGCAGTGAGTCCAGATCGCGCCACTGCACTCCAACCTGGACAACACAAGCGAAATTCCATCTCAAAAAACAGAAATGTTAAAAGAGGCTCCTTAGTGGAGTAATAAAAAAAAAGGTTGAAAAACACTAACCTATAACATACTAAATAACAAAACACGTGCAAAACACTGCTAATGTTATCCTTTTTGTACTGTCTATATATTTCATTTTTAAAAATAACTTTTTTCCAATTATAGAAAATATGGGAAATATAAAAACATCAAGAATAGAATTAAAAACTGCACATAATATCAATACTGTGAGACAATTGCTGATAGTATTTTTATATATTTCTCTCCAGCTTTTGTATATATGTGTACAAAGCGGGACAAAATCCAATATTAGCCCTTAGGGAAACCAAGGCAATCATTCAGCTTTCTCAAACATCTTACAAAGCTACCAGAGGAATAAAGAAAATATAAACATGTAATATATTGTCCTCATAAACCTGGCTTTCCTAGACATGAACCAAAACTAAATCTGAGCAAGTAGCAATAAGAATGTAGCTAACTTCATAAGTACCCAACGTGGGTGCCAACACAGTTTAGCCTGGCCATGTGCAATGATTGACCTAAAGTGAAATAAATCTCCCTACTTTAACGACTTCATTCTGTCATTCTATAATTCCTTACCCTCTAAATAAGAATGCCAGCAGCGGCCCAGCAAGATCCAATCTCTTGTTTCCATAGTGATCTCTGTCATCTAGTTCTCTTCTACCCAAAGCTGCCAGAAGTAACCTATGCACCATATATCTTAGAAAAAGAAAAGAAAAAAGAAAGGAAAACAGTTTTAGGCTTTTCTTGATTTATATGTTAAAAACATCATTCTTGACTTTAAGAAAAACCTTTATCTCAACTATATCTTGATAAAGAACTTAAAACAATGAAACTTAACATACCCCAAGAAATAGGCTTTTTTGGTCTCACAAAAATCACTGACACCAACATGAGGGAGCATTTCTTTTTGTAAAACTTCCTTTGCATATTTAATTCTTTTCTCTTTAGTAACACCAGGCTTTGCCCCTCTCGAACCAATGAAATTTAGTGCAACATTCTGTTCTTGGATGACAAAAGCTTCATCGAGAGAAGGTTTAACCTATCAGACAATTTAAATAAAGGTTATTTTCAAATTCATGTTACCTTAAAATGAGTAAACTGTCACTTAGTTTATAACATACCAAGTGTCCCTACGAACCTAATAAAATGTGAATATTTTTAGAAAATCAAGGAATCATAAATTCTTAGCAGACCCCTCAGAGATCTAGAGATCTCTGACAAAATCCACTCATCAGCACAGGCATTACACTTTCTAGAAAAATACAAATAATTCCATTATAAAAAGAGTAGTGCATGGCCGGGAGCAGTGGCTCATGCCTGTAAAACCAGCACTTTAAGAGGCTGAAGTGGGCAGATAGCTTAAGTCCAGGAGTTTGCGACTAGTCTGGGCAATGTGGTGAAACCCCATCTCTGCTAAAAATACAAAAATCAGCCGCCGCAGTGGCACAGGCCTGTAGTCCCAGCTACGTGGGAGGCTAAAGTGAGAGAATCGTTTGAACCCTGGAGGCAGAGCTTGCAGTGAGCCGAGATAGTGCCACTGTACTCCAGCCTGGGTGACAGAGTGAGACGCTGTCTCAAAAGGAAAAAAAAAAAGTGGTGCATTTCTTTTTTACGTTTTACCAATGGCAAAATAAAGTTCCAGATATCTAAAACCAATTTACAGAAGTTTCATAGTCAAATTAAAGTTTACTGAACTACAAACGCTTAATGTGCCAGACTGTTTTCAATTCTGGTATTTAAAAATGTTTGGCCCGGGTCGGGTGGGGCTCACTCCTATAATCCTAGCACTTTGGAAGGCCAAAACAGGAGGATGGCTTGAGCCCAGGAGTTCGAGACCATCCTGGGAAAGAAAATGAGAACCTAAATCTACAAAAGAAAACTAAATTTTTATCCAGTATGTACTCCGGCTGTTAAAAAAAAAAAAAAAAAAAAAAAAAAAAATTTGCCAGGCCTGGAGGCTCACGGCTATAATCTATCCCAGCACTTTGGGAGGCCAAGGCGGGCAGATCACAAGGTCAGGAGTTCAAGACCAGCCTGGCCAACACAGTGAAACCCTGTCTCTACTAAAAATACAAAAATTAGCCAGGCATGGTGGCACGTGCCTATAGTCCCAGCTACTTGGGAGGCTGAGGCAGGAGAATCGCTTGAACCCGGGAGGTGGAAGTTGCAGTGAGCCGAGATTACACCACTGCACTCCAGCCTAGGTGACAAAGCAAGATCTTGTCTCCAAAAAAAAAGGCCAAGGAAGGATTATAAAAGACTAAAAAGACACACAATCAAAATGTGACGTATGATTCTGAATTGGACTCTGAACTATATAAGATATTGAACTTAAATTACTATATACTATTAATGTATAGATCTTATTACTTAATAGTTTTCAATATTATCAGGACAACTGACAAAAATCTGAGTAAGATCTGTACATTACCAGTATTGTTGTAATCCCATCACTTTGGGAGGCCAAGGTGGGCAGATCACCTGAGGTCAGGAGTTTGAGACCAGCCTGGCCAATACAGTAAAACCCCATCTCTACTAAAAATAGAAAAATTAGATGGGAGTGGTGGCGCATGCCTATAGTCCCAGTCACTTGGGAGGCTGAGGCAGGAGAATCGTTTGAACCCGGGAGGCGGAGGTTGTGGTGAGCCAAGATCACACCACTGCACTCCAGGCTGGGCAACAGACTGAGACTCCATCTCAAAAAAAACAAAACAAACAACAACAACAAAAAAAAACAGTACTGTATCTAAGTAAAATTTTCTCATTTAAATAATTATACTATGATTATGTAAGTTAATGTATTATTAGGAAATATACACTGAGGTCTTTAGGAGTAAGAGGCTATTGCCTATAACTTACTCTCCAATGGTCCAGAAAAAAAAAATGTGTTATATATAAAAAGAATGAATGATAAAGCAAATGTGACAAAAGTAACAACTGGTGAATCTGAGTGAAGAGCATATAAGAATTCTCTATATAATTCTTGCAACTTTTATTTTTTATTTTGAGACAAGGTCTTACCCTGTCGCCCAGGCTGGAGTGGGGAGGCATAATTAGGGCTCACTGCAGCCTCCACCTCCTGGGCTCAAGCAATCTTCCCACCTCAGCCTCCCCAGTAGCTGGGACTACAGGTACATGCCACCATGACAGGTTAACCTTTTGTAATTTTTGTAGAGACAGGTCTCCCTATGTTGCCCAGGCTGGTCTCGAACTCCTGGACTCAAGTGATCCTCCCACCTTGGCCTCCCAAAGGCTGGGATTATGCTTGGCCTTTTTGTAACTTTTCTGTAAGTCTGAAATTATTTCAAAATGAAAAGTTAAACAATAGGTATCAACTACTCATTTTCCCTTTTTACTAAATTGCACCAAGCTGGTGTGCTTCTGCAAACTTCCTTACCACTGTTTCTTCTTGCTGTTGTCATTAACTCCAGCTGCCTCTGGTTTTCATGTCTATTTTACACCAAACTGTCAGAAAAGAGGCCCAGGCAGGGCTGAAAGCTTTTACCACACAGTAAATGGCATGAGATTTGTGACAGCTAAATTACTCTTCAGAACAGCTTTCTACTATTTTAAGGTTAGCAACAATCAGTAACTCTAAATCTCTTATAAAGCTCTGTGAATACATTTTGCTTTCACATTACCATTTCCATCATCTCTGGATCTTCAAAATCATAAATAATATGTTCTAAAATATCTCTGTCAGACACAAAACCTAATGCTCTGAACACAATAATGATGGGAACTTCTTGCTTGATATATGGTAGAGTTGCCACAATGCGCTGACCAATAGCACTCTTTTTTGCACCCTAGAAAAATAAACTATCATTAGAACATGAATATACAAAAGCTCACAGCAATAGAAAAACATCAAGAGAACTATTTAATATATACATGTATTCTTTGTGCATATTTCAAAAGAAGTATGCCTCCCAATACTGTGAGGAACCTGCTATGAATGCATTTCAAAACCACTGAAACAAGTATACTAATTCTTTTACACACAGGCTGGTCACAGACCTTCCATTCTCTCCTATCTGCCTGCCAAGATTCTCTCAGAATTACTCAATACTGTATTTGGAAATCACTTCTGGCTGCAAAAAAATATGAATACTGATTCCTCACCCTCCCCAACCTATCCCCCCTCCAAAAAAAATTAAACCTGTGGAAGAAAGAAATATATAAGAGGTAAAAAAAGAGACAATATGGATAGATAAATATGGAAAAAAAGCTAAGCACACAATGAAAAATAAACATTAAATCAGAGCTGGTCTGTGAGGCATTTCCTTGTTTCAATGTTTCAAAACTAATAGCCCTTTCACACAGCTTTTTTCCAATTTCTCCCTCTTTAATTGTACACACATAAAAAACCAATTAGAAGTTACTAACCTATGACACACCTGATTTCTCAGTTTTAATCATATTTGTTTGCTTCAATATCAATTTCACTCTATCTTCCCTTGGCCTCACAACCCTACATTATTATAATCCCTCTAATAACTTCCATCATCTTCCTCCTCCCACCTCAGGCCTCCTTCAGAACTCCTCTCATGGGCATATTCAGTAACAGCTTTTCATAAATGACACCCAAATCTTCATCTTGATCTTTTTCCTGTACCCTCAGCCCCCATATCTCCAATTGCCAATTCGTTGTTTCTATGTGGACATCAATTATTCCATTTAGTCTATTATTTGTTTCATCATGGATCTTATTTCAGAACAAGCAGAACATTAAAAAATAATATAGCTGGGCATAGTGGCTCATGCATGTAATCCCAGCACTTTGGGAGGACAAGGTGGGAGGACTGCCTGAACCCAGCATTTCAAGACCAGCCTGGGCAACATAGTGGGACCTCATCTCTATAAATATTTTTAAAATTTTAGGCCAAGCACGATGGCTCACAGGCTGGGTGCAGTGGCTCACACCTGTAATCCCAGCACTTTGGAAGGCCAAGGCGGGCAGATCACCAGAGGCTGGGAGTTCAAGATCAGCCTGGCTAACATGGTGAAACCCCGTCTCTACTAAATATACAAAATTAGCTGGGCATGGTGGCACACACCTGTAATCCCAGCTACTCAGCAGGCTGAGGCAGGAGAATCGCTTGAACCTGGGAGGCGGAGGTTTCAGCAAGCTGGGATCGAGCCACTGCACTCCAGACTTGGTCTCCAAAAAAAAAATTTTTTTTAAAGAAAAAAATCATAATGTCTACAACATGCACTCCCCAAAAATCTTATCTAAAACTGAACTTATTATATTCTCTCCTAAATCAATTACTCGAAGTTCACCACTCTCCTGGAACCTCAGAATACAAACCATAGTATCTTAACTGACTCATCCTTTTATCTTATCAAACTCACCATCAAATCCAGATCATTTTCCATTCTCTGCCTCCAATTAATTCATTTTGTTCAGAGTTGCCATGATAGTCTCCCTAATATACTGTTCGTGTCTTGGCCCTCCATCATCCAGGCCGATGCCTCTCAACAAAGAATGCACATCACAATCACCTGGGGACCTCTTTCAAATACTTGCACCTGGGCCCCATTCCACCCCCATTCCCACCACTGAACTTGGAAGAGTCGTAGGTTATTGATGTGAACCTTTAGTTAAGATCCACTAATCCAGATCCACCCTAATCACCTACTTGTCATTCACTATTCAACATACTCCATTCAGCTCAATCAGAGTTATCTTCCAGTGATTCTCCAAACACTCATCCCCACTCTCCTCTAATAAGAAAGTCCTTCCAGTTGCTCTCTGCTTATATAACTCCATACCATCTTTCAAAGTGTAAGTCAAGTCCAATCTTCTCTATTAAGTTTCATGAACAGGTCAGGGGCAGTGGCTCATGCCAGCACTTTGGAAGGCCAAGACAGGCGCGTCACTTGAGCTCAGGAGTTCCAGACCAACCTAAGCAACATAGTGAAACCCTGTCTCTACTAAAAATACAAAAATTAGCCAGGTGTGGTGGGATAGGCCTATAATCTAACTACTTGGGAGGCTGAGGCACGAGAATCACTTGAGCCAGGAGGTGGAGGTTGCACTGAGCCGAGATCGTGCCACTGCACTCCAGCCTAGGCAACAGAGTGAGACTCTGTCTCAAAAAAAAAAAAAAACTTTGCATGGACCACACCATACTAGTATCTCATTCTCCTCCAAATTTCTATAAAACTAATATATGTAATAGGTGTCATTTGGCCTCTGCACTGTTACTATCATTTAATGCCTAAAGCTTGTATTCCCAATAAAACCATTACTTTCTGTTTTTTCTTTCTTTTTTTTTTTTTTTTTTTGAGACAGGGTCTGGCTCTGTCACCCATGCTGGAGTGCAGTGGCGCCAATCTGGGCTCACTGCAACCTCGACACTCAAGCTATCTTCCCACTTCAGCTTCTTGAATAACTGGGACTACAGGCGCCTGCCACCATATCCAGCTAATTTTGGGGTTTTTGTTGTTGTTTTGCTAGAGAAAGTGTTTTGCCATGTTGCCCAAGCTGGTCTCACATCCCGGGCTCAAGCAATCCACCCACCTCAGCCTCCCAAAGTGCTGGGATTACAGGCATGAGCCACCACACCTGGCCACCTTCTCAATAAGGATTGTGTGTTTTGATGATCTCTTACAATACCCAGCAATGTTGTGCACAGGCGAAGAATGCTTACCTTACAAATTTTATTTTTTACAAATAAAATATTATTAAAAACATGCTAAGTACTCTAATTTCATTAAGTACCCTAGTATCATTATACATTGTATACATGTATCAAAACATCACACTGCATCCCACACATGCATAATTATTAAATTAAATTGAAAATAAAGCTTTTTTAAAAAATTACAAAAAACAAATGGAAACACCAGTTACCAAAAACCATTCACAAATAAAAACCATTTTAATTATTTAAAACTCCTGGCCAGGCACGGTAGCTCATGCTTGTAATCCCAGGACTTTGGGAGGCCAAGGAGGGCAGATCACAAGGTCAGGAGATCGAGACCATCCTGAACCAACATGGTAAAACCCTATCTCTTCTAAAAAACACGAAAAATTAGCCGGGTGTGGTGGTGTGCGCCTGTAGTCACAGCTACTCAGGAGGCTGAGGCAGGGGAATGACTTGAACTAGGGAGGCGGAGGTTGCAGTGAGCTAAGCTCATGTCACTGCACTGCAGCCTGGTGACAGGGCAAGACTGTCTCAAAAAAAAAAAAGAAAACAGATATGTATACACACACACATACACACACACACACACACACATATAACTGAAATAGAGGTTTTCCAAGATAGCTGTAAAGATTAAATCAAGCAATCTGAGTAACAGAATTGGCATACAGCAAATATTTAAGAACTGCTAGCTACTACTAGATTCCATTATTATAAGCAACCTATGCTTATAACTATACCAGTGGTCTGCAACTTCTAAGCTGGTACCCAGTGATTCCTGCCTCCTACTATTGCCCTTGTAATATCCTCCTCACAGTGTGAGCTGGACATAGTGACTTGCAACTAACAAAAAGAACATGGCAAAAATGACAGAATGTTGCTACAACTTTTAAGTTATAAAAGACTGATTTCTACCTTGCTCGTACTCTCTCTCTATAGCTCTTTTTGCTTACTCTCTCTGAAGAAGCAAGCTGCTCTGCTGCTGTCAGCTGCTATACGCAGAGGTCCACATGGCAAGGAACTAAGAAAGGCTTCCAGCCGACAGCTCGCAAAGACCTGAGACTCAGTCCAATAGTCAATCAAGAACTAAATCCTGCAGACAACCATGTGAATGGCTCTTGAGATGACGGCAGCCCAGGGAAACATCTGATTGCAGCCTTGTGAGAGATGCTTGGCCAAAAGATTCAGCTAAGCAGCACCCAGATTCCTGACTCACAGAAGCCGTGAGATGATAAATGTTGCTGGAAGAGTAATTTGTCACACAGCGATAGGTAAACGATACAATATATAACAACAATATTGCTCCAGAAAAGCTTTTTTGGACCGAGAATGCAGTCAAGTGAATTTTAAAACAAGGCACAAAGGAATAAACCCAAATAACATCATATCCAGTCCATACCTGTCCTCCTCTTGCCAGCATGCTAACCCATATAGTACTGGTGGGTCGGGAAGAATTCTCCAGACATGATCTACACTCTCCTGTGTAGGCATATTTAGAGTCCTTTTTGGCAAACACATAAACTGTGTTTGTTGCCATTTTCTCTTGGGCAATCAGAACCTATTTGGACAATAAGAAGGTTATAGCCATAAAATCCAAAAGGTCACTGAAAAGAGAGTAAAATCTCCGTCTTAATTTAATCTGATCATATAGGCTCACTGAAATATTTAATTCTTCAACTTTAAAAACTCCATTTTGCATAAACACTTCATAGAAATACATAAGCTCCAAAACTGACTGAAACTGACCAAATTTCCAGTGCATATTATATACAACTAAATAAAGATTTGCTTTATATAAGTTTAGCTGTCATACCCTAAATAAGCCAACTGTCACTGCCAGGTTATCCTGCACGAAAATCTTTTTTTTTTTTTTTTTTTTAATTTCAACTTTAAACTAAATTTTAACTACCATTTTGTCATTTTTTAAAATAATGTTACTATACCTTTTCTGATCCATTAATAATGAAATAGCCACCAGGATCCAAAGGGCATTCATTTAACTCACAAAGATCACGATCTGTCAAGCCATTCAAAAGGCAGTAAGTTGACCGCAACATAATTGGAATTTTTCCTATAAAAGTTTTCTGATGCTGAGTCTGAAGTTGTTCTTCACCTTCTTTAATGACTGTTTTTGTTATATCAACATAAAGCGGAGCAGAATACCTTTGAAGATAAAAGTAGATCACAGTTAAGCAATAGGTTATCTGTTAAAACAAACCCTCAAGTGGTTAAAATTACATTTTCAGAATTCTAGTTCAGTATCTGCTGCTGACAAGGAAAACTTTTTTCTTACGTGAGATTTCTTAATCTAGCTTCATTGGGCATCATTGGTGAAGGAGCACCATCTCTTTCCCAGTGGGTAGGCTTGGAAAGATAAATTTGTTCAAACTTCAGCAAATATCTTGGCTGAAATTAAACAAAAAAAACACGAAGAGTAAATAATTTTTTCCATAAAAGTGTTAATGATTCCATTTTAATTGACATTAACATTTTAAGTAGAAGCAGCTCTACAAACTGGCAAAATTAATCCATTTTACTGAAATGGGGACTTCTCAAAGTCAGTATCCATACCGCACAGATGTCAAGTTTTAAACCATATCACTTTCTCTTTTTTCCTCTTTTCTTAAAAATTTATTTTCACATTAGACAGGTAATGTGCTAACAAGGTTTGTAACAAGGTTTAAGGAAGGCACATCTCAAACCCAATCATCACACTTACCAACTACAAAAGGATCTGCTAATTGCTTTCTTAAGGCAGAAGACAAAAAGAGACTTAATATACTACAAGTAAACGAAGACTGTACACATCATGTGCTGAGTTTATATCAGTTAAAATGGATTTACATTAATGATCTACATAGTTTCTTGTGCCCTCTCCTTGGTAAGCGTCATCAAAACTACAAACTGACCAGAGAACAAAGATAGCAAATCCAGACAACTAGAACTGTGCTCTAATCTAATCAATAGAACATTTTAAAAAATAAACCTAACTCTTCAATTAAACATACAAATTAATCTGTCAAACGAGTAAACAAAAGAAAAAAATTTTATTTTAAAAAACACAAAAAATATCCTAAACATTCTATATAAAGGGCTGAGAACTTCCATCCCCGGCTGGAATATAGCTTAGTCCATAGCAAAAAAAGAAATTTTTCAATTAAACATTCACTTGCTGCCTAATAAAACAAGATCCATGAGGACAACTTTCTACAGATAAATGGATAGTGTACTTTTCTCTAAATCAAGTCTCAGAGAAGAAAATAGAACTGAGCAGATGTTTTACTAATGATTAATTATTGATAGTCAAGTCTCCCAAGCTGGGGTAGACAAAGGGCAAAGAGAGCGGTGGTGATAATGAACCAAAGGGAGGTCAACCCTCTACTCCTTATCTGTGCCATCATCTAGTCTAGGTCATTACTATCTTAATCATAGGCTATTCTGATTTTTATCTCCTCCAGCCTCTTTTGTTTTGTTTTGTTTGAGATAGGGTCTCACTCTGTCACCCAGGCTGGAGTGCAGTGGTGTGATCTAGGGTCACTGCAGCCTCCGCCTCCTGGGTTCAAGTGATTCCCCTGCCTCAGCCTCCCGAGTAGCTGGGACTACAGGCGCGCGCCACCAGACCCGGTTAATTTTTGTATTTTTTTGGTAGAGATGGGGTTTCACCATGCTGGCCAGGATGGTCTCGAACTCCTGGCCTCAAGAGATCTGCCTGCCTAGGCCTCCCAAAGTGCTGGGATTACAGGCGTGAGCCACTGCACCAGGCCTCCTCTAGCCTCTTTCTATTCCAAGTAAGCATCGCTTTCGAAAGTAACTTTTCTAAAATAATGCTTTATGTATATTCTTTGACAATCTCTCAGTAATTCCTCATAACATCCAATGACATTCAAAGCTTTCAACAATCGGGTTCCATCTTATCTTCCTAATGCCTAGTAAAAATGGGTAAGCCCTGTAATTCCAGCACTTTGGGAGGCGGAGGCAGGCAGATCATGAGGTCAGGAGATCGAGACCATCCTGGCTAACACCGCGAAACCCTGTCTCTACTAAAAATACAAAAAAATTAGCCGGGCATGGTGGCAGGCGCCTGCAGTCCCAGCTACTCAGAAAGTTGAGGCAGGAGAATGGCATGAACCCGGAAGGCGGAGCTTGCAGTGAGCCAAGATCGCGCCACTGCACTCTAGTCTGGGCAATACGGCCAGACTCCGCCTCAAAAAAAAAAAAATAGGTAAGCCAAAATCACATACTGATCATTGTGGTCCCCATCCCATCCCCAGCCTAAATATACCAGGTATTTTCTTTTTTTTTTCTTCTTTTTCTTTTTTTTTTTGAGACAGCGTCTCGTCCTGTCACCCAGGCTGGAGTGCAGTGGCTGCGATCTCAGCTCGCTGCAACCTCCGTCTCCCACGTTCAAGCAATTCTCCTGTCTCAGCCTCCCGAGTAGCTGGGACTACAGGTGCCGACCAGCACGCCTGGCTAATTTTTGTACTTTATTAGTAGAAAGCGGGTTTCACCATATTGGCCAGCCTGGTCTCAAACTCCTGACCTCGGGTGATCTGCCCGCCTCGGCCTCCCAAAGAGCTGAAATTCTAGGTATGAGCCACCACGCGGCGACGCCAAATAGTTCCTTGCTGAAATGACTAAGCACCTTTTCTCTTCTAAGAGAACTCCTATCTGTTATTCACAGTAAATTTAAGTCTCTTCCATCTTTTCTACTAAGCTCTGATAACTAAGCCTCAGAGATCTCCTCCTCCTTTAGTACTTCCATTACTGGCACATTGAATTTGCTACGTTCTATTGTTATTTCGCTTGTTATACAAAAATCATGAAGAAAAAATGACCCAACAAGCCAAGTGCAGTGGCTCATGCCTGTAATCTCAGCACTCTGGGAGGCTGAAGGGGGTGGATCACTTGAGGTCAGGAGTTGGAGATCAGCCTGGCCAACATGTGAAACCCTGTCTCTACTAAAAATACAAAAAAATTAGCCAAGCGTGGTGGTGGGCGCCTGTCATCCCTGTAAAAAAGAAAATATGACCCAAGAATAAAAAAGAAACTTAATGTCCCCCTTTCCAGCAGAGCCCTAGAAGAGCCAATCGCTTTCGTTCTTAATAGCAAAATTCCGTACAGCATGTCCAACTAAAATGGAAATAACAGACCAGCCCTTAGGAGATCAGCTACACAGAAGAGAAACTGATCAGGCTAGAAACAATGAACTCTGTGTCTCTTTTTGGGGGGCTTTCCCTACCTCACTTTGTTTTTCAGTTTTCCCTGTCTCTCAAAGCCCAATATGTTCCAACAACTGCCTCTCAACTTCTCTAAAACTAGGACAGTCATTATTTTGGACTACATATTTATTTATAATCACTCATATAAAACCAAATTATAAAATTATACCCTTGGTATGATTTTAACAATGCTAAAAAACATGCATATATGTGAGCAAAAGCTATAAGAAGCTTAATAAAGATAGCTGATATGTTTGGGTGATTTACCTTTCCTACCTCATATGGTTATAATAATGTACTTCATGCAATATATAAAATCAGACGAAAATTCCTTCAAACATTTTTTATCATTTTTATAATGTGAGAGAAAAAAGTGGGGTTATCTATCTAAAGCAACGTGACTATCTCTGGCTCACTTCTCTTATTTGTTCATATTTCAGAGTCCTCTCTTCCCAACTATTCAATACCTACTATGTGAACAAGGATGGGATTACTTGAAAAAAACAAATACACCTCCTCATTAGAGAGAATAAATCAGAAAGTGACTGACGGTGCTGTAAGTACTTTGCTAAAAGCTCCAACTGACTTTTTTTAACCTTTAAGTCAGTTAACAGAAGGGTTGAAATTTCAAACCAATACTCTTCTTGTACCGGTGTAACTATTAGAACTAACCATCTTACCGGTTCTTCAACTTCTCCACTAGCATGCTGAGCTTCAGCTTGTAGATCTATAGGAGGAGCATCTTCCACAATTCTTTGAACAGACATCTGAATAAACTCATCAAAAGAATCCAGCTGTTGTCTGACCAAGCCTTTCTCATCAAAATAGGAACTGGGAAAATATTTGAGTTCAGTCAGTTGCAACTCAGTGATAATTTCTAGCATAATTCCCCATTTTCATTATAATCAATTCAACAGTCATTAAATACCAACCATTATATGTCAACCACTAAACAAGATACTGTGATCTATCTTAAAAAGGATGAAACCAGGCACATTTTCTTTGTAGAACTTATTATTTGGGGAAAAGCAGCTTATATTTGTGGGTAAAATACTTAAAGCACGATATAAGAACTATAAGGATCCCAGCTCCTGGAAGGCCAATGCAGGAGCATTGCTTGAGTTCAGCCTGGGCAACGTAATGAGACCTCATTTCTACAAATAAAAAAATTAGCCAGGTATGGTGGCATGTGCCTATAGGCCCACATACTCAAGAGGCTGAGGTAGGGGGATCATGTGAGCCCAGAGTTTGAGGCTGCATTGAGTCATGATGGCATCATTGCACTCTAGCCTGGGAGACAGCGAGACCCCATCTCAAAGAAAAAAAAAACTGTATGTCCTCTATGGACAAATTTTATTCTACCTCTTTGAAATATTTCTTGAAAAATGAGTCAGGAGATAAAACTAAAGAAAAATCAATAGCCAAAGATAATAAGAACTTTGATTTGAATAGGAGGGGGGGTAGTGATATCAATGACTAAAATAATGCGTGAGAATACCAACTTTAGGTTACCAATCATTAGTTCTATTTTGAATTGTTAAAGGTGGGATAAGAAGAGTAAGTCTTTACATAAAAATACTCAGCAAAAGACTGGTGATAAAAATGTAGCATGGCTGAGAGATCTATAATCTAAAGAGTAGACATTATTTTTATAAGGAACAGATACTTTTCAGGTGAGGGGTGTGGAAAGACATAAAGATACAAGTAGATACAAGTGCAAGAGGATCTCAACAGATCACTCCCTATTACCATCCAGGAATAGCCGCAAAGCTGGGCTTCAGAGAGGCTGGAGGATCTAGCACAACCCTCAAGATTATCCCATCACCCCTCAGCAGTAGGAAGTGCCCCACCACACCTCCACATCTCCACTCCTGTATCTTGTGACCTCTGTCATCTTGTATCTATGAGACTACTTAGCTTCTGCTCCCCAACTACTGACTCCCCCATCTTCACATCAATTTTCTGAGACAATATGCAGAGTCCAACTAATCATCAGCCTCCCATTTTGGCTTCATCACCTCACACATCAGTGACAGGCCAACAAATCGGCCCCACCCTGATCCAGTCAAGTACGGCCACCACTATTAGAAGTTAGATTCTATGGTAGAAAGCACAGCAGACAACCATACATGTGTAAGGTATGAACTAAATAGTAGTTGAGGCAATTTATTTCAGTAGAGACTGTCACATATTAGGAAAGAAATTTCTCATAATCATGTGGATTAGTTATTGATGTGTAAGAAAAACATGGCATTGCCTGTAATATAAATAGCAATGGTTTTTTATAGGCAATTTAAGAGGAAATCGCTTCTAAACTATAGATAAGTTTCATTACCCCAGGAAGCTGAACTATACCTACTTTCCCCAAAATCATTAGAATGGTGCTTAAACACCTAAACTATATAAATATTTCATATTTATATCTACTCTAGTGCTTATTTTACCTGAAGTCATCGTATGCAGTTACTTGTGATATTAACTAATATCACATTCACATTGCTAGGTAAAGATCACTTGGTATTGAAAAGTAAAAAAAAAATCAAAATTCATTTCTCAATAACCAAAGTATCTACAGTCAATTTAAACTTAAAAATCAAATAACTTATTTTGTAACAAATGATAAATGCTATGACAGTTCACAATAGAGTACTTTATCCTTAAGCAATCTACCACATATGTTGAAAACAACTTCTTCTTCTAAGATAAAATATTTTTTCTACTAGAAGAATGTAGAATATAGGCACACTCCACAGAACATCTACCTGATTATTGTTTCCTAATAAAATACCTCTTGGTGTTTAACACCCAAACATCACAGAAGATGTAACTGTCTCAATAAAGTTTTGTCTTCTACAGCCAATTTCTTTTATTTTTTGTATTTATAAAAGGCTCCAAGACAATGCTTCATTCTAGCTATAGGTGGCAAAACATAGTACGGCAGAGAATACAGATGTTTAAATACAAATGGAATCAAAGGTTACCATCACCTCAGGCACAAAGAAAAGCTGACTTTTTGCCAGATTTCTTTTATTCTTTGTTTTAAAAAAAAAGAGAGAGAGAGAGAGAGAGAGAGAGAGATAGGGTCTGGCTATGTTGCACAGGCTGGTCTCAAACTCCTGAGCTCAAGTGATCCACCTGCCTCAGCCTCCCAAAGTGTTGGGATTACGGGCAGGCGTGAGCCACCTCGTCAAGCCTTTTTGCCAAATGTCTTAATTCCACCTGTGGCCAGGGGCCCTTTCCCCACAGCCTTCAATTTTAAAGCTTTTTCTGCTCCTCTTTTTGCTTCTGCTGGAAAGCTGTGTCTTCCTCATCCATCTCCTTGGCCTGCTTCTTCGGCTGTTTCACGGGCTTCTTGCCACCTCTGCAACCAAACGTGGCAACTGCTGCCCCTGCCCCTTCTCCAAACCCTGCCACCAGAAACAGAGCTCCCATTCTCACCCCCACTCCTTATGGAAAAATATATACTTATATCCCAAAAACTCAATTTTTTTTATTATTATTTATTTTTAGAGACAAGGTCTCACTATGTTACCCAGGCAACACTCAAACTCGTGAGCTCAAGTGATCCTTCTGCCTCAGCCTCCCAGGTAGCTGGGACTATATAGGCACACACCACAGCACCAAGCTTTCAATACTTTTTTTTGTAAGATTCTGGACAAACACACTGAATCATATCTTTTTTATTTTTTGAGACGGAGTCTCGCTCTGCCGCCCAGGCTGGAGTGTAGTGACGTCATGTCACCTAACTGCAAACTCTGCCTCCCAGGTTCAGGTGATTCTCCTGCCTCAGCCTCCCAAGTAGTTGGGATTACAGGCGTGCACCACCACACTCATCTAATTTTATTTTTTAGTAAAGACAGAGCTTCACCATGTTGGCTAGGCTGGTTCCAACTCCTGACCTTAAGTGATCTGCCTGCCTCAGCATCCCAAAGTGCTGGGATTACAGGCAAAACAATATCTTTCTAACAAAACAACATTCAAGAAAGGTATTCAGTTAGACTCCAAATACAACTGGCAGAATGTCGGAAGCATGTGTTCTTTGAAAAGAGAGAATGTTGACCAAGAGGTCATGCACCTTGGAGCTGATGGGGCTCAGAGAGGCATCCATCGTCGTGTTGTTGTATATAAAGCAGGGGATGAGAGAAGAGTTATAAGCCTTTAACATCCTAACATAACAGGATGTTACTTTATCACTTATAAGTTACTTTTCTTACCTATACAAGGCTTCTCAGAATTTTATCACATTTAGTTACACTTAGAATTGGATGGGAATTTGCAGTGAATTTTAACAAATTTGTTTTTAACAAATTTGTTTTTAACAAAGTTAAAAACCAATTTTAACTTTGTCTATTTAAAATAATGAGAAAACCAAGCAATCAAATTAACATTACTAGTAATGAAACAAACGTGCCTCCTGATATGATGCACTGAGACTATGTCACTTCTGCCAAAAGTAATCATCTGAATCTAATTATGAGAACTATTAGACAAACCTAACTGAAAGGCATCCTAAAAAGTAACTGGCATGTATTCTTCAAAAATGTCAAGGTACAAAAAAAAGAACAGACACACTGAGGAACTATTCCAGATTAAAGGAAATAGAAGAATATGCCATGACAACTAAATCCAGTATGTGATCCTAGGCTGGATCCAGGGTCAGAAAAATTTTTATTTTGCTATAAACATGAGTGGAACAACTGGCAAAATGTGGGTAGGGTCTACAGATTAAATAAGATCACCATAATTGTGATGATGTAAAAGAATGTCCTTATGTCTGCAAGTTACTCTTTTTTTTTTTTTTTTTTTTTTGGAAACAGGGTCTCACTCTGTCATCAAGGCTGGAGTACGGCAGTGCGATCTTGGCTCACTGTAGCCTCAACCTCCCAGGATCAAGTGAGCTGCAAGTTATTCTCACATGTTTCAGAAAAAAAATATGTACCAAAAGAAGAAAAGACAAAGAAATGTAGTATGGGGTAACATTTTCGGAATCTGGGTGAAGTGATTAAATGAATTCTTTGTGTTAATTTTTAGGTCTGAATTACTTAAAATGTTAAATATATAAATAAAATACTGTCATGTAGCATATTTATATAGAGCAGCTATTTATCAAGAAGAATAAGCAGGAAATCTACATTGCCTTTTCAAGCTAATTCAGTTTGGTCCAAAGTTACCTAATTACAATCCAGCATGCTTCTTGCCACAAATCCGGGGTGATTTCATCATCATCCTCATCATATTGCATATCTGTAAAAACAAAATATTGTACTCATTTGCAATGAGATGCCACTTAGTTAACATCTTGCTCCTATAACTTTAAGTAGCAGAAACATATTTACTTTCTGCTGAATAAGTAATGCTTTCACCCCAGGTTCTCTAAAATTTCAATTACATTAATAAAATAATTTATGTCTATGTCACACAGGTATTCTTCCAATATACAAAGAGGTTTATTAGAGAGTTTTAATGTAAGTTGTATGAATTTTAAGGTTTCCATTTTATTGATCAGTAAGATTTTCAGAGACTAGAGTAAGAGACAGAATGAGGGGGCAGAGCCATGGAAGGATTCCAACAGCTGGGCAATAATACCCTGAGGTGGGGCGATCTATTACAGCAACATTTCATACATGTACAGGTATGAAAGATTACATTTTCCAAAGATGGCCACTAGCCTATCTCCCATCCCACA
Source organism: Chlorocebus sabaeus (assembly GCF_047675955.1). Taxonomy (NCBI): domain Eukaryota; kingdom Metazoa; phylum Chordata; class Mammalia; order Primates; family Cercopithecidae; genus Chlorocebus; species Chlorocebus sabaeus. The sequence continues at coordinate 12,261,405 of NC_132910.1, forward strand.
TGGCCTTCTATAATGTGATCTTGACACTCCCATCATAAGATATAGTGGTCTATGCACCCTCTCCTTGAATCAGGTAGATTCTGACTCTCCTGTGACTTAAGAGAATGCCGCTGAAGCAATGCTGCATGACTTCAGAAGCCAGGTCAGAAAAGGCGATGAAGTTTCTGTCATGTTTGCTACAGCACTTTCTGGAGCCCTAAGCTGTCATTAAAAAGTAGTGGTGGCTCAGGCCTATAATAATCCTAGCACTTTGGGAGGCCAAGGTGGGTGGATCACCTGAGGTCAGGAGTTCGAGACCAGCCAGGCCAATATGGCAAAACTCCGTTTCTACTAAAAAATACAAAAATTAGCCGGGCATGGTGGCACATGCCTGTAATCCCAGCCACTCAGCAGGCTGAGGCAAGAGAATTGCTTGAACCCAGGAGATAGAGGTTGCAGTGAGCTGAGACTGCACCACTGCACTCCAGCCTGGGCAACAGAGAGAGTCTCTGTCTCAAAAATTTAAATTTAAAAAAAAAAAATTTTTTTTTTTAAGTCATACACTATTCTGAGGCTGCTACATTCTGAGAAAGCCCGAACCATAAGGAGAGGTCACTTACAGATGCTCCATTAGCAATTTTAGTCCTTGAGTCCTCCCAAGCTATGTCTCATGTCAGACATGAGAGTCAACACTACAGATCATCTCTCACCCAGCTGTCAACACTCGGCCTTAATGTCTTCCCAAATGAACCAGACTAACGGTGGAAGGCAGGCAAGTCCTGTCCAAATTCCTGACCCACAGTATCCATGAACATAACAAAATAATTTTTTAAGTAGCTAAATTTTCGGGTAGTTATGCAACAGTAATTTAAATATGCATTCAAAAAAATCAGTATGCACTGGTCCTCTAATATTAATCCCATCGTCTTATGTGAAAGAATAAGTGTGCTGTATTTTTGGTTTTTATTCTAATGTACATATACATAGCCTGTAAAACTTTGGGTTCAAAATTTGATACATATACAAAATAAATTTTTAATAAACCCTTCTTAAATGGACTGGAATTATTAATCCCTATACCTGGGGGAAGGGTAAGAAAGACAAAGTTATCTATAATAGCTCAGAGATTTCCAGCTTTGATGAGAGATTAAAAGTTAGTATCACTGCCATACCAGAGAAGCAAGTAAGATGGTGGAAAAAGGAGAGGTAATGAGATTGGCTTTAGAGATATCTATAGATCGCATATCCCTTCAAATACTTCTAGTAGGCACATATATACGAATATAAACTCAAATGAAGTCTAAATTATAGACAACATGTGACACACAATAGATACACATTGGCATATAACACATGTGTATCTGTGTCAATAAAATAAACATTTTAAAATTTGAAAAAAAAAGTACAGAATTGGAATCATTAACAAATGCATGGGAGAAAAATGAGATTGTACATAAAGAAGGACGACTGAAGGCAGGATATCTGGGAACAACTTTAAGAGTCATATGAAGGAAAATGAACCCATGAAAGAGACTCATTTATTCATCCACTCATCAAATTTTTTTTGAGGCTGGGTGCACTGGCTCATGCCTATAATCCCAACACTGTGGGAAGCCAAGGCAGGCAGATCACTTGAGACCAGGAGTTCAAGACCAGCCTGGCTAATATGGAGAAAACCCATCTCTAGTAAAAATACAAAAATTAGCCAGGCATGGTGGCACCCGCCTATAGTCCCAGCTACTAGGGAGGCTGAGGCAGGAGAATCGCTTGAACCCAGAAGGTAGAGGTTGCAGTGAGCCAAGGTCATGCCACCGCACTCCAGCCTGGGTGACAGAGTGTGACTCTGTCTCAAAAAGAAAAAAAAAAAAAGTGATATGAATATTCCTGACAAAGACCTGAAGAGGTTAGGGAAGACTTCCCAAAAGCTGGGCAGAGGCCAGGTGCAGTAGCTCATGTCAGTAATCCCACCACTGGAAGGCCAAGGTGGCAGGCACACTTGAAACCAGGAGTTCGAGACCAGCCTGAGCCACAAAGCGAGACCCCCGTCTCTAAAATTGTCTTTAAAAAGCTGGTCAGGCACAGTGACTCACGCCTGTAATCCCAGCACTTTGGGAATCCGAGGCAGATGGATCACAAGGTCAGGAGTTTGAGACCAGCCTGGCCAGCACGGTGAAACCCGTCTCTACTAAAAATACAAAAATTAGATAGGCATGGTGGAGCACGCCTGTAATCCCTGCTACTCAGGAGGCTGAAGCAAAGAATCACTTGAACCTGGGAGGCGGAGGTTGCAGTGAGCCAAGATCGCACCACTGCACTCCAGCCTGGGCCGACAAAGGGAAACTCCATCTCAAAAAAAAAAAAAAAAAGCTGAGCAGAGACCTCATGTTATAAACAGGAGGCAAAAGGAAGGGAAAAAGGTAGGAGGAGTCAAGAAAGAACCCTACCGAATAGAAAAAAACAAATTATGCAAAATACCCCATAATGCAAGATAGGATGGCATATTCAAAGAATGACAGAAGGTCAATGTAGCGGAAGCACAGAGTGTGAAGTTGGAAGTGGAATAAGAAGAGTTTGGCCTTTATCAAGAGATTTCAGTTTAGCAGGGTTGTGGCTAGGTCACATTTTCGTTTCTGAAAGATCCCTATGGCCAGTGTGGAGAATGGATTGGAAGTACACAAATCAGTTAGGAGTCATCTAGGCAAGGGATGGCAGCAACATGAACTAGAATGATGGTGAAGGGGATAGAGAAGTGACCAGATTTGATGTATTTAGGAGACAGAACCAACAGGGTTTGGTGACTGATTAGATATAGAGGTGAAAGAGAAGAGTCAAAAATGATGGCCAGGTTTTTGATTTCAACAACAGAGGGTACAACAGTTGTACCTCAGTGTCCATTGGAGACTGGTTTCAGGACCTCCCATAGATACCAAAACACGGATGTTTAAGTCCCTGACATGAAATGGCACTGTTATATACCCTAGGCACATCCTCCTGTATCCTTTAAATTATCTCTAGATTACTTATAATACCTAATACAATGTAAATGCTATGTAAAGAGTTGTTTACTTGTAATGTTTATGGAATAATGACAAGAAAAAAAGTCTGTACATTTTTACAAGGACACAATTTTTTTCTAATATTCTCTTTTTTGTTGAGACAGGGCCTTACTGTTACCCAGGCTGAAGTGCAGTGGTGTGATCACAGCTCACTGTAGCCTCAAACTCTTAGGGCTCAAGCAATCCTCCCACCTCAGTATCCCAAGTAGCTGGGATCACAGGTACACGCCACCATGCCCAGCTAATTTTTAAATTTTTTTGTAGAGATGAGGTCTCCCTATGTTGCCCAGGCTGGTCTCAAACTCCTGGCCTCAAGCTTTTTAATATTTTAAATCCAAGATTAATTGAATATACAGATGTGAAACCTACAGATACAGAGGGCCAACAGTGCCCTTCACCGAGACAGAGAACACAGGAGGCGGTGACTTTGGGAGGGGAATAGCTAAATAATTAGCTCAGTTTAGGCAGTGACAAGGTTAAGCAGCCTGGGAGATATCCTAGTTGGCCAGTGGCAGTTAGATACCAGGGCTTTTAAACTAGAAGTATACATTCAGAAGTCATCCACATACAAATGGTAACTAAACAATGGAAAATGGATGAGATCACCCAAAGAGAATGTGAACAGGAAAGAAAATGAGAACAAAAGTCAGATAAGAAGAATCAAGTGGAAGTGATGTGGCTAGAAAGCTGAGTGAGTTTCCAGGAGGATGTCATCAACAGTTTTGAAGACCACAGGGTTTAGATAAGATTTTTTAAATATCCATCTCATTTATCAATTGAGAAGTACTGTCAATCTTAGAGCTATCTTAATGCAGTAGCATGAGTAGAAACATATTGTAATCAGTTGAAAAGGACATGAAAGATGAAAATTAGAAACAAGGACAGCTTATTATGTTTATGTTTGGCTGTGAATGAAAGGAGAAAGGTAAAATACTAGAAGAAAAAGGAAAAAATGAAAAGTTTAACTTCTTTCCATGTGGATGACAGAAATCTGACATTTTCACATAGTGGCTGAAAACTGATGAGGACATTATCTAATAAACATTTCAGAGGACATGGGCAAGAATAAAATGTAGGTTCACTGCTAAAGCAACTATGATAAACTCTTTTTTCCACGAGATCATTATACATTGCAAAACTAGTACAAATCACCACTATGGTGGTCACTTGGCATCATCTAGCAAAATGTTAAAGGTGTATATCATTTGACGTGACAATTTTATATGTAGAAATGCATACTTGGGCAAATTATATGTACAAGATTATTCATTTACAGCACTGAACCCGACAATGACTAGAAATAAATCAAATATCCATCAAGAGACTACTTAAGTTATGGCACATCCACACAAACTAAGTAACTGGAGGAGTGGGCGAAGGGGTGGGGGCGATGCTTTCTGTGTACTGATACGAAAATCTAGATACATTAAGCAAAATCTAAAAGTGGAGAAAAGTGTGAATATTACTTTCTGTCTTTAAAAAAGGAGAAAATCCCATTTATATTTGCTCAAATATGCATAAAGAAACTGTGGAGGCTGGGCGCAGTAGCTCACACCTGCAGTCCCAGCACTTTGGGAGGCTGAGGCAGGTGAATCACCTGAGGTCAGGAGCTTGAGATCAGCCTGGCCAACGTGGAGAAACCCTGTCTCTACTAAAAATACTAGTATTAGCTGGGCATATTGGTGCATGCCTGTAATCCCAGCTACTAGGGAGGCTGAGGCAGGAGAACTGCTTGAACCTGGGAGACGGAGGTTACAGTGAGCCAAGATTGCACCACTGCACTCAAGCCTGGGCAACAGAGCAAGACTGTCAAAAAAAAGAAAAAAAAAAGAAACTGCGGAGTGATTAAAATCTATTGTAACAGTAGTTACCCACTGTGGAGAGTTCAAACTGGGCAGATGGTGGGTAAGAAGGAGACCCTGACACTTTAATTTTTTTTTTTTTTTTTGAGACAGGGTCTCACTTTGTTCTTGGCTCACAGCAGTGTCAACTTCCCAGGCTCAAGCGATCCTCCTGCCTCAGCTCCCCAAGTAGCTGGGACTATAGGTGAGCACCAGCACACCCAGCTAATGTTTCTATTTCTTATAGAGAGGGGTTCTCCCCTGTTGCCCAGGCTGGTCTTGAACTGCTGAGCTCAAGCGATCCACCCACCTCAAGCTCCCAAAATGCAGGGATAACAGGCGTGAGACACTGTACCAGCCACCCCACTTTAACATTTTTAAACTTTCTGGCTTGTGAGCTGAGAATATATTACCTAGCCAAAAATTATGCTTTAAAAAATCTTTTTTTCGAATTTTTCTTCTACTGAGATAATAGTTAAAAACAACAAGTACTATAATGATGCTAATAAATTTCTAGAACACAAGATACAAATGAGACAGAAGTGGCCGGGCGCGGTGGCTCACGCCTGTAATCCCAGCACTTTGGGAGGCCGAGACGGGCGGATCACAAGGTCAGGAGATCGAGACCATCCTGGCGAACACGGTGAAACCCCGTCTCTACTAAAAAATACAAAAAACTAGCCGGGCGAGGTGGCGGGCGCCTGTAGTCCCAGCTACTCGGGAGGCTGAGGCAGGAGAATGGCGTAAACCCGGGAGGCGGAGCTTGTAGTGAGCCGAGTTCGTGCCACTGCACTCCAGCCTGGGCGACAGAGCAAAGACTCCGTCTCAAAAAAAAAAAAAAAAAAAAAAAAAAAAAACAAATGAGACAGAAGTTTAAACAGCTTTAAAAGTTTAAGTTTTTGGCTGGGCACAGTGGCTTACGCCTGTAATCCCAGCACTTTGGGAGGCTGAGACAGGCAGATGGCTTGAGCTCAGGAGTTTGAGAACAGCCTGGGCAACATGGCCAGACCCTATCTCTCAAAAAAACTTTTTTTTAAAGTTTAAGCTTTTGCTTCAATTTTTCCATCTCATTTATCAGAAGTAGCTGAGGGAATAAAGAGAGGAGATGTAAGGGGTGGCCAAGGAATTGAGAGCTAGAAGAAAATAAGATTTGCATTAGTAGATATGGAGAATGGAAAAGGCAGCTACGAAAATACACTAGATTCAACTAAGAATTCTTTTTTTTTTTTTTTTTTCAAGACAAGTGTTACTCTGTCATTCAGGCTGTGGTGCAGAGGCGCAATCTCAGCTCACTGCAACCTCCGCCTCCTGGGCTCAAGCGATGTGGCCTCAGCCTCCCGAATAACTGGGATTACAGGCGCGCGCCATCACACTCGGCTAATTTTTGTATTTTTAGTAGATGCGGGATTTCCCCCATGTTGGTCAGGCTGGCCTCAAACGATCTGCACGCCTCGGCCTCCCAAAGTGCTGGTGGGAGCCATCGCGCTCGGCCACTACTAAGAATTCTATATGCGCGAAGAAACAGATATTATACATTGGTCCAGTGTAGCAGAATACATATCATCTGAGAACTGTGACATTGTGAGAACTGTGACACTGTGAGAAGAGGAAATTTAAACGCCATCCTTTAATACAATTTACTTCGACTTACAAACAGCATGAAGAAATGTGACTAAACCGAGTCCCCCCACCCTCCCTCCGATATTCTCTGTCCCGATATATTTCCAGGGCCTTCCACACTGCCTGACACAGGCTGACACTCAACACTTCAGCTATTCAGTAAGTCGACTGTGGCTTTAAAGAAAAATTTTAAAGGGTGCTCTTTGCTTCAAATTCAAAACCACAGAATTTATCTTACGGTTCTGCACGCTACTTCACTACAGGAAGCGAGGATCAGATCCAAAGGAACGAGAAAGTGCAGAGAGCAGCAGTGAACCTAACCGGGAACATTAACGCTGTGTTCCCTGCACCCTCCGCCTCTCCCTACCCCAGTTTCATTCCCGGCCTGAAAGGTGTGGGAACAAGGATAGGGACTGTGCGGCCGGCGCGAGGGAAGGCCCCAATCCTCAATCCAATCAGTTCCCCAAGCTTCCCGGCTGGACCGCCGTGGCATGTGTTTCACCTACCCTCATCCGCGTCGTACATATTGCCAAACGGTTCCCGAGCTCCTAACTCGAAACCAAAGACAAAAAGCGCGCAGAAGCTACCAGCGCCGGGAGCTAAAGACCAAGTAACTTCCGTCTCCGACGTTCCCAGAATACTGTGCGTCTCACACAAGAGGCCGCCCACAGGGACGCCAAAGTTAGGATCTGCGCCTGCGCAAATTGTAAGGTAAGCTTGGGCGGGAGTTGGGTTGCACACGCGCAAATTGTGGGCCGCCGCTGCCGGTGGCTGATTGAGAGGACAGCTCCCGCAATCTGCTGTCGCATCCGTCCCGTTAATGTTTTATTTCTGCTTGTTTTTCAATGTCGTTGCACAAATAACGACACCTGAAAACAAAGCCAAGTATACTTATTAATAAAAAGTGCTCGTTCTGTGAATCCGCGACATTGGGATGCTCAATTGATTTGCCTTTATAAAGACCAAAACACGAAGCAATTTTTATTTTTATTTATTTATTATTTTTTTGAAATGGAGTCTTGTTCTGTTGCCCAGGCTGGAGTGCAGTGGAGCGATCTCGGCTCACTGCAACCTCCGTCTCCCGGGTTCAAGCGATTCTCCTACCTCGGCCTCCCAAATAGCTGGGGTTACAGGCGCGCGCCACCACGCCCGGCTAATTTTTGTATTTTTAGTAGAGACGGGGTTTCACCACGTTTGCCAGGCTGGTTTCGATCTCAGGTGATCCGCCCGCCTCGGCCTCCCAAGGTGCTGGGATTAGAGGCGAGCTGCCCGCTCGCCTACCGTTCCAGCCACGCGCCCGACCGGAAGCTCCGTTTTGTTTTGTTTTGTTTTTTTGAGACGGAGTTTCGCTCTGTCGCCCAGGCTTGAGTGCAGCGGCGCGATCTCGGCTCACTGCAAGCTCCGCCTCCCGAGTTCACGCCATTCTCCTGCCTCAGCCTCCTGAGTAGCTGGGACTACAGGCGCCCGCCACCACGCCCGGTTTATTTTTTGTATTTTTAGTAGAGACAGGGTTTCACCGTCTTAGCCAGGATGGTTTCGATCTCCTGACCTCATGATCCGCCCGCCTCGGCCTCCCAAAGTGCTGGGATCACAGGCGTGAGCCACCGCGCCCGGCCCGGAAGCTCCTTTTTAAATGTGATTTATTACGGGCGGCTTGGGCTGGCAGTAAGGCGTTAAGCCTGAAAGTGAAAAAACCCAAAACGCTCATCGCTCTCTTCTGCCCATCTAGCTCAATCCTCCAGTGCCCCCAGTGCCTTTGTCATAGCTTTAAGTAGGTTCTCAGTCTTGGCGCTTAAATCGCGAGAACTCACGAGATTAGACGCAAAACTAACCAGGACAGCTCCCAAGTACCCACTCGCTTTCGTCTCGGGTCTAACACGCGCGTCGCCTCGGGCCCTAGTACGCGTGCGCGCTTGTGACTCCGCCCCTTTGCCCGGAGCTACTTCCTCATGCTGCCCGCTCGCCTGCAGTTCAGGCTGCTGAGCCTTTTCTTTCGTGGATTCGCTCCCACGGCAGCGCGCCATGGCCTCCGGGAGCCGCTCTTGGGGAGGAAGCGCGCTGCCGCCGCCTCCTTCCAGCACTCATCGAGTCTGGGACGCGAGCTTCCTTATGACCCCGTGGACACGGAGGGCTTTGGAGAAGGTGCTGACATGCAGGAGCGTTTTCTGTTCCCAGAGTACATCCCGGAGCCAGAGCCGGAGCCCACCCGCGAAGAGCAGCTGCAAGAGCTCCAGCAACAGCAGGAGGAGGAGGAGCGACAGAGGCAGCAGCGGCGGGAGGAGCGGCGACAGCAAAACCTACGGACCAGGCCCCGGGAGCACCCGGTCGTGGGGCACCCGGACGCGGCAGTGCCGCCCAGCGGCGTGAACTGCTCGGGCTGCGGGGCAGAGCTGCACTGCCAGGACCCCGGCGTGCCCGGCTACCTGCCCTGCGACAAGTTCTTCCGCACGGCGGAGGCAGACGGCGGGTTGGCGCGGACCGTGTGCCAGCGATGCTGGCTGCTGGTGCACCACCGGCGCGCTCTACGCCTGCAGGTGAGCCGCGAGCAGTACCTGGAGCTGGTGAGCGCCGCGTTGCGGCGGCCCGGGCCTTCCCTGGTGCTCTACGTGGTGGACCTGCTCGACCTGCCCGACGTCCTGCTGCCCAATTTGCCCGCGCTGGTGGGCCCCAAGCAGCTGATCGTGCTGGGAAACAAAGTGGACCTCCTGCCCCAGGATGCTCCTGGCTACCGGCAGAGGCTGCGGGAGCGACTGTGGGACGACTGTGCCCGGGCCGGGCTCCTGCTGGCCCCTGGCCACCAAGGGCCACAGATCTCCGTCAAGAACGAGCCACAGGACGGGGAGAATTCGAATCCGCCGAACTGGTCCCGCACCGTGGTCAGAGACGTGCGACTGATCAGCGCCAAGACCGGCTATGGAGTGGAAGAGTTGATCTCTGCCCTTCAGCGCTCCTGGCGCTACCGTGGGGACGTCTACTTAGTGGGCGCCACGAACGCCGGCAAATCCACTCTCTTTAACACGCTCCTGGAGTCCGATTACTGCACCGCCAAGGGCTCCGAGGCCATCGACAGAGCCACCATCTCCCCTTGGCCAGGTGAGTTTTAGGAGGTTCGTTTTCTGACAAGGTGGACGTCTGGTCCTAGCTGAGGCACCGACTACATCCTCCCTTAATGTCCGCTACGGGCTGCCTGTACCCTTCCCTTTACAAATTCTCTCCCTACTCTGGTCACACCTGTCTTCTGTGTCAGCTTACTGCTAGGAAAAATTCAGGATGTGTTGTAGTAATTTTCTAATTACAGTGTTATGGAGCACTTCTCTGTTCCCAGTCACTAGGCACTGGAGATAGACCAGGGAACAAAACAAAGTTCCTGTTCTGGAGATCTGCTTTGTAACTTCTTTGTATATTGTTTCAGAAAGTGTGCGCCCTTTTTACTGTCTGAACCTAATGAAATTTGTGGTTTTTTGTTTGTTTTGTTTTTGAGACAGAGCCTCACTCTGTCACCTAGGCTGGAGTTCAGTGGCGTGAGATCTCAGCTCACTGCAACCTCCTCCTCCCAAGTTCAAGAGATTCTCCTCCCTCAGCCTCCTGAGTAACCGGGATTACAGGCACACGCCACTATGCCCAGCTAATTTTTGTAATTTTAGTAGAGACGGGGTTTCACCATGTTGGTTAGGCTGGTCTGGAACTCCTGACCTCGTGATCCGCCCGCCTCAGCATCCCACAGTGCTGGGATTACAGGCGTGAGCCGCCGCACTCGGCCTGATTTTTGTATTTTTAGTAGAGATGGGGTTTCACCATATGGGTCAGGCTGGTCTCGAACTCCTGGCCTCACGTGATCTGCCCACCTTGGCCTCCCAAAGCCCCGAGATTACGGGTAAGCACCACCATGCCCAGCTAATTTTTGTATCTTTGGTAAAAACAGGGTTTCACCACGTTGGCCAGGCAGGTCTCCAACTCCTGACCTCAAGTGATCTACCCACCTCCTCCTCCCAAAGTGCTGGGATTACAGGTGTGAGCCACCACTCCCGGCTCATTAGTGCAATTTGATGTGTGGCTTCGCTGGGCTCAGTGGCTCACATCTGTAATTCTAGCCTTTCTTTTTTTTTTTCTTTGAGACAGAGTCTCACTCTGTCGCCCAGGTTGGAGTGCAGTGGTGTGATCTCACCTCACCACAACCCTTGCCTCCCGGGTTCAAGCGATTCTCCTGCCTCAACCTCCCGAGTAGCTGGACTACAGGCGCACACCACCACACCCAGCTAATTTTTTGTATTTTTAGTAGAGAGGGGGGTTTCACTATGTTGGCCAGGCTGGTCTGGAACTCCTGACCTCAAGTGATCCACCCGCTTGGGACTCCCGAAGTGCTGGGATTACAGATGTGAGCCACCACGCCCAGCCAGGTTTAAATTTAAGTTTACAAAACTGCCCTATTTGTTCCCTTGAAACCAGAGTTTCATTTAGTAAGCTGCTCTTCTCTGTCTTGCACTTTGAATTTTACACAAATATTACTTTTATACTGAATGGTAATGTGATGAAAATTGAAAGAAATCGGGCCTACAGATTTTGGATTCAAATTCTGGTTTCCCCTGTGAGCTAATCTCTTAACCTATTTCCTCATTTGTAAAGTGTCAGTAATTTTATATTTTATTATAGTAACCGACACAGTGTAGATCCTCAAAAATGTTCATTTTCTTCCCCCATATTCCCTTTTCTAAAGATGTATTTATTCTGTATATTTCAGGTACTACATTAAACCTTCTAAAGTTTCCCATTTGCAACCCAACTCCTTACAGAATGTTTAAAAGACATCAAAGACTTAAAAAAGATTCAACTCAAGCTGAAGAAGATCTTAGTGAGCAAGAACAAAATCAGCTTAATGTCCTGAAAAAGCATGGTTATGTCGTAGGTAAGCATCCTCTATGGGAAAACCCTAGTTGGTATTATGCTAAAATTCTTTGTTAAGCAACGTGAAATATGGTTGTCCAAGGCTAGCCAGTTTTTGTGGGGAGAGACTGCCTTCCTCATTCTGCAACAAAGAGGCCTTTTAGCACTAAGGCTACTATTTGGAAACCCAGAGCGGTACAGGTAGTAAAAGTTTTTACTCCATGCAGCAGCTTTAGATTACATTGTCTGTCTTTCCTTGGTATATCTTTTCAGGCTTTCTTTAAAACAGTTTGATTTCCACACACACTCACCCCTGCCACTCAACGTACACCACCAGCCACACACTTGATTATTGCAAGAGTTTGACTCCCATTGCTTTTTGGAAGAAAAAAAAAGTATCATTGTTGTCTCACTTCCCTACACTGTAATCTTAGTAATTTGTTTGAGGGAAACATAAAAATTATGTCTGGAGTCAAAAGTATTAAAGGAGTGACTGATAACCTTACTATAACTTGTTCTAGGAAGGGTTGGAAGGACATTCTTGTATTCAGAAGAACGGAAGGATACAGTTCCCTTTGAGTTTGATGCTGATTCACTTGCCTTTGACATGGAAAATGAACCTGTTATGGGTACGCACAAATCCACCAAACAAGTAGAATTGACTGCACAAGATGTGAAAGATGCCCACTGGTTTTATGACACCCCTGGAATTACAAAAGAAAACTGTGTATGTATTTGGTTTCCTTTAGAAACATTTAATTTCTTTTTCTTTTTTAATGGGTTTATATTGCTTGCTGCTCATATATAGCCAATTTATCAAGACGGGGAATTGCAATAGAGAAAGAGTGTAATGCATGCAGAGCCAGCTAAATGGGAAACTGGAGTTTTATTACTAGTCATATCAGCCTCTGAAACATTTACTCTCAATTGTACAAGTACCGCTGTCTTAATTGGCAGAAAACAGGAAAAGAAGTATACTTCCATTTTAGACTCAGTTCTGATTCATTCATAAAAGCTGTTTAAGGGTGAATCTGTATGCCCTCAAGTTCTCTGTTCCATTTGATAGACTTCATTGCTGACAACCAACTTATTTCTTATCATTGTGATTGTTACCTTAGTTAGGGAAACATTTACAGAAGCCTAGGTTTTGAGATTGGAAAAAAACATAAATATCACTGAAGTCCACCTCCCTAGTTCCTGCTTGAATTACCCCTATAACATATCCATCAAGGGGCCCTCCATCTTGAACTGAAAGGAGTGACTCACCATTAACTGAAACTGTGCCCCGTCACCTTCCAAGGTAACTCATTTGGGTCTTTGACCTTCTCTTTGTATTGAGTGTACTGAGCTGAACAGTCTCCCTGTAACATGCACCCATTGTTCCCTAAAGCCATATGGGACTAACGTAATACCTATTTCCCTTGCCAGACTTTGAAATATTTTAAAGTGTAACATCCCATCTCTTCTTCACCTATCCCTCCCTTTTCTTCTCTTTCATTAGTTCATCCAGCAAACATTGAGCATTTACTGTGCTGACAATCTGGATTATTTGTCTTCATTTCCTACAGCTGTGCTCCCTGAGAAACAGGCTATTCATTGACCCAGGCCTCTTCAGAATGTTTTCTATGTTTGTTCTTAAAGTTTGAGAACGCAGTGCTCTCAGGTGAGCATGATTTCGAATAGCATTAACTCCAGCTGGGCACAGTGGCTCACGCCTGTAATCCCAGCACTTTGGGAGGCACAGGCAGGCAGATCACAAGGTCAGGAGATCAAGACCATTCTGGCTAACACGGCGAAACCGTGTCTCTACTAAAAATACAAAAATAGCCAGGCATGGTGGCAGGCGCCTGTAATCCCATCTACTGGGGAGGCTGAGGCAGGAGAATGGCATGAACCCAGGAGGCGGAGCTTGCAGTGAGCTGAGATTGCGCCACTGCACTCCAGTCTGGGTGACATAGCGAGGCTCCGTCTCAAAAAAAAAAAAAGAATAGCATTAACTCTTACCTGTCTTGTTCCTATGCCTCTCTTTAATCCAACTGCTCATGGACAACTTTGGGCCTCATAGGTAACTTTGACTTTGTCTTGTTAAATTCAGCCTATATCTTACTCTGTTAAATATTCATTAAATCTCATTACTTTTTATATTTGCAGTTTGGATCTTCATTCAGATCATTGATTGACTCAAATGTGCATCCAGGATACAGCCTCACAAGAGATTCATTAATCACTTCCTTTGAATCTGGTTACTGACCAGTTTCTGATTATTCTAATTATCTCTGTGTCTCCCTACAAAACCACATTGGTTTCTTAGGTACTTTTCTTGGCCTTATCAGTAACACCTACAGTTACATTCTCAGAATTGTATTCTATTTGGTGTCCCCTGTCATTGAATCATACAGACCTTTTAACTTTTATTGCCCTCCTAGAATAATTTCTAATGCCATCTTTTCTTCCTTAGTAGTCCAAAAGTTCAGAACTGCTTTCTAATAATATTCTATCACTTTAGCTTAATGAACTAATTCTTCCTCCCCACAACTTTTTTTTGAGACGGAGTCTGACTGTCTCCCCCAGGCTAGAGTGCAGTGGCGCAATGATCTTGGCTTACTGCAACTTCTGCCTCCTGGGTTCAAGCGATTCTCCTGCCTCAGCCTCCCAAGTAGCTGGTTTTAGAGGCATGTGCCACCACACCCGGCTACTTTTTGTATTTTTACTAGAGACGGTTTCACCAGGCTGGTCTTGAACCCCTCACCTCAGGTAATCCACCCACCTCGGCCTCCCAAAGTGCTAGGATTACAGATGTGAGCCACCAAGCCCAGACTAATTCTTCCCTCTCAGATGCTGTTAGATCAGGCATAGCAGTTACTTAAGTCATATACCCTCTATGAAACAGTTGTGTCAGAAAGGCAAGAATTTGCAAAATATTCTAGACAGCAGAATGAGAACCCCAAATTTTTAGATATAAATGTCTGTCAGCACTGGTAGTTTTCTTCTCTGTTAGTTTACAGATACACTTATTTGCTGTCTTAAACCAGGGTTTCCCAAACTGAACCAAGTATCTCTGTTGTGAAATGGAAGTATTAAGACTCAGGCTGCGCACTGTGCCTTACGCCTGTAGTCCCAGCACTTTGGGAGGCGGAGGTGGGAGGATTGCTTGAGCCCAGGAGTTTTGAGACCAGCCTGGGCAACATGCCAAAACTGTATCTCTACTAAAAATACAAAAAATTAGCTGGGCATGGTGGTGCATGCCTGTAATCCCAGCTACTCAGGAGGCTGAGGCATAAGAATCACTTGATACACTTATTGGGAGGCAGAGGTTGCAGTGAGCTGAGATCTTGCCACTGCAGCCCAGCCTGGGCAACAGAGGAAAACCCTGTCTCAACAACAACAACAAAAAAACAGAGACACAAGGTTTTCCCTGTTGCCCAGGCTGGAATGCAGTGGCATGATCAAGTAACTACAAAGTCCTGGGCTCAACCAATCCTCCCACTTCAGCCTCTCAAGTAGCTAGGGCCACAAGTACACACCACCATGTCCAACTAATTGTTTAGTTTTTGTAGCGACAGGACCTTGCTATGTTGCCCAGTCTGGTCTAGGCTGGAGTGCGGTGGTGGAGTCTTGGCCCACTGTAACTTCTGCCTTCCTGGCTTAAGCGATCCTCCGCCTCAGCCTCTAGGGTAGCTAGAAACTACAGACACACACCACCCCGGCTAATTTTTGTATTTTTCATAGAGGTGGCGTTTTGCCATGTTACCCAGGCTGGTCTCAAATTCCTGAGCTCAGCTGGGCGTGATGGCGCATACCTCTTATCACAGCTCTTCAGGAGACCAAGGCAGGTGGATCACTTGAGGTCAGGAGTTTGAGACCAGCCTGGCCAATGTGACAAAAAACCCCGTGTTTACTAAAAATACCAAAAAAAATTAGCCAAGCATGGTGGCGCATGTCTGTAGTCTCAGCTACTTGGGAGACTGAGAAAGGAGAATTGCTTGAACCTGGGAGGCAGAGGTTGCAGTGAGCCAAGATCGTACCACTACACTCCAGCCTGGGTGACACGGTGAGACTCCATCTCAAAAAAAGGAAAAAACTCCTGAGCTCAAGTGATCTGCCTGTTGCTGCCTCTGGAAGTCCTGGGATTACAGGCATGAGCCACCATGGACTGACCTGCAAATGGCTTTTAATGTGCCTTTTCAAACACAAATAATGAAGAAAACTGTTTGTAGCTCCCTTATTATTTTCTTGTGATGTATCGTTTCTATTTTTTATTTTCTTGTTATTCTTTTTTTTTTCTTTGAGACGGCGTCTTGCTCTGTCGCCCAGACTAGAGGGCAATGGCGCGATCTCGGCTCACCACAACCTCCGCCTCCCGGATTCAAGCGATTCTCCTGCCTCAGCCTCCCGAGTGGCTGGGATTACAGGTGTGCACCACCATGCCCGGCTAATTTTGTATTTTTAGTAGAGATGGGCTTTCTCCATGTTGGTCAGGCTGGTCTCTTGAACTCCCGACCACAGGTGGTCCGCCCGCCTCAGCCTCCCAAAGTGCTGGGATTACAGGCGTAAGCCACTGTGCCCAGCCTCTTATTATTCTTAAAAAGGAAGTTTACAAGTTTTGTGTCCAATTTGTACCTTCTTTATTCTTTTTTAACCAGAATTTGATTCCTTAAATCTTTCCAGAATCTTGTACTTCTGTCTTTCCTTTTCTATTTTTCTCTAGTCTCTCTAGGAACTTGTCATCCTTAGAAGGGATTTGTGATAAATTATAGGGATAAATTATAAATCCTCTATGTTATAAGCATAGGGGATTTATAACTTTTTCTCATTCTCTGCTGAATATTTGGGATAAATAAGGAAATTGAAGACCAGAATTTAGAAAAAGGTTCTTCAGCCAATTTACTTGCTCCTAGAATGGGGTGACCATTTTGCATTTAATGCATGCATACTGACCACTAGGACATGAGGTCACATATACCATTACTTTAAGCTGAAATTGCTACTCCCCACAAGCCTTGATAAGGAGAACATATATTTTCTGTCTTGGTATTGAATCAACGTGTTTTCAGGTTCACATTAATTTTGACATTTAGGGAATGCTGCTGACATAGGAAAGTGTCATACACCTATAAAGTTATTTTGCCATTACTGTAGATTAAGCTGTAAAACAAAGGTAGAGCCATCAGATGGAGATTAATTTAGACAGGAAGAATCTATATAAATTTGATGTGTAGCAAACTGACATAATTTAGTTTATTTTGAAGTCTGGCATATTTTTCTTCACTTTTTATTTTACAGGTAAATCATAATATATTTTCAATGAAAGTATTTCTCTAAAAAAATCTGCCATTTGCTTCACAGATTTTAAATCTTCTAACAGAAAAAGAAGTAAATATTGTTTTGCCAACACAGTCCATTGTTCCAAGAACTTTTGTGCTTAAACCAGGAATGGTTCTGTTTTTGGGTGCTATAGGCCGCATAGATTTCCTGCAGGTAAGTAAAGTCGGTACCATTAAAAACTGATTTTAAAATACTGGGATTCACTTTTAAGGAAGCAGATATATGAACAAAACTGACAAAATGTTGATAACTAAGCCATGATTGTATAGGGTTTAATTTGTTTTTATGTTTAAAAATTTCTGTAATAAAAACTTGGGGATGGCTGGGCATGGTGGCTCACGCCTGTAATTCCAGCACTGTGGGAGACTGAGGCAGGCTGATCACTTGAGGCCAGGAGATCAAGACCAGCTTGGTCAACGTGGTGAAAACCCATCTCTACTAAAAATACAAAAATCAGCTGGGCGTGGTGGCGCACTTTAATCCCAGCTACTAGAGAGGCTGAGGCAGGAAGATGACTTGAACCTGGGAGGCGGAGGCTGCAGTGAACTGAAATCGCACCACTGCACTCTAGCCTGGGTGATGGGGTGAGACTCCATCTCAAAAAAAAAAAAAAAAAAACTTGGAGAAAATAAATGCCCTACTCCCTCATCCCCCCCAAAAAGTGCTAGGTCTTAAAAACTATGTTTTCAATTGAGTACCCCACACAGCTTGGCATTTAAAACAAGATACCATCCCTATTCTGTGGGACAGAGTCAAATCTATGGGATAAAGTCAAACCTTTAGGTACAGGGTTACAGGCATTAAATTAATTCCACACTTTGTTTCCCATGATATGTGTGTTTTTATGCATATACTTTTTTGTTTGGTATTTATTTATCAAGCATCTAGAGATTTTGGAGTGTCTATAGAATTGTTCTCCCTTTGCTAAAGTGAAGAGAAAAAAGAAAAATGAAACATGGATATGTCCAACAACACAATACAACTTACAGGCCATCACTATAGCACATTTCTTGGGTTTTGTGTTTGCTCATACTTTGTTAGAAATTTTGCTTTACACACTTAGAACCCTTATATATTTCGTTTTGGGAGGTTGTTGGTTTTTTGTTTTTGGGGGAGTTGTTTCTTTTTTTTTGTTTGTTTGTTTTTGAAACTCTGTTGCCCAGACTGGAGTGCAGTGATAGTTATGGCTCACTGCAGCCTCAATCTCCTGGGCTCCAGCGATCCTCCCACCCCAGCCCCGCAAGTAGCCGGGACTACAGGCACACATCACCACACCCAGCTACTTTTTGTATTTTTTATAGAGATGGGGTGTTGCCATGTTGCCCAGGCTGGTCTCAAACTTGAGCTCAAGGGATTCACCCACCTCGGTCTTCCAAAGTGCTGGGATTACAGGCGTGAGCCACTACACCAGGCTTGCACCCTTATATATTTCATTAGAGCACATAAAATGTTAATATTTTAAACCTAACTTTACACAGAGACAAGTGAAGCAGATAGTATTTCCTTTTAATTTTTAATAATAGACACGTTTTTTCAAAAATAGTATTGAGTCTGTCAAAGAAGTCATAGTTTCACATGAATTGCTGAAATGCACTGCTTCAGTATTGTGCCCCTGTTCTTAGTATAATTTGATTTACAGCTACTGCCATACCAATACTTATAAAGGGAGTCTGATTGGGGTTTTGGTTTTTGTTTTTTGGGGTTTTTTTGATAGTTGATTGTACCTTGAATATGCAGGTTTTCCAAGTTTTTCACCAGGTCAAATGACTTCTTCCTTTCTTAAGGGAAATCAGTCAGCTTGGTTTACAGTCGTGGCTTCCAACACCCTCCCTGTGCATATCACCTCCTTGGACAGGGCAGACACTCTGTATCAGAAGCATGCAGGTCATACGTTACTCCAGGTAAGGCAACACGCCTTAATGATTGCATGGTTATGGTTAGTATACACTGGAATGGTCCAATAGCTCTGTTAGGAAGGCCTTTGTTGGACAGAACTGTTATACAGTATCTTGAGCTAGCTTTCCCTCACCTCATTCTCTTTGAGAATTCTGGCTATAAAGCACATTTGCGCTATATAGACTGATCCTAGAATAGCCACACAGCTGTTGTTTCTCTAGACTACACTGTCCAATTTGGTAGCCATTAGCCACATGTGGGTATCTACATTTAAATATATTAATGACAATTAAAATTGGCTCACGTTGGGCCAGGCGCGGTGGCTCACCCCTGTAATCCCAGCACTTTGGGAGGCCAAGGCAGATGGATGACAAGGTCAGGAGTTCAAGACCAGCCTGGCCAAGATGGTGAAACCCCATCTCTACTAAAAATACAAAAATTAGCCAGGTGTGGTGGTGGGTGCATATAATCCCAGCCACTCAGGAGGCTGAGGCAGGAGAATCGCTTGAACCGGGGCGGCAGAGGTTGCAGTGAGCCAAGATCACACCACTACACTCCAGCCTGGGTGACAGAGAGAGACTCCATCTCAAAAAAAATTTTTGCTCAAGTTAGCCAGGTATGGTGGCATGCACCTGTAGTCCATGTAGTCCCCGCTCCTCGAGAGGTTGAGGCAGGAGCACCACCGGAGCCCAGGAGTAGGAGGCTGTGGTGAGCCATGATTATACCACTGCACTGTAGCCTGGGTGACAGGGTGAAACCCTGTCTGTAAAAAAAAAAAAAAAGAAAAGAAAATTTAAAATATGGCTGCTTAGTGTCACCAGCCACATTTTGAGTGCCCAATAGTGACATTGTTGCAAAAAGTTGTATAAACTGATAGCCTCATCACTAATACACACACATACACACACACACATACACACACACACCATACTTTGGACAATGAAGCTACAGTTCCCTGAACTCATCATCCTTTTTCCAGTTTTTATCTATACCTGTGCTGACCGAGAATATCTTTCCACCGAATAACTTTGACTCATTTCTCAAAATATTGCTCATAATTGCTTATTTGTTTTTGTTGTTGTTTGTTTTATACATATATTGCTTCTTTGCTAATGTTTTCCTTGACTGAACACATTCATTACTCCTTCCTTCACAACCATAGTACTTATAGATGCCTCACATTACATTTCTGACCTTGTATTTGCTTACATATTATTTACCCCTTTGATCTCCTTGGGGGCAGAAACCATACTGCAAAATCTATCTTTGTGTTCTTAGTGCTAAACACAGGAGAGATTTGCTAATGAATAGATGAATAAATTATCAGTTACGGCCAGGCACAGTGGCCCACTCCTGTAATCCCAGCACTTTGGGAGGCCGAGGCGGGCAGATCACCTGAGGTCAGGAGTTCAAGACCAGCCTGGCTAACATGGTGAAACCCTGTTTCTACTAAAAATACAAAAAATTAGCCTGGCATGGTGGCACACACCTGTAATCCCAGTTACTCGGGAGGCTGAGGCAAGAGAATCACTTGAGCCCTGGAGGCGGAGGTTGCAGTGAGCTGATATCGTGCCATTGCACTCCAGCTTGGGCAGCAAGAGCAAAACTCCATCTCAAAAAAAAAAAAAAAAACTCAATTACTTCTCATCATGGAAACACCTGTAAACATAAAACTAAATCTTATCCATTATATATGGACCCTTAACTCATAAAGACCAGGCATTAATCTTGATGGCTACACTTGTAAGAACTGAGGTACTTGAAAGGACCGTGCCTTAATTGCCCAACATTAATCTATGTGAAGCCCTGTGGAGGATTCTAAAAACAGTGTCAGTGAAGCACAATTCTCCTGTCCGGAGGCTGCTGCCAGGTGCTTGCCCAATGTGTGGCCCAGGGCCCTGAGATTTGTAGGCTTCATCCCATCACAGAGTTCCCTTCCTTTTCATTTGACCCCAGAAGTGATTGTACGTTCTTTTCAACAGTTGAATATTTGAAAGGATTTTATTATTGATCCCTGTACAGAATTACCTTATCAGTGATTTACTTAATGTTAGAGTTCCAAGAAATTTAATTTGAACTTGTAAATGTCTTTATTTCATTGGAAGGTTCCAATGGGTGGAAAAGAACGAATGGCAGGATTTCCTCCTCTTGTTGCTGAAGATATTATGTTAAAAGAAGGACGGGGGGCATCTGAAGCAGTGGCAGACATCAAGTTTTCCTCTGCAGGTAATTTTATGCCAAGCACTTTTTAAAAAGTGAATAAAAGGACGGGTGCAGTGGCTCACACCTGTAATCCCAGCACTTGGGAGGCCAAGGCAGGCGGATCACCTGAGGTTGGGAGTTTGAGACCAGCCTGACCAACATGGAGAAACTCAGTCTCCACTAAAAATACAAAATTAGCCGGGCGTGGTGGCGCATGCCTGTAATCCCAGCTACTCGGGAGACTGAGGCAGGAGAATCGCTTGAACCCAGCAGGTGGAGGTTGCGTTGAGCCGAGATCACGCCATCGCACTCCAGCCTGGACAACGAGAGCCAAACTCCATCTCAGAAAAAAAAACAAAAAGTGAATAAAGCAGCCTTACTGACAATTTTTTTAATAGAAAAGTGCCTTAACTGATGAAAGCTGATTATTTTAAGGTATACATACTAGTTTATTCATAAAATACAGCCTATTCTGAAAATAACTTTGTACTCTTCACAAACGCATTGTATGCTTTTTTTAAAATAAGGTGTGCCTACCTGTTCCCCTGGCTTCTCAGAAGGCTGAGGCAGGAGGATCGATTGAGCCCAGGAACTTGAGTTCAGCCTGGGTAACATAGCAAGATAGTTTCTTTAAAAATAATAAAATAATAAGAGAGTGAAAGAGAGTGACAGCCTTCTCTGATATTCCATTTTCAGCTTTGGTTTGGTATTTTTAATAAGATGACTGCTAACAGCCTTTTGTGTTGTGTCACCTGTCTGCATAGGTTGGGTTTCAGTAACACCTAATGTTAAGGACAGACTGCATCTCCGAGGCTATACACCTGAAGGAACAGTTTTGACCGTCCGGCCCCCTCTCTTGCCATATATTGTTAACATCAAAGGACAGCGCCTCAAGAAAAGTGTGGCCTATAAAACCAAGAAGCCTGTTTCCCTTGTATTCAACGTGCGGAAGAAGAAAGGACAGATAGATGTATGAGACCGACCTTGTTCACTCCAGATATTAACTGTATTGAACACAAGAATATACATTGAAATTGTATTAAACATATTAAACATAAATAAAGCTCCCACTCTCACCCTTTTTTTTCCTCATTTTTTTTCTTTTTTGAGACTGAGTCTCGCTCTGTTTCCCAGGCTGGAGTGCAGTGGCACGATCTCAGCTCACTGCAACCTCTGCCTCCCAGGTTCAAGCAGTCCTCCTGCCTCAGCCCCCCCTAGTAGCTGGGATTACAGGCATGCACCACCATGCCCAGCTAAGTTTTGTATTTTTAGTAGAGATGGGGTTTCACCATGTTGGCCAGGCTGGTCTTAAACTCCTGATGTCAGGTGATCCACCCGCCTCAGCCTCCCAAAGTGCTGGGAATACAGGCGTGAGCCACTGCGGCCAGCCTCACCCTTTTCAAAGCTCTTAACAGTTAACTCTTTTTTTTTTTTTTTTAGTAGAGATGGGGTTTCACTGTGTTAGCCAGGATGGTCTTGATCTGACCTCGTGATCCGCCCATCTCGGCCTCCCAAAGTGCTGGGATTACAGGTGTGAGCCACCGCACCCGGCCACAGTTAACTTTTTTAAACTGTTCAAGATTGTGCCTGTTCATAATGTATTCAGCTTATAAAAACAAGTTTATTTTTTTGTACAGTATGTATACGGTATGTATCTGTGACCCACATATATATAAAATTGGAGGTCTGCTACATTCAAGTTTCTCCCACTACTGTTGTTTCTTTTTTTTTGAGACAGGGTCTTGCTCTGTCACCCAGCCTGAAGTACAGTGGTGCAATCTCGGCTCACTGCAACCTCCACCTCCTGGATTCAAGCGACTCATGCCTCAGCTTCCTGAGTAGCTGGGATAACAGGTATGTGTCACCACCCCTGGCTAATTTTTGTATTAGTAGAGACAAGGTCTCACCAGGTTGTCCAGGCTGGTCTTTAACTCCTGGCCTGAAGTGATCCACCCACCGGCCTCCCAAAGTGCTGAGATTACAGGCATGAGCCACCATGCCCCACCTCATTACTGATTTTTATGTTGAGACCAGATGTCATTTCTCTTATTTGGAGTTAGCAGCCAGCATATGAAAAAAATGGCAGGAAAATTAATTTCTCCAAAATACGTTGGCTTAAATAAGATAAAAGTGAGTAGGTGGCTCTGCTCCAAGGATCCGGCTGGTGGAACATTCCATGGCCATCTTTAGGTCTAAGGTGGCTGCCCAAGTTGTCATCCTTTCCCAGTAAGGGTGAAAAGGGAGAAAGCATGGAGAGGAAGCAGCTTCCCTATTTAAAAGAAGGGAGGAAAAGCTGGATGTTGCACACATCAGTTTACACAGTCCATAGGTCAAGTCACGTGGCCATACCCACGCATAAGGAAGCTGGGAAATGGAGGAGGAAATGGGAACCATTTGTGGTTTTTATTAAGGAAAAATGGGGAGAATGGATTCTAGAGAACAAGTAGAAATTTACCTTACACAATTTGACAATGTCGGAAAATCTTAGATAAAAAAGGATTCAAGGCCGGATGTAGTTGCTCACACCTGTAATCCCAGCACTTTGGGAAGCCAAGGCAGGAGAATCGTTTGAGGCCAGGAGTTCAAGATCAGCCTGGGCAACATAGTGAGACCCCCATCTTTATTATTATTATTATTATTTTAATAAAAATGAACTGTAGGCCAGGCACAGTGGCTCACGCCTGTAATCCCAGCACTCTGGGAGGCCAAGGCAAGTGGATCACCTGAGGTCAGGAGTTAGAGAGTAGCCTGGACAACATGGTGAAACCTCGTCTCTACTAAAAATACAAAAATTAGCTGGGTGTGGTGGTGGGTGCCTGTAATCCCAGCTACTTGGGAGGCTGAGGCAGGAGAATTGCATGAACCCAGGAGGTGGAAGTTGCAGTGAGCTGAGATCACACCACTGCACTCCAGCCTGGGCAACAAGAGCAAAACTTCATCCCAAAAAACTAAATAAGATTTTTAAAAAGCTATGTCTTTCTAGCAACTGAGGTCTATTCTGCAACTGAGAGGACACTTTAACCATTTTATTTACATTTTGTCTTTATATGACTGAATAATATTACATCAGTCCAAAGTCTTTATTGGCCAGGCACAGTGGCTCACGCCTGTAATCCCAACATTTTGGGATGCCAAGGTGAGAAGATTGCTTGAGCTCATAAGTTCAAGACCAGCCTGGACAACACAGCAAGACCTCATCTCTACTAAAACCAAAAAAAAATTAGCCAGTCATGGTGCTGTGTGCCTGTAGTCTCAGCTACTGGGGAGGCTGAGTCAGGAGGATCACTTGAGCCTGGGAGATGGAGGTTGCAGTGAGCTATGATCACATTACTGCACTCCAGCCTGGGCAATAGAGTGAGACCTTGTCTAAAAACAGGAAAAAAGAGAAAGTCTACACCTTTTGTTATTCCTAGCTGAGTGAGTAGTACTACAACTGTGTCACGAACAACTGCCAAGTCAAGTCCCAGATCCTAATGTTGAAATAAGTGCTGGTAAGATAAGCTAGGCTGAAACGCCGTTAGAGCCATGAAATTCCTGAGAGGGCCATGTTCTCTGCCAACATATGGGAGTCCCCATGTATTTCACACTCTCCTGCCTTCTCCCCACTCTTTAGCCGTCTTCTAAGTCCTCTTAAACTAAATATAATGGAGAATTTTTTTAAGATGCAACTTGTAATGTTGTAGACCTTTTATAGTGTTTCAAAGTGAGTACTATTGGTATCTTGGGCAAGGTGGTTCTTTATGTATAAAACTGCATTTCAGCCGGGTGTGGTGGCTCACGCCTGTAATCCCTACACTTTGGAAGGCTGAGGCGGGTGGATCACGAGATCAGGAGATTTGAGACCATCCTGGCTAACATGGTGAAACCCCATCTCTACTAAAAATACAAAAATTAGCTGACTGCGGTGGCGTGTACCTGTAGTCCCAGCTATTCGGGAAGCTGAGGCACGAGAATCGCGTAAACCTGGGAGTCAGGTTGCAGTGAGCCGAGATGGCACCATCGCACTCCGGCCTGGCGACAGAGAGAGACTCCGCCTCAAAAAAAAATCAGCCGGACATGGTGGCAGGCGCCTGTAATCCCAGCTACTCCAGAGACTGGGGCAGGAAAATCGCTTGAACCTGGGAGGCGGAAGCTGCAGTGAGCCAAGATCTCACCACTGCACTCCAGCCTGGGCAACAGAGCAAGATTCTGTCTCAAAAAAAAAAAAAGAAAAGAAGGAAAGAAAGAAAGAGGGAGGGAGGGAGGGAAGGAAAAGAAAAGAAAAAAGAAAAACTGCATTTCGGTATGTCTGGTATCTCTCATCTCAGACACTGAATGCAGTAGCAACTCCCTCTGCCATCAGTCCTGGTGACAACTGGAAAGAGCCACCAACATCATATTACCTCTAGAGGGCGACAGCTTCCCAAATGGAGAAAATTGATTGGCAGCTGATTTCTAGTTTTTATTTTGGAGGGAATGAAATACCATTTATTTGTAAGTTAAAATTGTGGCTGGCCGCGGTGGCTGACGCCTGTAATCTCAACACTTTGGGAGGCCAAGGCGGGTGGATCACCCGAGGTCGGGAGTTCGAGACCAGCCTGACCAACATGGTGAAACCACGTCTACTAAAAAAATACAAAATTAGCCAGGTGTGGTGGCACATGCCTGTGATCCCAGCTACCCGGGAGGCTGAGGCAGGAGAATGGCGTGAACCCGGGAGGCAGAGGTTGCAGTGAGCTGAGATCGTGCCATTGCACTCCAGCCTGGGCAACAAGAGCGAAACTCCATCTCAAAAAAAAAAAAAATTGTGGTCATTATATTTCTACCTATAGTTGAAAACAGGAGTTCACAGTTCAGAACTTAGGCCAGGATATTTAGGTAGAATTAAAATGAAAAACAGGCAGGAAAAAAGTCAGCAAAGGGTGAACTGGGCCTTTGTGGAGAAACAATCTAAAAACTGACTACTAATACCCTGACAACTTAGGAAAATGTACTTCAGAAAACAGGGCCAGGCACAGGGCTCACACCCATAATCCAAACACTTCGGGAGGCCAAGGCGGGAGGATCCCTTGAAGCCAGGCATTCAAGACCAGCCCTGGCAACATAGTTAAGATCCTGTCTCTACAAAAAAAAAAAATTTTAGTTGCACATGGTGACGCACACCTGTACTCTCAGCTATTCAGGGGGCTGAGGTGGGAAGATCCCCTGATTGAGCCTGGGAGGTTAAGGCTGCAGTAAGCCATGATTGCACCACTGCACTCCAGCCTGGGCAACACAGCAAGACTCCATCTCAAGGAAAAAAAAGCAGGAAAGAAAGCCAGCACACGGTGAGAAAGATGCTCTATGCCTAGAATTAGTTGAGGACTTCTACTGGGATCTGGTATTAATTTGTTCCATATTATACCTCCAGTCCAATACAGCCTAGGATCACTGCTAGGCTCAAGTACGTCCTAGTAGATTTTGCTTTAAGAAAGTTCCATTACTATATTAGTCTCTGAGCTCTAGTCTTTACATACACAGTAGTGCATTGCTTAGCAATAGGGATGTATTCTAAGAAATGCATCATTAGGCGATTTCATCTTTGTGCAAACATCATAAAGTGTATTTACACAAACCTAGATGGTATAGCCTACTCCACACCTAGGCTGTATGGTATAGCCTGTGGCTCCTAGGCTAGAAACCTGTACAACATGTTGCTGTACTGAATTCTGTAGGCAACTGTAACACAAATCATTAGGCAATAGGTATTTTCCGACTCCATTATAATTTTACCAGACTACAGCTGTATATGTGGCCCATTGCTGACCAAGAAGTCATTATGCGATACATGACTGTACTTCTTTATCCATTAATCTGAGTATAAAGACATCTCTTGAATCAGCAGTCGCTTACACTATGACAGGGTACAAGAATTAGTAGGCTCTTCTGGCCAGGAATGGGAGGAGAAATTAATGGCAAAGTACCAACTCCTGACTTCCGCAGATCAAAGAGGTGGTTAGGGGTTGCTAGAAAACAATGAAGCAAGTTTATTCTAGATTGTTTACCTGGCTCTGCAGCCTTGTGGTGTTGAGCATGTCACCTCTTTTGTATTCATGACACCCAAAAGAAGTAAAATAAATTCCATCAAAGTACTTTTTGACTTTTATGTAATATTAGGTTCAAAGTTTTATTTTAAAAAGTTACACGTAATCTCTCTGCTTTTACCCCCTCTAATTAAACTAAAATAACAGCATCTTCTTCAAAGTTACTGAGACAAAATGAAGTTGTACTATGTTTGTATCTTTAATCACCATAAATGCCAAGCTGTGCCGATCACTAAGTCTTTACTGTATAGTTCCCCAGAGTCTCGTTTATTTAACTTGAGACACTCGCTTCCCATAACAACCAAGGAGAAGTGGAGCAGACACACAGTCTTGTATGCCTGTGTCTCTAGTGTTCAGACCCTTCTTGCACAATGGACATAGGCTGGTTTCCTGCAGCTGACTGACGTGGAGGAGCTCCAGCTGTGTCAGCCACGACAGAGTTGTTATTGCTTCCCTGAGTAAGCACCCAGCGCGCAAGCTGAGGCGGGCTGTTTCGTAGACGGGCTCGGATCATTTACCCTGGCTTCCCTCCCACTTGGCTGTGTGTCGTGGAGCATTAGAATTATTTCCATTCTTTCTCAGCTGTTCCATTTTCTCTTGGCCGCTTTCCTCCTCCCGGGGGATTGTTTTCTCTCCACTGTCAAAGAGTAATGCTTAAACATTAAAAACAAGTTCAGACCCATGTGAATCAAATAGATGACACCTCTGCCTGCTCTGAATGTCTCTCTGTCATATTATCTGCCCCCATGAAGACCTTGTAGTGAGAGGGCAATGGTTCAAGATTGCTTTTCTTTTTTTTTTTTTTTTGGTTTTTTGTTTGTTTGTTTGTTTGAGAGGGTCTCACTCTGTCACCCAGGCTGGAGTGTAGTGGTATAATCACAGCTCAATGCAGCCTCGACCTCCTGGGCTCAAGCAATGCTCCCGCCTCAGTCACCCGAGTAGCTGGAACTATAGGCAAGTGCCACCACACCCAGCTAATTTTTTAATTTTTGTAGAGACAGGGTCTCACTTTGTTGCCCAGGCTGGTCTCAAACTCGTAGTTTCACCAGTCCTCCCACCTCAGCCTCCCAAAGTGCTGGGATTACAAGTGTGAGCCACCACACCAGGCCAAGATTACTATTTTAACATCATATTGCAATGATGCCTCACCTTTTCCCTTCATGTCATGGAGTTTCAGGATCTGAATACTCCTACGTGTATCTGGATCATCCTCAAAACACCCACTGCTTGGATTCCCAGGTTCCTGTTTTCAAAAGCTTCTTTTTGCTTCGCAAATAATTCTCAGAATTTACCTCCTGTGTAATCAATCTAGTGGGAGAATTCATTTGGTCTTAATACTCTCATTGGTAGATGCTGTAATAGGTATGATGCTTAATCACAGACACCGTCAGTACCTCTACCCGGCAGCTGTGGTAAATCGGAAAAAACTGAGGTCACACATACACACAAAAAAAGCAGACGCATTAGAGAATACATCATCACGTGCCAGGTGATATTGGAAGTGAAATATATGGAAGTGAAAGACTGCCAAGATCCTTTCTAACCTTTCAGTAAGCCCTAGAAAATAGCAGGCATAGCTGGGGACAGTGGCTCACCCCTGCAATTCCAGCACTTTGGGCGGATGGATCGTGAGATCAAGAGTTTGAGACCAGCCTGGCCAACATAATGAAACCCCGTCTCAACTAAAAATACAAAGGTGGCACATGCCTGTAATCCTAGCTACTTGGGAGGCTGAGGCAGGAGAATCGCTTGAACCTGGGAGGTGGAGGTTGCAGCAAGCCGAGATCATGCCACTGCACACCAACCCCAGGCGACAGTGTGAGACTCTGTCTAAAAAAAAAAAAAAAAAAAAAAAAAAAACAAAAGAAAAGAAAATAGCAGACGTTCAACGCATGAATCAATAGAGTGAAAGGATTTTTTTGTTTGGTTGATTTTTGCCTTCCCTGGGAAACAGGGAAAGAGCAAACTTAAATTTGCTTAGTAGCATTTACACTAACCTCTTACAGAGCAGCCAGTACCTCATGGTAGTTGTATTTCAGACTTCAGATTACTCATAGTTACTATAATCATATGATAGCCCATATATCTTTTTACTCCTTTATACTCATATAATAATAATAATAGTAGCTATCACTTATATAGTACATAAAATGAGCCAGGCACTCTTTCAAGTGCTTTACATATATTAACTGAATCCTTACAGCAACCCCATGCAGAAGATACTATTATTACCCACATTTGCAGATGAGGAAACTGAGGCACAAATAACTTACCCAGGATCTAAATAATAAGTGATGAAGCTGTGATTCAAACAAACCCAGGCACTCTATCTCTAGAACTCATGTGGGGCTTTGTTGTTTTGTTTTATTGGAAAAAGTTTCTCACTGTGTCACCCAGGCTGGAGTGCAGTGACACAGTCGCAGCTCACTGTGGCCCCCACCTCCCAGGCTCAAGCAATCCTCCCATGTCAGCCTCCCGAGTAACTGAGACTACAGGCACGCGCCACCACACTCAACTAATTTTTTAATTTTTTTGTAGAAACAAGGTCTCACTATATTTCCCAGACTGGTCTCAAACCCCTGTCCTCAAGCAATCTTCCTGCGCCAGTCTCCCAAAGTGCTAGGATTGCAGGTGTGAGCCACCATACGCCCAGCCTGGGGTTTTTTATTATAAACAGACTTTGTTTTCATGTACAGTTCTATGGATTTTATCACACATATATGTTTGTTTAATGACCACCAAAATCACAATATAGAACAGTTCTGGCCAGGCACGGTGGCCTGAAATCCCAGCAGTTTGGGAGGCCGAGGCAGGTAGATCACTAGGTCAGGAGTTCAAGACCAGCCTGGCCAAGATGGTGAAACCACATCTCTACTAAATATACAAAAATTAACCAGGCATAGTGGTGGGGGCCTGTAATCCCAGTCACTTGTGGGGCTGAGGCAGGGAGAATCCCTTGAACCCAGGAGGTGGAGGTTGCAGTGAGCTGAGATCCCCACACTGCACTCCAGTGTGGGCAACAGAGTGAGACTCTGTCTCAAAAAAAAAAAAAAAGAAAGAAAAATTGAGCCGGGCACAGTGGCTCACACCTGTAATCCCAGCACTTTGAGAGGCCAAGGCAGGTGGATCACAAGGTCAGCAGTTTGAGACCAGCCTGACCAACATGGTGAAACCCCATCTCTACTAAAAATACAAAAAAATTAGCTGGGCATGGTGGGCGCCTGTAATCCCAGCGACTTGGGAGGCTGAGGCAGGAGAATTGCTTGAAACTGGAAGGCAGAGGTTGCAGTGAGCCGAGATTGTGCCACTGCACTCTAGTCTGGGCAATAAGAGCAAAACTCCATCTCAAAAAAAAAAAAAAAAAAAAAACACACACAGTTCCATCAGTATCCATGTCTTCATGTCTTCAACCACTGCACAATAATTCCTCTATATACTAAAACCCATCAGTAAATCTAAAGGTGAGAATTTTTCAACCTTAGGAAGGAAACCTACTTTGAAGACCTTCATAGATAATAGCACAGTTCTCTTGGGAATTCTGGACAACTACCACTTAATCTCCTTCTGGCTTCCCTTGAATTCTACCATATACAATTTCTCCCTGAGCATCTGTTTCAGAGCAGGGTGTGTGTGTGTGGCTGTGTGTGTGTGTGTGTGTGTGTAATGTGCTGTGCCCCTGCTGTCTTACTTCAGCACTGCTGCCCAAACCAAAACAGGTATGCCAGTGTGATTTCCATGCTCTCTCACCACCTCAGATGGCTTTAAATGGACTGTGCTTCGCTGGCTGGCTGGGAATCTTTCACATTGCTGGTGAGCTTGCCAAGTACCACGGACAGATCACAGCATGCATGGAGATCCTTACCCACAATTCTGATTAAGAAAATAGTAAATCAGATATACAGGAAATTTGGAAAGCAAACATCCAAAAATTACACTAAACTATCATAGAAAAGAGACTGTAATTTTTCATCCTAGTCCTACCCATGAGATTAGAACCGGTGATCCCTGTTTATTTGCAAAACAAAAAGCCTGAAAAACCAATTTGTTAATTTGACCCTGAACTGGTTTAAGTGCCCCCTGCTTTTCCTACTTGTGTAGCACTCAATCCGGTTGCCTGTTTCTTGCTACATCTTACTGACTTTCCCTAAACAGGAGTTACTGGGTTGTCCAATTAAAAGCTTTCTATTATTGCAAGTTTTTCTCGGCATTTAGCATTTGACCTAAAGAGATTTATGTTTTTTTTTCTCTGTCTTTGACTTTAAATTCTATGGTGAGGCGGGGCACGGTGGCTCATACCTATAATCCCAGCACTTTGGGAGGCTGAGGCAGACAGATCACCTGAGGTTGGGAGTTTGAGACCAGCCTTAGCAACATGGTAAAACCCCATCTCTACTAAAAATACAAAATTCGCCGGGCATAGTGGCGGGCGCCTGTAATCCCAGCTTACTCAGGAGGCTGAGGCAGGAGAATCGCTTGAACCCAGGAGGCAGAGGTTGCAGTGAGCCGAGATCGTGCCATTGCACTCCAGCCTGGGCAACAGGAGCAAATCTCTGTCTTAAAAAAAAACAAAACAAAAAAAGGACTATGATGAAATACTCAACAGGAAGGCAAATGGGGCTGCTTTCCTTTAAAATACCAGATAAAAGATGTATTTTACTGAAACACTAGCTTTTTCATTAGATAAATAAAGCTTTATGTAAAGCTAATTCTGAGAAATGTGTTAAAATTTTTCAGCATGGGAACTTGGACAAGAGACTGTTCAACAAAGGAGAACAATGTGTAACTGTCCCATGTACCCACTAACTCCCCCGTTGGGCATGGAGTACGTCACTTCTAGGTACAGTTGCTCACTTGTTCATTGAAAATGCTTCTTTTTTATTAACTAGGTTTGAGGACATGATTAGGTTGGTATCCACATCTATTGCTGAATAACAAACCACCCTGAAACTTGGTGACTTGAACCAAGCGATTATTTGCTCCCATTCTTTAGTTTGGCAACTTAATCTAGGCTCTGCTCAGTGGTACTTCTGCTCTGTGGCGACATGCATTTGCACACAGCACACAGCCAGGCTGACCTCACGCACAGGAGTTTCAGCTGAGATGGTTGTAACAGCTGAGCAAGTGAGACATTTTCCATTGATCACTCTGTCTTCCAAGGGTCTCATCCTCAAGTAGGCTAGTTCAAGCTTGTTCACAAGGTGACAGCGTTCACAAAACGCCTGAGAGTAGAGCCTGCAAAGCCTCTGGAGGCCGAAGCTCAAAGTCACACAGTGCCACTTCTGTTGCATTTATTGGTCAAAGCAAGTCACAATGGCAGCACAGATTCAAACATGTACTGGAATTTGTGGCCATTTTAATCCATCATTAGCTTTTGGTGTTGATCACCCTGAAGAAAATACAAATATAATGTGCTATCTAATTGACCTATAGAAAGTGAATCCAGGCTGGGCGCGGTGGCTCATGCCTTTAATCCCAGCACTTTGGGAGGCCAAGGTGATCACGAGGTCAGGAGTTCAAGACCAGCCTGGCCAATATGGTGAAACCCATCTCTACTAAAAATACGAAAATTAGCTGGGTGTGGTGTCACACGCCTGTAGTCCCAGCTACTCAGGAGGCTGAGGCAGAAGAATCGCTTGAACCTGGGAGGTGGAGGTTGTAGTGAGCCGGGATCGCACCACTGCACCACAGCCTGGGCGACAGAGTGAGACTCCATCTCAAAAAAAAAAAAAAAGTGAATCCAATATAAATCTATCAAATAAGAAATACTGAGGCCAGGGCATGGTGGCTCACACCTGTAATCCTAGCACTTCGGGAGGCAGAGGCAGGTGGATCACCTAAGGTCAGGAGTTCGAGACCAGCCTGACCAACATGGTGAAACCCCATCTCCACTAAAAATATAAACATTAGCTGGGCATGGTAGTGCATGCCTGTAATCCCACCTACTCAGGAGGATGAGGCAGGACAATCGCTTGAACCCCAGAGGTGGAGGTTGCAGTGAGGCAAGATTATGCTATTGCACTCCAGCCTGGGCAACAAGACTGAAACTCCGTCTTAAAAAAAAAGAAATATTATCCTAATTTAAATTTACCTCAGAAGTCTGATACATAGAGCTGCTATATGACTGAGGAAAGAAGAGGGGAGAGATTTTGGGCTTTTGATTTCATCATAAATCCTTTAGAAATATTTTGCTTTTACTTATGTGTACATATTACTTTGGTAAATTTCAATGAAAAAAAAAAAAATCCATGCAGACTCAATTCTAGGCTATCTCTCCCTCTAGCTCCAGTACTTATACTAGAAGAAAGCTATCCCAGGAAGTCCTCTACCTGGGAAGTCTCTGTAATGGGGAAGGTAATGAGAACACAGAAATGAAGGGCCTTCATGTCTCAAAATAGTATCCTACTGCTCTCCAAGAAAGAAAAATGGACAAGGGTTTGAGGCAGAGTCCAAGCTGAGGGTCCTGAGGCCATACAAACTCCTTTCTTTTCCTGGCTCCATGACCAGGGAGAGAGGGGGGGAGGACATGTGGCTGGAAGTAATTTCAGAACCCCTTTTAGCACTGGCCATGTGCCAGCATTTCTGCATCTCTATCCCTCCCCTCCCTACACCCGCCTGTCCTGCCAGAGCACACTGGACCCATACTGAGACAGAAGGGGAGGCAGGGAGCAAGGAGAACCATAGAGGAGGTCCCTTTGTTCCTAAATCCATCTTTGACTCCATGTTTTACTAGAATCTTATATTGGGGTATCTAGAGATGTGATAGTGTTGTAACCCAAAAAGAAACTCCTTGAACTGTCCCCACCAGTTAGTGTAAAAACTATCAAGATGAAAAAACCATTGAGCAAAAGGTGTAAAGTCAATTTTTTTTTTAGATGGAGTCTTACTCTATCGCCCAGGCTAGCGTGCAGTGGCGCAATCTCAGCTCACTGCAACCTCCACCTCATTCAAGCAGTTTTTCTGCCTCAGCCTCCTGAGTAACTGGGACTACAGGCATGTACCACCATGCCTGGCTAATTTTTGTATTTTTAGTAGAGACAGGGTTTCAGTATGTTGGCCAGGCTTGTCTCTAACTTCTGACCTCAAGTGATCTGCCCACCTGGGACTCCCAGAGTGCTAGGATTACAGGCATAAGCCACCATGCCTGGCCCAAAGGTGATTTTTAAATGCTTTATGAATTAATTTCATCAGATGTTTACAAGGTTATTAAGTTTGAAGAGGCCACTTACTCTAATGAAAGTGATCAAGTATTCTGGCAGGACTTGAAATCTGGGGATCTGCATAGGTCTCAGGAAATATCTTGAGGTTTTCCAGGTTCTGCTACAAGGCACATTTCCCACATATGTATGAGTGTCAGAGGTGTGTGAACCAGAGCAACTCCATCTTAAATAGGAGCTGGGTAAAATGAGGCTGCAACCTACAGTGCTGCATTCCCAGATGGTTAAGACATTCTAAGTCACAGGATGAGACAGGAGGTCAGCACAAACTACAGGTCATAAAGACCTCGCTGATAAAACAGCTTGCAGTAAAGGAGCCAGCCAGAATCAACCAAAACCAAAATGGTGACGAGAGTAACCTCTGGTCATCCTCACTGCTACACTCCCACCAGTGCCATGACAGTTTACAAATGCCACAACTACATCAGGAAGTTACCCTATATGGTCAAAAAGGGGAGGGATAAATAATCCACCCCTTGTTTAGCATAGAAATAACCATAATAATGGGGAACCAGCAGCTCTCGGGGCTGCTCTATGGAGTAGCCATTCTTTTATTCCTTTACTTTTTTTTTTTTTTTTTTTTTTTTGAGATGGAGTCTTGCTTCGTCACCCAGGCTGGAATGCAGTGGCACGATCTCAGCTCACTGCAACCTCCACCTCCTGAGTTCATGCAATTCTCCTGCCTCAACCTCCTGAGTAGCTGGGATTACAGGCATGCACCACCATACCAGGCTAATTTTTGTATTTTTAGTAGAGACGGGATTTCACCACGTTGGCCAGGCTGGTCTCGAACTCCTGACCTCAAGTGATCCACCCATCTCAGCCTCCCAAAGTGCTGGGATTACAGGTGTGAGCCACCGTGCCCAGCTCCTTTACTTTCTTAATAAATTTGCTTTCACTTTGTATTGTGGACTCCCCCTGAATTATTTCTTGTGTGAGATCCAAGAACCCTCTCTTGGGGCCTGGATTGGGACCCCCTTTCCTGAAACATATTTCTGGTGACCACAGAAGAGACTATAGTGCAGAAACCTTGACCCAACAGCTACCTTTGGGTGAGTGCTGGGGTCCAGTAACATCTTTCTGGTGACCAGGGAAGTGACTATACTGCAGAAACTCCCGACCCAAAGGCTAACATTGGGTAAGTGGTGGGGTCTGGTAACATCTATCTTGCAAACCACAAAAGGGACAATACTGAGGAGACCCCCCTCACCCACAGGAAATAGACTCCAGCAGTGACTGGACAACTTTGGTAAGTGGTGGGGTAAAGAATCAGATTGGGTTAGAGACCCAACTTAGGGGAGTTAGAGTCTCCTCTAAGACAGAGTAGGTTAGAGGCCCCTCTTAATAAAAGGCAAGGATGCTTGACTAACCTCGGGTTAGAGGCCTGACTTAGAAAGGTTAGAGTCCCTTCTAAGATTTAGGGGGTTAGAGGCCCCTCTCAGTAAAGTCTCCCACTCAGCTAAAAAGGGGTTTGGCACTGCAGACTATGCTCTTTGTATTAATCTGCCTTGCACTCTTTGCTGATGGCTGTGGGTGACAGGATTAGGCATGTACAGGATCGTGGGACATGGGAAGCTTTTTCCTCCCTCAGAGGGGAAACTTGAGAACTGATGGGACTGCCGGAAAAGATACCTTCATGACAGCAGCCGCAGCCACTGAACTTTTCAGTGTTGCTGCAATGGGTGGCTCTTTCTCTGGCCTCCCTGAGCATTTTGCCTTCCCCGCCCCGCCATAGGCAATGCTTTTTTCTCTCTCCTTTTCCTTTTTTTTTTTTTTTATCTTTTCTGCTACTCAGGGCAACCATACTGCCCAGAGTCCATGTGTTGAAACTCTAAATCGGAGGCTGTATTAAAGATGACAGGGTTGCCAGCCTCAGTGGCTCACACCTGTAATCCCAGCACTTTGGGAGGCAAAGGCGGGCGGATCACGAGGTCAGGCGTTCAAGACCAGCCTGACCAACATGGTAAAATCCCGTCTCTACTGTAAATACAAAAATTAGCTAGGCGTGGTGGCGTGCAACTGTAATCCCAGCTACTCAAAAGGCTGAGGCAGGAGAATCGCTTGATCCCAGCAGGCAGAGGTTGCAGTGAGCTGAGATAGCGCCACTGCACTCCAGCCTGGGTGACAGAGCAAGACTCTATCTCAAGAAAAAAAAAAAAGAAAGAAAGAAAGAAAGAAAAGAAAAGAAAAAGAAAAAAAGATGATAGGGTCCATCTGGGGGCAAATTTAAACCTTGCCAGTTTGATATTGGGTGCTAAGCGGAGTAGCTAATGTCTGTTTTATCACACATACTTTGCTCTAGCCAGAACAAAAAAATATTTTTCCTTTATGATGCTGCTTGGCCTCCAGGGTGATGGTGCCACAAGCTGCATCACTAGGGCCACTCATGGAAAGGGAACCCAGAAGCCTGGCATCCCGGGAAAAGGTTAAGAATTTCTTACCAGTGAGATTTCTGGCTTCTCTCTGTGCAAACAGTTGAGTGAATGGTAATAATAATAATAATAATAATAATAATTGCAAAAAGAAAAAAAAAGTCTTATCTGAAATTCCTTCTATGGAATAGGGTTCCATCAAAGCCAATTTAAAAAGAGCTTATGTGAAAAATAATTATTCTTGCTGCACTTTATACATATAATCAGGCCAAGTATAATAAAACAAATCAGTCTTACGATTTATCTTTAGTAAAAATAGGAAATTGGAGAAAAATATTATGTTTCAAGAACTATGGTACACTTGTTATTAAATTCTAGTCTCATTAGTTATTTTTAAGTTTGTTTCTGCAATTTAGGCTAACGTTGCTCATTCCTGTGAACCAAGCAGTAATCTCTGACTGCTGTTCAGAAGAAACAAGAGGAAGGGTAATGTAAAATCTGGATCAGTATTCTTATTCTGGGCACATTATAATCAACTAACAACCCCATATCAGCTTAGTTCCAACAGTTGCCCAGTTCATGAAAAGCCTTCTAATTTAGTTTACTTGGAATAACTTTACTTATCTTGCTTTACTCTTGTGGAATATATTGCTGTTGTACTCTTTGTGTAAGAATACAGGACAAGTTTACTAAATGTTTTCTTAAACACTAATCTTCCAGATATCACCTTTTGTCAAAACTCAAGAGTTATGAATGGACCTTACCATACTGATGCTGTCTGACTGAGCTCCTCTGTACCCTAATTAGCCAGAGACCCTCATAGTTAGGCAGAAATATCTTTGCCCCATATTCAGCCTGAAGAAGTTACAGAAGATAGAACTTAATCCCTCTGCAACCTTTAGGATTAAGGGTTCTCCTATAAAAGGGAGGGGGAAATGTCAGAGGCACGTGAACCAAAGCAACTCCATCTTAAATAGGAGCTGGGTAAAATGAGGCTGAAACTTACCGTGCCGCATTCCCAGATGGTTAAGGCATTCTATGACACAGGATGAGAGAGGAAGGTCAGCACAAACTACAGGTCATAAATACCTTGCTGATAAAATAGGTCGCAGTAAAGGAGCCGGCTAAAACCCACCAAAACCAAACTGGCGACAAGAGTGACCTCTGGTCGTCCTCACTGCTACACTCCAGCCAGCGCCATGACAGTTACAAACGTCAGTAAGTTACCTTATACGGTCTAAAAAGGGGAGGCATGAATAATTCACGCCTTGTTTAGCATGTCATCAAGAAATAACCACAAAAATAGGCAACCAACAGCTCTCGGGGCTGCTCCGTCTATGGAGTACCCATTTTTTTATTCCTCTACTTTTTTTTTTTTTTTTTTGAGTCAGCTCACTGCAAGCTCCGCCTCCCGGGTTCACGCCATTCTCCTGCCTCAGCCTCCCCAGTAGCTGGGACTACAGGTGCCCGCCACCACGCCCGGCTAATTTTTTTTGTATTTTCAGTAAAGACGGAGTTTCACCGTGTTAGCCAGGATGGTCTCAATCTCCCGACCTCGGGATCCGCCCGCCTCGGCCTGCCAAAGTGCTGGAATTACAGGCGTGAGCCACTGCGCCCGGCCATTATTCCTCTATTCTCTTACTAAACTTGGTTTTTACTGCGGACTTGCCCTGAATTCTTTTTTGCGCGAGATCCAAGAACCCTTGGGGTTCTTGGGGTCTGGATCCTGACCCCTTTCTTGTAACATGAGTACAGCCCAGAAGAGTCTGGGCTTTGCTCACACCAGAGTCTTCTGGTATCTCCAGAAGATTCCTTTCCTCTGGAGTTCATTGACTTGAGGGACCAAGGCCCTGAAATCCCTGACTTCATCTGAATGGGGTGGACTGATCTTGCGCTGCCTGCTGTAAACCATCTACCGACCACAGACAGGACTCCAACAAGCCAAAGTGAAGAATTTAAAGGCGTGTGTGTGTGTGTGTGTGTGTGTGTGTGTGTGTATGCCCTGCAGATGAGGAAAACACCCAAAAGGTGCAGAATTAAGAGAGAAAATGCAGCTGGGCGCGGTGGCTCAGGCCTGTAATCCCAGCATTTTAGGAGGCCGAGGCGGGCGGATCACCTGAGGTCGGGAGTTTGAGGGCAGCCTGGCCAACATGGAGAAACCCCCTCTCTAAAAAAAAAAAAAAAAAAAAAAAAAAAAAAAAAAAAAAATACAAAAATTAGCCGGGTGGGGTGATGCATACTTGTAGTCCCAGCTACTCAGGAGGCTGAGGCAGAAGAATCGCTTGAACCCAGGAGGCGGAGAGTGCAGTGAGCCAAGATTGTGCCAATGCACTCCAGCCTGGGCAACAAGAGGGAAACTCCCTCTCAAAAAAAAAAAAAAAAAGAGAAAATTCCTATGCCTATTATTGCTATCAGTGCTATTACTGCTGTGGCTGGTCAAGGAGAAATGAAACAGGGCAGGACAGCACAAAAAGCAGCTTACATTTTTATAAGATTTAAAATTAAGCAAAATACAACACAAGTGTCCAGTGGACACCAAGCAAGCAGATAGAAAGCCATTTGGGGGACATTTGTTGCTCTCACGGCTTCCTGCTTTCTAGAGTCGGTTATTGGTTCTGGGACACCGAGAGACACTGGCCAACTATAAGTGTCTTCAACTCAAGTGATACTCTAATAAGTGAATCAGATGAGACAAATAGCAAGGCTGTAATACAGCAGGCTCACAGGCCCAAGAATGAAGAACTTTTTCAAACAAATCCAAAACTTTGTGACATATTCTTTTGAGATGGGGTCTTGCTTTGGCGCCCAGGGTGGAGTGCAGTGGCGTGATCTCAACTCACTGCAATGTCTGCCTCCCAGGTTCAAGTAATTCTCTCGCCTCAGCCTCTCAGGTAGCTGGGACTACAGGCGTGCATCACCATGCCCAGCTAATTTTTGTATTTTTTGGTAAAGATGCGGTTTTGCCATGTTGGCCAGGCTGGTCACAAACTCCTGAGCTCAAGTAATCCGCCCACCTTGGTTACGGCTGTAAAGAACTGCACACACAATGAATACAGTGGCTTATCTAAAAATGCCGGCTTATGCTATCTCAGATCTCTCTGTACAAGTAGAATCAGGGCCGGGCATGGTGGCTCACACCTGTAATCATTGCACTTTGGTAGGCTGAGGAGGGCAGATTGCTTGAGCCCAGGAGTTTGAGACCAGCCTGGGCAACATAAGTGAGATCTTGTCTGTAGAAATAATAAAGAAAATTAGCCGGCATGGTGGCATATGCCTGTAGTCCCAGCTTCTTGGGAAGTGGAGGTGGGAGGATCACTTAAGCCGGGGGCTGTCAAGGCTGCCGTGAGCTGAGATCATGCCACTGAACTCCAGACTGGGCAACAGAGTGAGATGCTCTCAAATAAAAAAATAAAAATAAAGCAGAATCAGGGTATGACTGTTTTATACATTTACTTTTATGTCAAAAGGATGAAATTAATCTGCCAAGTGTTGGTAGATTATGGTCTTTAGTAAATTTATTTATTTTTTGAGGAGCCTCACACCGTTACCCAGGCTGGAGGGCAGTGGTGCAATCTCTGCTCACTGCAACCTCCACCTCCCAGGTTCAAGCAATTATCCCGCCTCAGTCTCCTGAGTAGCTGGGACTACAGGCGCTCACCACAACACCTGGCTAATTTTTGCATTTTTAGTAGAGATGGGGTTTCACCATGTTGACCAGACTAGTCTCGAACTCCTGACCTCAGGTGATCCACCTGCCTTGGCCTCCCAAAGTGCTGGGATTACAGACCTGAGTCACTGTGCCCAGCCAGTCTTTAGTAAATTTAAACTGGTGGTTAGATGTCATAATAAAGGGAAGCCAGTAAGATGTTACTCATTATTGTTTGTTGTTTTAATAAACACTGAATTAAACATTCCAAATACACCTTCTGTATAAAAAGAAACTTTTAATATAATGCCTCTAAAACTTAGGTACTATTGGAAAATATGAAAGTGTTTGTTTGTTTTGAGACGGAGTCTTGCTCTATTGCCAGGCTGGAGTGCAGTGGCACAATCTTGGCTCACTACAACCTTGGCCTCCTGGGTTCAAGCTATTCTCCTGCCTCAGCCTCCCAAGTAGCTGGGACTACAGGTGCATGCCACCACGCCCAGCTAATTTTTGCATTTTTAGTAGAGACGGGGTTTCACCATGTTGGCCAGAATGGTCTCAATCTCTTGACCTCGTGATCCACCCGCCTCAGCCTCCCAAAGTGTTGGGATTACAGGCGTGAGCCACCACGCCCGGCTAAGTAGTTCTATCTTAAGAACACAAGGATAGGCTGGGTGCGGTGATGCATGCCTGTAATCCCGGCACTTTGGGAAAGGAAACAAAGGAAGGAAAGGAAGAAAAGAAGGAAGAAATTCGACTTTAGGCCGTGGCTCACACCTGTAATCCCAGCACTTTGGGAGGCCGAGGGGGGAGTGGATCACCTGAGGTCGGGAATTCAACACCATCCTGACCAACATGGTGAAACCCCATCTCTACTAAAAATACAAAAATTAGCTGGGCATGGTGCAGGCACCTGTAATCCTAACTACTTAGGAGGTTGAGGCAGGAGAATCGCTTGAACCTGGGAGGCAGAGGTTGCAGTGAGCCTAGATCGCACCACTGCCCTCCAGCCTTGGTGACAGAGCGAAGACTCTGTGTCAGGAAAAGAAAAAAAAAAAAGAAATTCAACTTTATAAGATATTAAGGGACATCATGCTGATTTTGGAAATGTTAAGAAGTAGAAAACAGAATATTTAAGAGACCATAACAAATTATGATATTTATGGATATTCCTTTAGACTTATACTAACTTACTAGATTTCAAAGATATAGGGGTCCGATTTTTTTTTTTTTTTTTTCCTTGAGAAGGAGTATCACTCTGTTGCCCAGGCTGGAGTGTAGTGGAGCAATCCTAGCTCATTGCAACCTCCACCTCCCGGGTTCAAGCAATTCTCCTGCCTCAGCTTCCTGAGTAGCTGGGATTACAGGCGTGTGCCATCACACCTGGCTAATTTTGGTATTTTTAGTAGAGATGGGGTTTCACTGTGTTGGCTAGGCTGGTCTTGAACTCCCAACATTAAGTGATCTGCCCACGTCAGCCTCCCAAAGTGCTAGGATTACAGCGTGCGCAACTACGCCCAATCAGATCTGATTTTGTAATAACCTATAACATTTAGGATTTAGTAATACAATAGTAGATAACTTACATCTACAAAATGAACGTGGATCAGCATGAAGTTGTGAGAGGTGTGGTATTAATAAAAATAAGCGCATTAGGTTGTAAATGCTGATTCCATGTTGAGAAATCATGCATTTCAATCCGCATATACAAGTAAGTAACAAGTTAACAGTAAGCAGTTAACAGTGGTTAATTCTGGAGAAGAAACAAATTAAAGAGAGTTAGTAGGAAGAGAGCTAATCAAGATGAATTCGAGAATGTAATTGTGTGATTTGTGACCCAAACATTATCTAATTAGAGCACATAAAGGAAGACATGAAAATTGTGGTATTTCAAAGTTAATAAAAGTTAGGATATTGTTCTCTAAGATTGCCTCTTCTGGTAGAATCTTCAGTACTGGTAAATTTCCATTTGCAGTTTATCCCTTAAGATCTTCCATCAAGCTTTCATAAATTTTAAATCTTATAGTACTGTTATGACTTATACAGACGTTTGATGTAGCTGAGTTTGAATGTCTTTGGTCACAAATTGGAACCCTTCAGTGTATTAACAGACTGTATAAACTCTCATTCAAGGAGCTGAGCACCCCAGCCCCCAACAGCTGAATGAGGTAAAGTGAATGACTGTCATAGGTCACAACACATTAATCAAATTAAAAATTAAGTCTACACCAACACTGGTGTAGAAATTAGCAATGATATAAAAGAAATGAGAAGGGAAAGTTCTTCTTGACTGGAGAAATTTATCAGCTAATATATAAGGTATGATAGTAGTAACTGATTCAAGCAAGAATCAATAGATGTTAAAATCAGTAGGTTTGTTGAGGAAGGAGACTCAATGTATCCTCCCACAGAATTATGAGAAGAAACCTTACAGTAGAGAAATCTGGCAGACAACCACCTAACACAACAAATATTGGAATAAGCTGACATCATGTGCCTTCTGATGTAATTTAACAGAGTTAAGTATCCTTGCCAAAATGCATAACCTGAACTGAAGCTGGAAGAAACAGAAAAAAACAAATTAAGGGACATTCTTTAAACATCTGGTGCACACCCTTTAAAGTGTCATTGTTAAAGACAAAGGCTAAGGAATTGTTCCAAGTTAAAGGAAACTGAAGAAATGTAACAACTGCAATGGATAATAAATGGAGGGGATTAGGTATCAAGATATTTATGTTTGAAAAGACATTTGTTGAGCATCCCAAATCCAGAAATCTGAAACTTTCTGAGCACTAACATGATGCTCAAAGGAAATGCTCATTGAACCATTTCAGATTTTTGATTTTCAAATTCGGGATGCTCAACTGGTAAGTATAATGCAAATAGTCAAAAATCCAAAATTCGAAACACTGTAGTCCCAAGCTTTTTGGTTAAGGGATACTCAATCTGTAGAGACTGTATATTAGAACATTACATTAATTTTGCTGGGTGCAGTCGCTCACGCCTGTAATCTCAGCACTTTAGAAGGCCAAGGTGAGCAGATCACTTGAGGCCGTGAGTTCCAGAGTCTGGCCGACATAGTGAAACCCCGTCTCTACTAAAAACACAAAAATTAGCCAGGAGTGGTGGCATTCGCCTGTAATCCCAGCTACTCAGAAAGCTGAGGCACGAGAATGGCTTGAAACCAAACCTGGGAGGTGCAGGTTGCAGTGAGCTAAGATTGTGCTAGACGACTGTCTCAAAAAAAATTTTTTTAAATAATCTTCAATGTCCCAAATGTATTATATTGATTGTAGAAGAAAATGCCCTTATCCTTAGGAGATACAAATGACATATTTAGAAAGGGTATATCTGCAACTGAATTTCTAATGGTTTAGCAAATAACATAAATATATAGAAAGCAAATGTGAGTGGTGAATCCAACTGAGGAGTACGTTTTTTTTTTTTTTTTTTTTTTTTTTTTGAGACAGAGTCTCACTCTGTCACCCAGGCTGGAGTGCAATGGCACGGTCTCAGCTCACTGCAACCTCCACCTCTGGGTTCAAGCGATTCTCCTGCCTCAGCCTCCTGAGTAGCTGGCATTACAGGAGTGTGCCACCATGCCTGGCTAATTTCTGTATTTTTAGTAGAGATGGGGGATTCACCATGTCAGCCATGCTGGTCTTGAACTCCTGAGCTCAAGTGATGTGCCCGCCTTGGCCTCCTGAAGTGCTGGGATTACAGGCGTGAGCCACCACGCCCGTCCTAGTATACCATTCTTTCAATGTCTCTATGAGCTTGAACCTCTCTCAAAATAAAGTTGAAAAAAATCTCTTTTTCGGCCAGTTGTTTCAATGTCTCTGGAAGCCTGAACTTTCTCAAAACAAAGTTGAAAAAAGTATCTTTTTTGGCCAGGTGCAGTGGCTCACCCCTGTAATCCCAGCACTTTGGGAGGCCAACGTGGGAGAACTACTTCAGGTCAGGAGTTCGAGACCAGCCTGGCCAACAGGCGAAACCCCATCTCTACTAAAAATACAAAACTTAGCCAGGTGTGGTGGCGCATGCCTGTAGTCCCAGCTACTTGGGAAGCTGAGGCAAGAAAATTGCAGTGAGCCGAGGTTGCAGTGAAACAAGATCGCACCACTGCATTCCAGCCTGGATGACAAAGCGAGACCCTGTCTCAAAAAAAAAAAAAAACAATAATCTTTTTCAAAGCTTGCTATTTCTTGATACTTGGGATGACTCTCCTTACTTTTTTTTTTTTTTGAGATGGAGTTTCGCTCTTGTTGCCCAAGTTGAAGTGCAATGGTGTGATCTTGGCTCACTGCAAACTCTGCCTCCCAGGTTCAAGCAATTCTCCTGCCTAAGCCTCCCAAGTAGCTGGGACTATAGGCATGTGCCACCATGCCCGACTAATTTTGTGTTTTTTCAGTAGAGATGGCATTTCTCCATGTTGGCCAGGCTGGTCTCAAACTCCCAACCTCACATGATCCACCCGCCTCGGTCTCCCAAAGTGCTGGGATTACAGGCGTGAGCCACCACGCCTGGCAATTCTCCTTACTTTGTTAGGCATCCAGAAAGAAAACAGTCTGTTTACAAAGAGATTTCTAAGTTATCAGAATTTTAAAATCACAGTAAAACTACCATTGTGTATTAGTTAATATCAATATACACATACTATTCTTGGCCTAGGCAATTAACTCTTTGTCCCAATAAGGGCCAGTATGTGAAAATAAAAGCATTGTGGCTCTTATGGAAATGTTAACAGATCGACACAAAGGCTTACATACTACTTACATACCAGTAAAATGCTCACTACTTCACAAACCATGCAAAAAAGATG
Organism: Chlorocebus sabaeus; assembly: GCF_047675955.1. Classification (NCBI taxonomy): domain Eukaryota; kingdom Metazoa; phylum Chordata; class Mammalia; order Primates; family Cercopithecidae; genus Chlorocebus; species Chlorocebus sabaeus. The sequence goes on from NC_132910.1 coordinate 12,306,321, forward strand.
AGCTATACAACTTAACCAGAAATTGAGAACGCACCTTTTCTTTAGTAGTTGGTTTGTTATCTAGTGAAAGAAGTCTTAATGCTAGTACTATATGCCAAGCAAATGCCACTCTATAGATAGATGTGCTACACATCCACTTTATAGATGAGGAAACAGGCTTAGTAAAGTTAAAATGATCTGCCTGATTATGGAAGAGAAGCCCCTTGTAAACCTGGCTCCCACTGCAGGGCCCACAAAGCTCCTGATACAGTGAACTTCAAATCCTTTGAAAAGAGCCACTTTCAGCTGGGCGCGGGGGTGGCTCACACCTGTAATCACAGCACTTTGGGAGGCCGAGGCAGGCAGAATAGGAGGTCAGGAGATGGAGGCCATCCTGACCAACATGGTGAAACCCTCTCTCTACTAAAAATACAAAAATTGGCTGGGCATGGTGGTGGGTGCCTGTAATTCCAGCTACTCCAGGAGGCTGAGGCTGGATAATTGTTTGAACCAGGGAGTTGGAGGTTGCAGTGAGCAGAGATCGCACCACTGTACTCCAGCCTGGGCGACAGAGCGAGACTCCGTCTCAAAAAGAAAAAAAATAAGAAAAGCCACCACTCTCTTCACACTGACCTCCCTGAGTAGCAAATGTTAGCATATGGGTCTTAGAACTTTCATCAATCTGCCTTTATGAAGCTGAGGATGAGTTTCAATAGGCTGCTCACCCTACTATACTGTTAACTCTTCCTACATTCAACCCAAGTGAGACCCTTGGGAAGAAAAAGGGATGGAGCAACAAGGCAAGTGTGAATGTGTAATATATGTAAAAACCCTTACCAGGGACAGTTGTGGGAAAGCAACAGCAGAAGACTGGAGAAAGACCTTGTACCAATTACTTCATTCATTAAACACACCAAATCAGATTATCAAAGGATTTATATATTCAAGATAAACTCCCCACATATCCCAGATGAGCTAGAAAATTCCATGCTACTCATCATCGACTCTACCATAATAAAATCAATGCTTAGAAAATTCATTTTGTGGTCGGGCATACTGGCTCACACCTGGAATCCCAGCACTTTAGGAGGTCGAAGCGGGTGGACTGCTTGAGTCCAGGAGTTCAAGACCAGCCTGGGGAACAAGGCAAAAAACCCTGTCAATAAAAAGAAAGAAAGAAAGAAAAAAAAAAACCAGCTGGGTGCGTGGCATGCACTTGTAGTTCCAGCTACTCCAAGAGGCCGAGCCGGGAGGATTGCTTGAATCCAGAAGGTTGAGGCAGCAGCAATGAGCCATGATGGTGCCACTGCACTACAGCCTCGGCAACAGAGCAAGACCCTGTCTCAAGGGAAAAAAAAATTCATTTTGCTTTGTTGCTGATAAGGAGTTTTGCAGGAAGTGGAAAGAGGGTGAATAACTCACCAATCCAAATATGAAATACCCTTCTCCAGACTCAGAATCTTCCAGATCTGATGCTGCGTCAAAACAAAATGTGGCGGGGCATGATGGCTCATGCCTATAATACGCTTTTGAGAGGATGCAGGTGGTGTGGTGGGGCAGGTCTGTAGTCCCAGCTACTCAGGCTGAGGCAAGAGGACCGCTTGAGCCCAGGAGTTGAAGGCTGCAGGGACTGTGATCATGCCACCACACCCCAGCCTGGGAGAGAGTAAGACCTTTTCTCAAAACAAAAAAACAACAGGCCGGGCATGGTGGCTCACGCCTGTAACCCCAGCACTTTGGGAGGCCAAAGTGGGAGGAATACTTCGGCTCAGGAGTTCGAGACCAGCCTGGGCAACATGGTGAAACCCCGTCTCTACTAAAATACAAAAATAAGCTGGGCATTGCGGCGGACACCTGTAATCCCAGCTACTCAGGAGACTGAATCTCTTGAACCTGTCTTGTAGGAGGCCGAGGTTACAGTGAAAGATCATGCCATGGCACTCCAGCCTGGGCAACAGAGCAAGACTCCATCTGGGAGGGGGGAACACAGGCTGGGCACAGTGGCTCATCTGTAACCCCAGCATTTAGGGAGACTGAGGTGGGAGGATCATCTGAGCCCACCCTGGGAAACGAAGTGAGGACTCCATCTCATTTTATAAAAAACAAAGTAACAGCAACCGGGTGCTGTAATCCCAGCACTTTGGGAGGCTGAGGCAGGTGGATCATGAGGTCAGGAGATTGATACCACCCTGGCCAACATGGTGAAACTCCGTCTCTACTAAAAATACAAAAATTAGCCAGTGTGGCGGCACACGCCTATAGTCCCACCTACCTGGGAGGCTGAGGCAGGATAATCGCTTGAATCCGAGACGGAGGTTGCAGTGGGCCAAGATTGCACCACTGCACTCCAGCCTGGCAACAGAGCAAGACTCCATCTCAAAAAAATTAAAAAATAACAAAATGCCATCATATTGCTTCAAAGCCCCACGTGGCCAGAGAGGTCTCTCAACTCTTCCCTAAATTGCACAAAAGTATATGCCTTGCTCAACATACAGTTCAACTGTTTTAAGTTTCTTTCTGTTAACAGAGGAAGCAGAGGCTTACTACGAGATGTATCACTTTCCCTTGGGTTTCTTCTCAGAGCTTCATTAAACACAATAAAAGCTTAAAATCATGCCCTGGCACCAATGAACACTGTACTGTGTAACTCAATTTATCTTCCTGTCCAAACATCTGGTGGTGGGACGCAGCAGCTCACACCTATAATCTCAACACTTTGGGAGGCCAAATCGGGAGGATTACTTGAGGCCAGGACTTTGACACCAGCCTGGGCAATATAGTGAGACCTCATGTCTATTTTAAAAAAAAAAAAACGGCCGGGCGCGGTGGCTCAAGCCTGTAATCCCAGCACTTTGGGAGGCCGAGACGGGCGGATCACGAGGTCAGGAGATCGAGACTATCCTGGCTAACACGGTGAAACCCCGTCTCTATTAAGAAATACAAAAAACTAGCTGGGCAAGGTGGCGGGCGCCTGTAGTCCCAGCTACTCGGGAGGCTGAGGCCGGAGAATGGCGTGAACCCGGGAGGCGGAGCTTGCAGTGAGCTGAGATCCGGCCACTGCACTCCAGCCTGGGCGACAGAGCGAGACTCCGTCTCAAAAAAAAAAAAAAAAACAAAACATCTGGCCACAGTGGCTCACACCTGTAATCCCAGCACTTTAGGAGGCTGAGGCGGGTGGATCACGAGGTCAGGAGTTCAAGACCAGCCTGGCCAACTAAAACTACAAAAATTGGCCAGGCGCGGTAGCAGGCATCTGTGATTCCAGCTACTTGGGAGGCTGGGGAAGAAGAGTCACTTGAACCCAGGTAGCAGAGGTTGCAGTAAGCCAAGATCATGCCACTGCACTCTAGCCTGGGTGACAGAGACTGTTTCAAAATTCACTAATTCCAGGCCTGCTACTGAATCAAAATGCACTAATTCCAGGCCTGCTACTGAAAAGGGATACGCATATTAAAACTATTAAGGGGACTTGTGGTTGGGAAGTAATTACTATTTAAAATCTTGTGTGAATTGTCCAATTTCTTCCCCACCTCCCACCAAGCAGTGTATGCTTTGGGTTACTACCCATACTGGATTGTTACCTCAAACATGCTGTGACTTTTCTACCTACAACTGGTCACCTGTGATAAATACATACTTTTTTAAGACGGAGTCTCACACTGTCGCCTGGGCTGGAGTGCAACAGCGCGACCTCGCCTCACTGCAACCTCCACCTCCTGGCTTTAAGCAATTCTCTTGCCTCAGCCTCCCGAACGGCTGGGATTACAGGCACCCGCCACCACACCCGGCTAGTTTTTGTATTTTTAGTAGAGACGCGGTTTCACTATGTTGGCCAGGCTGGCCTTGAACTCCTGACCTCATGATCCACCTGCCTCAGCCTCCCAAAGAGATGGGATTACAGGCGTAAGCCACTGTGCCCAGCCTGAGAAATAATCTTGAAAAGCCTATTAATACACTTGCAGTTCCAGCAACATAAATTTGGCTTTCCTACATTCTGGATATACCAATAACAAACAAAGGCATCATGGTTTTTAAAACTTTATTTCAACATTAACTATGCTTACAGAAATACACTCATATTGGTTAATAGAATGCAATTTAACTTATCCTACACAATTTGGACCAAAAACTTGGTACATGGTTTAAGATTTTAAAAAAGGATTTGCAATCTGGTTTATTTTTATCTATTACAAATGTATAAAAGATCTTCCATCAAATGCTGCTAAAGAAGGCAGCAAGAACCTTGAGAAATTTACCTTTGGTTTGCCTCAGAAAAGTAACACGTATTGCACTGCATAAGTTTATAAAATTGGTGCAACAAAACATTGTTGTAATGTTTCAATGCCAGTTTAGAAAGTTCAATAACTAATGGATATGCAAGGGGCTGGGAGGGAACCTATGTACACATGTGAAACTGTAAAAGCTAACTGATTTAGTTAATATTGCATGTAGATTGTAAATCTACACAAACCAAGATTCAGATAATTTTTTCCATCTGAATTAACACTATCTGTTCACTTCATCTGCTGAGGTCAACCAGGAAACTAGGAACACCAGTTGTTAAGTTTTTCTAACTTACGTAAAAAAGAAAATTAACTTTCTTCCTCAGCTTTTCAGTCCAGAAGTGACAGTATACTACAGGCAAGGTATTCCTTCCATTGTCAACATTCATAGGGTGACATGCGATGAGGTCTACTTGGGTTTTAATTTGTATCAGCACTCATATGCAAAATAGTCTCCAAAGTTAATTACCACATGACTTTAGAAGTGACTCTAAAAAATAAAATGGCCCTTCTTAGAAGACTAGAGCAAAAGATCCAGCCATACTTACAAGTCTTATTTTTTTAAAAAAATGCAGCCCCTTGTGAATTACACAATTTTAAAAAAAGTAGCCCCAGAATAAGAAGCAGCTCTGAAAAGAGGAAAAAATATAACTTAAAATATCTTGAAAACCAATGTGAATACAGGTTCAAAAGATAGTTAAGAGATTCATTTTCATAAGACTACCTAAGATTAAGGCTTATAATATACGCTAGTATTTCAAGTTTATCACTAATTACTAAACATCAATTTACAAATAACATGTTCAATTTTTGTTCTTTTATCCAAAGGGAAAATTCTAGGTTAAATTCTATCCAGTGTGGGGGAGGGGGACTAGAAAATAAAAATATTCAAACAGTTCCATGCAAATATCACATTTTTCAAATGGAAGAACTTCCACCTAGACCAGAAGTTCATACTGCTAATGTACTTTTCATTGAAACAATTTTTAGTAAGTACAAATACACGGCATTAAGGTTCAGAACCTAATATAGGCCTGACAATCAAGTCCTTATTTTCTGGAAGAAGGCCTCAAGTCCAATCAATTTCCAGTAACAATGTTTTTACAAATCAATCTAATAATAAGGGGTTTTAATTTCCTTCATGTTTTTGTTTTTAGCACTCTAGTCTTAAGACTAGATTAGAATTCCCCAAAAGGCAAATGGTTTTTCTTTGCAGTATGAAAGAATCCACAAAAAAACCTCTTCCCCGAACTAATTCCTAATAACCAATCTGTGCTTAAGATGAATCTTTTTCTATACAATGTAAACGGTAACTTAGGTAAAATGTACCCATGAACATTAAAACTAGTCGTTAGAAAGACTTAACTAGCTTTATAATTTAAGTTTTAAAACATAAATATTTGCAGCTTGATCTTCTGTTGACAATGATTGTCAGAGCCTAGAATTCAACATTTACAACATCCATTCATGCACACAAAACACACACCATTATCACACAACTTACTCCTCATGTCTTAAGAGAAGAATCTTCTGCTTCTTTAAATCTTTGGCCTCCCAGTCAATTCCATGTTCAAACAACTTTTAACTCAAACTTCACTCTCAGATTTTTAACAAGCTTTCCACCCACACATTATTAATGCTTTTCCTAATCTTTCATGTTGTACTGCCAAAATCTGAAACCTGCCTCAAAGAGATCATCAGATTTTTTTAAAAATGATATATAAAGTGGTTATTTCAAAACAGAATATGGGAGGTCAGAATTCAAGATTCCCTAATGGGATCATATTTTATTTTACTGCAATTAATGACTGCTATCAGTAAGAAAAATCCTCTATTGGATTCTTTCATACACTTTGGCAACTGGCCAAAGAACCTACAAAAATGTTTTGAAGTACATGCCCTTTTTCATACAAAGTGCCCTCATAGGAACACTAGGATAGCTGCAATTCATTTGAGGCCTCACCTGTAGAAAGAGGCTATCACACAGACAGCCAGGACACCCACCAGTTTGTGGAGATCCCTGAGAAAGTATGATTTTTAAAAATCTGGACTGTACTTGTTTCACCAGCCTTTTTCACTGTATAGGAAAGTTGCAGCTGGTCTACCAGCACTCATACTACCTCTCTTATCCTAGGTTTGCCGCGTAATAGCTATGGCTTTGGAATCTCCCAAGTGATATTCTATAAATGAAGGAATAATTATGTCTCCTAATTCCAGGTTTGCAGTTTCCAAATAACACTTACAGTTCTTTATTGTAAAGTAGCCATATGGACACCAACCATCTATGAGAAAAGGTTTTCCTCAAGCATTTAACACTCTAAAATTAGGAATTAGCTGTACCAAAACACACGGAAAAAAAAACAAAAAACTGATGGTTGGTATTTGAGATAAAAATTTGTTCGATATGGAACCTAGTGGTTTATTTATTGCAAAATCAAAACTGATAGCTGTGAATTTACTACATCCACTCAAAATAAATAAGTTATATGAAATACAGATTCTGGCATAGATATAAGATGTAAAAATCAAAATCAATGGATTGAACCTGCATGTTTCATTTGCTCACAAACTTGCACACACTATTATTCTGCAAAATAGACAACTGCAGCAAAGAAAAAGAAAACTGCCCTTTTGCAAACAAGTCTAAAAGCATCCCTCCAAAGATGCCAAACAAAATAAACATGCATATATATGTATAAAGTGTTACTGTTCAACACAAATGCTATTTCTAGGAAAAATTTAACTGCATAGGCAAAAAAAAACAAAAACAGAAACCAAAAGAAAAAAAAATGTGCAACATCTTAAGCCATTAAAGCACCAAAATAAAAAACACACCAAAATCACTGTTTTTATGATGATTAACATACACAAATAAAAAATATTGATCAAAACTCAGGAAGTAAATACTTGGACTGACAGAAATGTCTATTGTTGGGACAATTTTCTTCAATTTAAATGTCTTATCTCTAAAAAAAAATCTTAAAGTGCTAACTTTATATAAAGCAGGCAAATTCTTCAAGTAATTTGCTATTAAGTAAGCCAATTTTTTATAGATCTCAATAAAAAATGAATAAACTAAAGTGAAACAGGAAGATAAGACATGGAGAAAAAAATGACAAGTTGTAGCTGGATAAAGCAATAAAATGCTGTTATACCATCTTAGGCTTCTAATTTCAATTAAACACATAAGCTAACAGATTTAGGTATCTGCTGGTTTAGTACACTAACTCTCTTATATTTGCTAAAATTTACACAACAATCAACAAACAGGTATACATAAAAAGTCCTAGGGAAAAGAATGCCACTTAAAAATCAACATCAGATACTAATTAAAGCAATCTTAAAAGGTTGTCTGCTACTATAAATGAATATAAAATGTAATATACCTTACAAACTAAGAACCGAAACCTTGTTCAAAGATTCATTACTCCTGCCCTTGAGCTGCTTCTTCAAGATAGTACACATTAACCAAATGGCGATTGAGGTGTTTGCTGTAATCTTTTCCCTTTCTGAAAGAACGATCACAGAAGATACAAACAAAATCTCCCTTAGCCGCTTTGACTGCCAAGGCTTCCTTTGCATTTTTTCTGCTAGATTCTTGTGGAACTGGCCGAGCCCCATGCAATCCAGAATCATCACTACCCTCTGACATGTTGTCACTTAGGTCACTTCCTTCATGGCTGTGGATGCCTTCATCTTCATCAATTTCCTGAGACTCATTTACTGCCATGGTAGCAGGAGGTGATGCCAGTGCAGTTTTGGACACTGCTTCATGTTCTTCTACTGCTGAAGGGGGAAGCACTGGTGAAACTGCTTCTTCAACTGTTGAATTTATACCAGGGAGATTCTCTCTTATGTTCTGATCGGTGTCCATTTTCATTTCACAAACCATAGTGTCAGTCTGATGTTTACCATTTAAAGTTTCACCCTCTGGCGTATTCAAGTATTGTCCAGAGGATGAAACATTGGTAGATTCGTTGATATTAGCAGCAAGACCAGGTAGGCTCTCATCTGCCTCTTCTGCTCCTACTTTCTGAAGAGGGACTTCTTTATTTCCTTCACCTATGTTGAGTAATTTTTGGTCTCCTGATGCCTCTTCTCTTAAATTTTCCTTTGGCAGCGGTGGTGATGGTGGTGAGAGATCCTCTGCGCTTACACTTTCCTTTAGAAGCCAGCTATCTTTAACAGGCACTAAGCCAACTTCAATAAGGACTTGCTCCTTCCGTGCCCTTTCACTCTGCATGTTAGATTTTTCCTTTTTATCTTTTCGGAGAGGCGGCTTTTTGGAAACTGACTCCATGTGAAGGGGAGGCTCTCTGGGAGGAAGTGGCTCCCTCTGATCAGGCTCCTTCTGAACCACCCCCATGGGAGGAGATGCCTCCATCTGAACAGGCTCATTCTGGACCACCTCTATGGGAGGAGACAGCTCTATCTGAACAGGTTCCTTCTGAACCACCTCCATGGGAGGAGACAGCTCTATCTGAACAGGCTCCTTCTGGACCACCTCCATGGGAGGAGACAGCTCCATCTGAACAGGATCCTTCTGGACCACCTGCATGGGAGCAGGTTCTACCTGGGCAACCTCCATCTGAGCAGGTTCCACTGGAACAGGCCCCATTTGGGCAACTTCCGTCTGAGCAGTCTCCATGGGAGGAGGCAGCTCCATGTGAACAGGTACCATTTGGGCACCCGCCATCTGAGGAGGCTCCAGGGGAGGCAGCAGCTCCTTCTGAGCAGGCCCCTCCTGAGCCACCTCCATCTGAACAGGCTCATCATGAGCAGGCTGTATCTGGGCACCCTCTATCTGAGCAGGATCTATGGGAGGTGGCGGCTCCACCTGAACGGGTCCCTTCTGAATCGCCTCTGAGGGAGCAGGCTCCACCTGAGGAGGGTCCATCTGAGCAGATTCCTTCTCAACAGGTTCCTTCTGAGGAGGCTTACTGCTTTTCTTACTTGATTTATTTTTCAGAGTTTTCTTCTTTGTACTTTTTTTCAAGCAAGTATTTTGCTTTTTATTCTCCTCCACTTTGCTGTCACCCTTTGGCACTTCCTGACTATTATTTTTGGATTTGCTTTCTACCTTCTTTTTCTTTTTTGTTGAAGATTCCTCATCATTCACAGCATCATGTAAAGAATGGGTGTCAACTTCCAGCTTCCTTTTGCTTTTCTTAGTTTTACTGAATTTTTCTGAATTGCTTCCTGTATGCACATCCATTTCTTTCGTCTCTGTTACTGATTTTCGAGTTCTGGTAGTCACCTGAATCATTGACACATTATTAGAAGGCTTTTTCTCTTTTGAGACATCTCTTTTCTCTGCTTTGACGGACTTTTCGTTTTTCTTTCCAGCCACATCCCCTTTTATTTTTGTTTGTTCTATTTCTGTTTTTTCATTGGTAATATCAGGCAAGTCCACCTCTCGTTTTTTGGTTTTCTTTAGTTTCACTTTTGAGACATCCATTGTTTTATTAGGACAAGTAGGATGCTTAGATTTGAAGTGATACTGTAGATTACACTTCTTGGAAGCTGCATAGTCACACACAGGGCAATTGAACTGCCGTGGGTTCACATGTAGCTCTACGTGTTTTTTGAAGTTGCTTCTATCTGCTGTTTTGTAATCACAGTGTGGGCAATTAAGAGGTTTAGGCCCATTGTGAACCTGTCTTGCATGGCGGGTTACTTCGTGTTGATTAGAGGCCACGTAACTGCACTGATCACATTTAAATGGCTTCTCACCTGAAGACAAATCAAAAGTATGAGAGAAGACATAGATTAAGACAAATTCAAGATTAAAATATAAGGAACTGTATATGTAAAGTAACAACAAAGACTATTTATTGAAAATGCTGTATCATGCACCTTACATTTACCATATTTATTTGTATAACATTTCTCTTATCCTTTGACATTGATTCTCAAAAGAGAGGAATAAAGCTCAGTCAACCACAAGCTTCAAAAAAGTTCAAGTTAGAGTCCTCAAGTACTATTAAAGAACAGAGATTCTTTAAGACATACACAACTATTGGCAAAGTTCAATTGAGCTCTGGATGTTAATTTGGGGGAAAATTATCAATTTTAATTGTTTGTGTGTGTTTAGTTAAAACAAATGCCTAATGAAGTAGAAAATAAAATTCTGGCCAGGTACAGTGGCTCACGACTATAATCTCAACTCTATGGGAGGCCATGGCAGAAGGACTGCTTGAGCCCAGAAGTTACAGAACAACCTGAGCAAAATAAATAAAAACAAAAATTAACTTTGGGAGGCCAAGATGGGCGGATACCTTTTGGCCAGGAGTTTGAGACCAGCCTGGCCAACATGGTGAAACTCCATCTCTACTAAAAAATACAAAAAAAATTAGCTGGACATGGTGCTGCACACCAGTAATCCCACCTAATCGGGAGGCTGAGACACGAGAATTGCTTTAATTCAGGAGGCGGAGATTGCAGTGAGCTGAGATCGCACCACTTCACTCCAGCCGGGGCGACAGTAAGACTCTGTCTAAAAAAAAAATTAGCCAGACATGGTGGAGTGCACCTGTAAAAGTCCCAGCTACTTGGGAGACAAAGGCAGGAGTACCGCTTAAGCCCAGGAATTTGAGGTAGCAGTGAGTTGCGAATGTGCTACTGTACTCCAACCTGGGCAACAGAGCAAGGCCCTGACTCAAAAATAAATCTATAAATAAAATTCCCGGCCAGGCATAGTGGCTCACACCTGTAATCCCAGCACTTTGGGAGGCCAAGGCAGCGGATCACCTGAGGTCAGGAGTTCAAGACCAGCCTGGTCAACATGGTGAAACCCTGTTTCTACTAAAAATACAAAAAATTAGCCGGGTGTGGTGGCAGATGCCTATAATCCCAGCTGCTCGGGAGGCTGAAGCAGGAGAATTGCTTGAACCCAAAAGGTGAGGTTACAGTGAGCCAAAATCGCCCCACTGCACTATAGCCTGAGCAACCAGAGCGAAATTTCGTCTCAAAAATAAATAAAAATAAAATAAAATTCCCATACTCCCTCCACCCTAATTTTCTTATGGTAAATCTTGAGAAAAATATCTTTCACTCTGGGCTATACTCCCAGATCCTAGATGCAAAAGTTTTGAAATTCTGCTTTAGCCTGAGCAAAGGCTTTTTCTTAAAATTTAGTCCTTCTGTCCATCATGGCAAGAGCTGAGTAAATTTTCACTTAGCAAACTTCCTGTGCTAGCATTGCTATTTTAAAGCAAAAATACAGGCCAAGGTAATTATTCAGAAAACTTTCCTGATTTCCTCCCCTCCTCTTTCTATAAAATACATAAAGGAACTAGGTAATGAGAAGTGGCACACAAATAGATATGGTATATAAAATAAGCAAAGTCACAATCACTGATCATACAAAACCAGAACCACCCCCACCCCCAAATTAAAGGCATAAGAGTAATACATTCTACCTGAATACATACCCATCTAGATCACACTCTAGTAAATATTACCAAATGGTATCCATACCCCACTGGTCCAATGGAATGCATAGTAGAAAAACGGAAATTGACATTTATGAAAATTCATCTCAAACATTCTCAAATTCATATCAAATCTTACTAAAACTTTTCATAAAACAAAACTCAGACATTAGGTAAAACCATGTAGATGTTAAGTTTTACATGATTAGAAAATGCCTGGTGATAAAATAATCACCTTATCCAGGTAGTCAAATTGGATATTCAGCTGACTGGACAATTCTTCTCCATGTTGGTCTACTAACAGATTTATAAATATGCAAGTTTCTACAACATGCTACATTACTCTAAACCTGGTTATATACTGTCCTCTCCAGTGAATGATTTAAATGAAGACAAACATTTTCTTAACATATATGGACATAGAACATAGAAAGATAGGTAGCATAAGGCCTAAGAACTTCTTCTAGATAGAGCTAGACTGGGAGATAAAACAATGAGCTCTGCAAGTTGCTTACTCTGAGACTTTGAGCAAAGTTCTGAAACCTCTCTCGAGTTCAATTTCTTTTTTCTTTTTTTTGAGACAGAGTTTCGCTCTTGTTGCCCATGCTGGAGTGTAATGGCGCGATCTCGGCTCACCACAACCTCCGCCTCCCAGGTTCAAACGATTATCCTACCTCACCCTCCCTAGTAGCTGGGATTACAGGCACGTGCCACTAAGCCTGGCTAATTTTGTATTTTTAGTAGAGATGCAGTTTCTCCATGTTGATCAGGCTGGTCTCGAATTCCTGATCTCAGGTGAGCCGCCCTCCTCAGCCTCCCAAAGTGCTGGGATTACAGGCATGAACCACCATGCCCAGTCTCAATTTCATCTATAAAATACTCTCTAAGTGTTGTTAGCTATAAATAATCTTATCCATGTAAAGTCCTGAACATGAAGCAGAGCAAGAACTCAAAATGAATTATCTATAATTGTTCACTTTTGGAACCAACTGGTAACTCTGAGTATGGATAAATAAAAGGCGGACTTGGCCGGGCACGGTGGGTCACACCTGTAATCCCAGAACTGTAGGAGGCATTTTTGCAAAAACATAAAATTTTGGGAGGCATTTTGTAAAAACAAAAAAAAAATTAGCTAGGCATAGTGATGTGCATCTACAGTCCCAGCTACTTGGGAGGTTGAGGCAGGAGAATCCCTTGAACCCGGGAGGCAGAGGGTGCAGTGAGCCGAGATCGCACCACTGCACTCCAGCCTTGGCAACAGAGCGAGACTCCATCTCAAAAAATAAAAAAATAAAAAAGGCTGGGTGCAGTGGCTCACGCCTGTAATCCCAGCACTTTGGAAGACCGAGGCAGGCGAATCAAGAGGTCAAGAGTTGGAGACCAGGAGTTCGAGACCAGTCTAGCCAACATGGTGAAACTCCATCTCTACTAAAGATACAAAAAATTAGCTGGGCATGGTGGCACGTGCCTGTAATCCCAGCTACTCGGGAGGCTGAGGCAGGAGAATCGCTTGAACCCAGGAGGCAGAGGTTGCAGTGAGCTGAGATTGCACCACTGCACTCCAGCCTGGACAACAAGGTGAGACTCCATCTCAATCAACCAATCAATCAATGAGAAGACTCTTACGTATCCTGTCTTTCCTACATTATGACTAAATAGATAAGTATAATTTATCTCTCCTCTTCAAATTTACACTAGTAAAATAATTATAATTAAAATAGCACCGTTTTATAACTCTAATGAATAAGGAGATCTATACAGCAAGCAAGCATCAATCAAGGTACAAGGGTCTACCTAAGGAATGGTGAACGGAAAGGGAGGATGTAGAAATTTTCTGTTTAAAATTTGATGGCATGATTTATTTGTTCCATTGTTTTTCTCCCATAATTTTTACTTTATTGCCATTAAATCTTGCTTATATCATGTTCATCAAGATTTTCTAATTAGTACCTACCTGAATATTAATCTTTTTGCCCTGTACAAACAATTTTAAATTCTTTTTCCCAATTCTAGTAACAGCTTCTCTTCTTTATAAATCTGCCAGTCGTCTGGTTCTATGCCTCCGAAATGAATTTATAGGTGTAAGCCAAGACAAAAAGGGAAAGCGTTCTGCAAGATTTATACATATGTAACAAAAATATTTTTAGAAGAATGGCCAGGCATAGTGGTTCACACCTGTAATCCTAGCACTTTTGGGAGGATGAGGTGAGGAAGATTGCTTGAGCTAAGGAGTTTGAGACCAGCCTGGGCAACCTAGTAAGACCCTGTCTACAAAAAAAATTTAAAACTTAGACAGATGTTGTAGCACAAGCCTACAGCGCCACCTACTCCAGAGGTGGAGGTGGGAGTACCGTTTGAGCCTAGGAGGTCAAAGCTGCAGTGAAAAATACACAAATACAAGCCTCTCAATTTTTTTAAAATTTTTGAATTAATTCTATTAAAAATAAAAACAAAATAAAAATCTAGAGAGAATGGCAAATAAATTTTTCTTTTTTTTTTTTTTTTGAGACTGAGTCTCTCTCAGCCGCCCAGGCAGGAGTGCAGTGGTGCGATCTCGGCTCACTGCAACCACTATCTCCCAGGTTCAAGTGATTCTCCCGTCTCAGCCTCCCGAGCAGCTGGGATTACAGGCACCTGCCATCATGCCAGGCTGATTTTTGTATTTTAGGAGTGATGGGGTACCACCATGTTGGCCAGCCTGGTCTTGAACTCCTGACCTCAGGTAATCCGCCCACCTTGGTTTCCCAAAGCGCTAGGATTACAGGTGTGAATCACCGTGCACAGCCAGCAAAGAAAATTTTTAAGTAAAAAGTAATGGGGGCATACAATACATTACCAGCAATAAAATGAAGTCCAATAATGCAACATGGATAAATCTCAAGAACACTTTATAAAAGAATGTTCTCAAACTAGGCACAGTGGCCCATGCCTATATTCCTTAGCACTTTGGCAGGCTGAGGCAGGTGAATTGCTTGAGCCCAGGAGTTCAAAACCAGCCTAGGCAACATAGTAAGACTCCATCTCTACAAAAACAAAAAACAAAAAAACAGGCATGGCAGCGCACACCTGTAGTCCCAGCTACTTGGAAGGTTAAGGTGGGAGGACTACCTGAGCCCAAGAGGTTTAGGCAGCTGTAATTGCACCCACTGCACTCCAGCCTAGGTGACAGTAAGATCCCATCTCAAACAAACAAACAAAAAATGCTAGGTAGGAGACAAAATATCATCCAGGGGAAAGACTGAGTGGAAAGGGGAAAGTGTTTCTGAGCAGAAATATTCCATCTCTTGTTCTTGAGTGATAATCAAATAGGTGAAAGCACAGTCACTGTGCTGTACACTTAAGATCTGTGCATTTTTAAATTTATAAATTATACCTCAATAAAATATTGTTTTTAAAATTTATTCTACAAAGGCTCTCAAACCATTACAATATCTTTCAAACAATCCCAGCTATTTAAAAGAGTCCCTTGGAACCAACATTATCAATAGAAAAAATAAAAAATATGTATGTCTGGGCACAGTGATTCATACCTGTAAGAGACAAGAGAATTGCTTGAGGCCAGGAGTTAGAGGCCAGCCTGGGCAACACAGAATGACCCAGTCTCCATAAAAAGAAATAGGATATTGGCTGCACGCAGTGGCTCCCCCCTGTAATCCCAGCACTTTGGGAGGCTGAAGTGGGCGAATCACAAGGTCAGGAGATTGAGACCATCCTGGCTAACATGGTGAAACCCTGTCTCTACTAAAAATACAAAAAAATTAGCCTGGCACGGTAGCACGAGCCTGTAGTCCCAGCTACTCAGAGGCAGGAGAATCGCCTGAACCCAGGAGGCAGAGGTTGCAGTGAGCCGAGGTCGTGCCATTGCACTCCAGCCTGGGCGACAGCGAGACTCAGTCTCAATAAATGAATAGCATATTTAAATAAAAATAATAGTCCCAGCCAAGCGCGGTGACTCATGCCTATAATCCCAGCACTTTGGGAGACTGAGATGGGTGGATCACCTGAGGTCAGGAGTTCAAGACCAGCCTAGTCAACACCTCTACTAAAAATACAAAAATTTGGCCGGGCATGGTGGCTCACGTCTGTAATCCCAGCACTTTGGGAGGCCAAGGCAGGCGGATCACGAAGTCAGGAGATCAAGACCATCCTGGCTAACACAGTGAAACCCCATCTCTACTAAAAATACAAAAAAATCAGCCGGGCGTGGCGACGGGCACCTGTAGTCCCAGCTACCCGGGAGGCTGAGGCAGGAGAATGGCGTGAACCCGGGAGGTGGAGCTTGCAGTGAGCAGAGATCGCGCCATTGCACTCCAGCCCGGGCGACAGAGCAAGACCCTGTCTCCAAAAAAAAAAAAAAAAAAAAAATTAGCCGGCATGGTGGCAGGCACCTATAATTTCAGCTACACAGGAGGCTGAGGAAGAATCTATAGCTTGAACCCGGGAGGCAGAAGTCGCAGTGAGCCGAGATCGCGCCAGTGTACTCCAGCTGGGTGACAAGAGCGAAACTGTCTTGAAAATAATAATAATCATCATCCCCAATTAGCTGAAGTGGTGGCATGTGCCAGTAGACCTAGCTACTCAGGAGACTGAGGCAAGAGGATGGCTTGAGCCCAGGCATTTGAAGTTGCAGTAAGGCATGATCACAACACTGCATTCCAGCCTGCACAACAGAGTCCCCAACTCCAAAAACAACAACAAAATTACTTATTTGTGAGCTTGTATCCTATAATATGTAATCTGAAACTCAGTATCTTCTTAGTACTAAGATTGGAGACAGCAAATACTTGTTTTTAGTACCCAGCATACATACAATAGCTAGTGGCTACTACTAGTTTTTAAGATACCATTAAAATACTTGCTATACTGTTAACAACAAATACTAAAAATCATTTTTAAAATATAGCAGGCAAAACTCAAAACATTTTGCAAACCCAAATACAATGGTTTCAGGCAAAGATTATCAACTGGTATAAAACATCATAAACATTTAAACAGTGACAAGACAAAGTATTACTAATTGAACAAAAGGATAAAAGTATGGAGTCATTCTAAATACAGTGACCTAACATTATATTAATGGATCAACCACATGTGACTTTAAATGAGGCTTATCATTTGTGAGAAAGATTATCAGGCATTTAAATTTAATTTACAATAATTAAATTTAGTTTACAATATAAGGGACAGAAGAAAAGCTAAATGACACCATGAGAAAACAAGTGGACATATCCAGAAGGAAGGACATTCTACAGGAAAAAAGATCTGTAAAATGGGGATAATAGAACTCACGCAACATAAAACAGTTAGGAAGACTAAAACTAGTTAACTAATATAAAGCTCTTGGCCAGGAGCAGTGGCTCACACCTGTAATCCCAGCACGTTGGGAGGCTGAGGCAGGCGGATCACCTGACATCAGGAGTTTGAGACCACGCTGGCCAACATGGTAAAACCCCATCTCTACTAAAAATACAAAATTAGCCAGGTGTGGTGGCGCATGCCTGTAATCCCAGCTACTTGGGAGGCTGAGGCAGGAGAATCGCTTGAACCCAGGAGACAGAGGTTGCAGTGAGCTGCGATCACACCATTGTACTCCAGTCTGGGCAACAAGAGCGAAACTCCATCTCAGAAAAAAAAAGTAGTATTACTGCTACTACAAAACTCTTAAATATTTCACTAAAAAGCTAGAGTACAACTATCAACAGGACATGATGCCTACCTCCAAAGTCTGAGATTGCATCCACGTTACCATCAGAGAATGAAACCAAAAAAACACCCAAAAATAATAAAACCAGGTTTCTGGTTAAGTGGCACCACTCAATGGCTTAGAGGTTTAGGAAAAAAAAAACACTTAAAGTACATTAGTGTGACAACCATGTAGGGTCAAGAAAGGCTAGCAAGCATACTATGGGACACCTTCATAGCTGTTCAAATAAATCAGAATCTGCAATATAATCAAGTCTGATTATCAAGTTTTGTTACTAACTCATGGCAGCAATGTCCAGTAGAAATATAATGCATATCACATATGTAATCTTAAATTTTCTAGTAGTCATACTACAAACGTAAAAAGGAAACAGGTAAAATTAATTTTATTACTTTTTAAAGCCAATGTATATAACAGTTTCACCATATGATCAACTTGAAAAATAAATATTTAACATTCTTTATTTTTTCTCTAACCTGCTTCAGAGAAAGATAGTCTTTTCTTCATACTGTTTGAAATCTGTGGCCGGGCACGGTGGCTCACACCTGTAATCCTAGCACTTTGGGAGGCCAAAATGGGCAGATCACTTTAGGCCAGGAGTTCAAGACAAATTACAAAAATTAGCTGGGCATGGTGGCACCTGCTTGTAATCCCAGCTACTGGGGAGGCTGAGGCATGAGAATTGCTTGAACCCGGAAGGCAGAGGATGCAGTGAGCTGAAATCTATGCCACTGCACTCCAGCCTGGGGCACAGAGTAAGACTCTGTCTCAACAACAACAACAAAAAAAAATCTGGTAAGTACATATTTTATAAGTATCAATTTAAACTACTGCTGCTTCGAAAGCTTAACGTGGCTAATGGCTACTCAGCTGAATAGCACACATCTAAGGTAAGGTAATTACTAACTTAAGGGGGACAGGCCTACATAGGCTTTTGTAACAGCAAGATTTAAGACACTTTTCCCACAGGGATATACTTTCTAAATCTGTATTCTAATCAGAAGTGGTAGTTCGGCCAGGCGTGGTGGCTCATGCCTGTAATCCCAGTACTTTGGGAGGCCAAGGTGGGCAGATCATGAGGTCAGGAGTTCGAGACCAGCCTGACCAACATGGTAAAACCCCATCTCCACTAAAAATACAAGAATTAATCGGGTGTGGTGATGTGTGCCTGTAATCCCAGCTACTCAGGAGGCTGAGGCAGGAGAATCGCTTGAACCCGGAGGCGGAGGTTGTGGTGAGCTGAGATCACACCACTGCACTCCAGCCTAGGCAACAGAGCAAGACTGTCTCCAAAAAATAAAAAATAAAAAGTAAAAGTGGTAGTTCACCAAGAGTCAATTGGGGCTACCCATTCAAGCAAGATCACCGATGCTAACATTACTTTTTAACTTGGCCACTTACATACTTTAATAGGGACTTCTTTATCGAGATGGAGTTTTGCTCTTAATGGCATGATCTTGGCTCACTGCAACCTCCACCTCCCAAGGTTCAAGCAATTCTCCTGCCTCAGCCTCCTGAGTAGCTGGGATTACAGGCATGCACCACCATGCCTGGCTAATTTTGTATTTTTAGTAGAGATAGGATTTCTCCATGTTGGTCAGGGTGGTCTCGAACTCTCCCAGCCTCAGGTGATCTGCCCACTTTGGCCTCCCAAAGTGCTGGGATTACAGACTTGAGCCACAGTACTGGCCAATGAGGACTAACTCTGAGCGGTGATGGTGACTGTTTCAGTCCCTGCAGTGGACGACTCTCTCATGTCGCGGTCCTACACTCTTACTATAGCTTAATAAATTGGCATCCTAGATTGTCATTTTCTTTTTCAAGCTAAGCTTTTGCAGTCAGTCCTCAAAAGCTCTACCAAACCTTGAAACAGAACAAACCTAAATTTCAGGACCTGAGAAGCTAAGAAGGAATCCCTGACACTTGTCAACCACACATTTTGAGTCTCAGCTTTATACTGTTAGGAGAAATGTGAGAAGTAGGGGTTAAAGGATCAATCAACCTTGGTGTACATTAAACTTTTGTTGGAGTCACGGAACACTTCAAAGATTTGATGAGAATTAAGGCCCCTCCTCCCAGAAAAAGTGTACAAAAAAATTTCATTTTCAGGAGGTCCACCTTTGGATTCCATGTCCTCAGATTGACAGAACATTGATTTTCAAATTCTGACTTCTAAATTATATTAAAAATAAATAATAAATAAACGACTCGGTGACAAGCCCTTAAAAGAACTTCCCTAAAATGGTCGTTGACTGAAAATGATAGGAAAGTTCCCATTTCTTACCAACCTGAATGAGTACGCATATGTCTAGTTAGATGAGTCTTCTGAGAACTTGAGTAAGGACAAAGTTCACATTTATATGGGCGTTCTCCTGCAAATTTCAATAATGAAGAGTGTTTAAATGTCACAAAATAAGCCAAATACAATTCTTACTAACAATGCAACAATATTCAGTGCTCAGCACATTTTAACAAGAATTTTTTTTTTTCCTATTTCTGGCAAAAAGATCAATTTATCATGTATTTAAAATGTAAGTTATTTATTTCAGAAACTATGACTACATTATTTTGGCTTTGCTGACAAAAAAACATTGACTTTCTGAATTCTCAAAGCCCTTTTAATTTTCACAGTGATACTGCATGTTAATACATTAAGTAGTGAGAAGTGAAAAACTATCTTTATAAGGTACAAAGCATATTTTTGTTATATAAGATTCACCTTTTAAAAAAGTCTACCCCAGGCCGGGCGCGGTGGCTCAAGCCTGTAATCCCAGCACTTTGGGAGGCCGAGACGGGTGGATCACGAGGTCAGGAGATCGAGACCATCCTGGCTAACACGGTGAAACCCCGTCTCTACCAAAAATTACAAAAAACTAGCCGGGCGACATGGCGGGCGCCTGTAGTCCCAGCTACTCGGGAGGCTGAGGCAGGAGAATGGCGTAAACCTGGGAGGTGGAGCTTGCAGTGAGCTGAGATCCGGCCACTGCACTCCAGCCTGGGTGACAGAGCAAGACTCGGTCTCAAAAAAAAAAAAAAAAAAGTCTACCCCAACTGTCTGATGCTACTAACACTGTTTTTTTTTTTAACTTGTAAATGACGAATCTACTACCATTTGAAAGTGTTAGCTTAAAACAATAATACTTTTGAGTGAGAATGTAATTGCTTTATGCTAAAAATTTTCAAGTGGTAGAGTTCCAGACCAGACTGGGCAATACAGCAATACCCCATTTCTAAAAATTTATTTTAAAAAACTAGCCTGGGGCTGGGCACGGTGGCTCATACCTGAAATCCCAGCACTTTGGGAGGCCGAGGCTGACAGATCACGAGGTCAGGAGTTCAAGACCAGCCTGGCCAACATAATTAAACCCCACCTCTACTAAAAATACAAAAAAAATAGCCGGGCACGGTGACATGTGCCTATTGTCCCAGCTACTCAGGAGGCTGAGTGAGTCAGGAGAATCGCTTGACCCCGGGAGGTGGAGGTTGCAGTGAGTGAGACCTCATCTCATTAAAAATAAAAATTTAAAAAAAAAAGCCTGGGCTGAGCATGGGGATTGAGGCCCCCAACTGTAACCCCAACACTTTGGGAGGCCAAGACAGGTCAACCACTTGAGCCCAGGAGTTCAAGACTAGCCTGGGCAACATAGCAAGACCTCCTCTCTACAAAAAACAGAAAAATTAGCTAGGTGTGGTGGCGCATGCCTGTGGTCCCCGCTACTTGGGAGGAATGAGATGGGAGGATTGCTTGAGCCCAGGAAGGACGAGGCTAGTGTGAGTCATGATTGTACCACTGTGCTCCAGCCTGGGTGAAAGTGAGACCCCATAGTCTCACTTGGGAGGCTGAGGCAGGATGATCACTTGAGCCTAGAGTTTGAGGTTGCAGTGAGCTATGATGGCACCACTATACTCCAGCCTCGAGTATAGAGAGAGATCCTGTCTCTAAAAGTAAAAATAAATAAAAAACAGTAAGTTAAAAAGAAAAATGTAAGAGAAGATCATCAATTTTCTTTTTATTGTTTTTTATGAGACAGGGTCTCACTCTGTCGCCCAGACTGGAGTGCGGTGGTGTGAACATAGCTCCTGCAGCCTGGAACTCCTGGGCTCAACAGATCCTCCCACTTCAGCCTCCTAAGTAGCTGGGACCACAGGTGTGGCAACCAAGCCCAGGTAATTTTTTTTTTTTTTTGGTAGAGACCAGGTTTTGCCATGTTGCCCAGACTGGTCTCTAACCCCTGGGCTTAAGCAATCTACCTGTCTTGGCCTCCCAAAGTGCTGGGATTACAGGCATAAGCCACCATGCCCAACCAGTTACCAATTTTTAAAACAAATTACAAAAGTTACAGGGACTGAAGACTAGAAGCCAGTGATTTAATACGGAATAATTTTAAGACTCAAAGGTAGGACATGTATATTCTTTTTAGACACGGCTATCAACAACAAAACAAGGTTTTTTTGTTTTTTTTTTTGAGACGGAGTCTCGCTCTGTTGTCCATGCTAGAGTGCAGTGGCGAGATCTCAGCTCACTGCAAGCTCCGCCTCCTGGGTTCACACCATTCTCCTGCCTCAGCCTCCCGAGCAGCCGGGACTACAGGCGCCCGCCACCATGCCTGGCTAATTTTTTTTGTATTTTTAGCAGAGACGGGGTTTCACCTTGTTAGCCAGGATGGGCTCGATCTCCTGACTTCGTGATCCACCCGTCTCGGCCTCCCAAAGTGCAGGAATTACAGGCGTGAGCCACCACACCCGGCAAAACAAGCTTTTAAAAAAAGGTGTACAATTTGTTTTAATATAGTCTCCAGACACAAGATAATTATGACCTTGGTAAAGTTACTAAAACACCCCATTTCCCCATCTGCGAAAGTAACAGAATCTTCATTCCCTGTAATTGCAAAAGTTTAAATAATACATGCAGAGCATTTAACACTGTGTCTGGCACATAGTAAAGCCCTCAATAAATGTCAGCTATCAATTTTGTCTAAGACAGAAACAAATGTGTCTAATAAAATAAGGAAAAGGTGGTACACAGAAAACAAGAATAGGCCAGGCATGGTGGCTCATGCGTGTAATCCCAGCACTCTGGGAGGCAGGCGGATCGTTTGAGCCCAGAAGGTGGAGGCTTCAGTGAGCCGTGATCATGCCACTGCACTCCACACAGGGCAACAGAGCGAGACCCTGTCTCAAAACAAAAAACAAACAACAACAACAAAAGGAATGGTGATAGGTGGGAAATGTGTTCCTAGTAACTATTCTTCCGTAATTCGCTGGTAGCTATGTATTAGCTGTAAAGAGCTGGTAGCAACAGAATGCCTACCTTATGACCTGGAACAATCAAGATAGTTTTACATTAATGGAATTCTGTAAAAAAGGGATATACAAATAGCCAATAAACACATGAAAAGATGAACATTATCATTAGCTGTGAGGGAAACGCAAATCAAAACAATATGAGATGAAGACTTCATACCCACTAGGATAGCTGTAATCACAAAGACAGATGTTAACAATATTATTGCTGAGGATGTGCTGAAATTGGAACCCTCACACATTGCTGGTGGGACTGTAAAATGGCATGGCTAATTTGGAAAACAGTTTGGCAGTTACCCAAAATGTTGCTACTATACTGCCCCACAATCTCACTCTTAGGTATACATCCAAAAGAAACAAAAACATATGTCCACACCACACTTAAACATGAATATTCATAGCAGTGTTATTCAGATTGCATATTATGATGCCACTTATGTGAAATATTCAGAATAGGCCAAGCTATAGTGAACTGTATATGTAAACTGTATCTCAATGAAGTTGGAAAAAATTAAATACCATTGCAGATAAACTTGAAGAATCAAAAATAATTTACTTTTAAATTCTTTTGTTTTATTATTTTTTGAGACAGAGTCTCATTCTGTCGCCCAGGCTGGAGTGCAGTGGCACGATCTTGGCTCACTGCAACCTCTGCCTCTCGGGTTCAAGCGATTCTCCTGCCTCAGTCTCCCAAGAAGCTGGGACTTCTTGTATTTTTAGTAGAGACAGGGTTTCACCATGCCAACCAGGCTAGTCTCGAATTCCCAACCTCAGGTGATCTGCCTGCCTCCCAAGGCGCTGGGATTATAGGCATGAGCCACCTCATCCAGCCTGCTTTTAAATACTTTACAACAGATGACTTTATCTGTGTAATTCCACAAACTAGGCATAACTCTCCTCTAGAAAGCTTAGTTACCTACAGATTTTTCAGTTACACATACAGGCAAAAAGGTTTTCTTTAAAAGTAGATTTTGTGAACTAGTTAAATAACAAAACCACTAAACTAAAGAGGTCAACCTGAATGAAAGTAATCCCCAGCTCCCAACCTCCCCTGGTTTTGGTGGAGGCTGCAGTGAGTGGAGATTGCTGAACTTTAAATGCTACTTTTGTTTTTGGGTTTTTTTGAGACAGAGTCTCATTCTGTCACCCAGGCTGGAGTGCAGATGTGCAATCTCGACTCACTGCAACCTCCACCTCCCAGGTTTAAGCGATTCTCCTGCCTCAGCCTCCCAAAGTGCTAGGATTACAGACGTGAGCCATCGTGGAAGGCTTTAAATGTGATACTTGTATATGACCTTGGGAACATCACTTCAGGCTTTTAAATCTGAAGTTTTCCCCTCTGCAAACATGAACTATCATCACAGATGCTATTTTCCTCAATGGATTGTTCTGAAGATTAGCACAGAAAAGAAGACAGCACCTAACACTGGGCACAAGAAACACAATTAAGCCCATTAAGTCAATCAGAAAACTGGGCTACTTACAAGTGGAAATGAGAATTCCTGAACACTATCAGTTTAAGTGATTCCTGTCTTTTCTACTCTTCCGCACCAGATGAATTTATTTTCCATAATTTTCAGAACTATCCATTTAATACAAGAGATACTTTCAGAATTTACATAGTCAAAATATTAACCTTCAATCTATACATCACCCAATTGTTTTAAAATGTAAAAAAAGGCCAGGTTCAGTGGCTCACGCTTGTAATTCCAGCACCCTGAGACGCCGAGGCGGGCTGATCACAAGGTCAGGAGTCTGAGACCAGCCTGGCCAACACAGTGAAATCCTGTCTCTGTTAAAAAATTTTTTAAAAATTAGCTGGGCGTGATGGCACGCACCTGTAATCCCAGCTACTCGGGAGGCTGAGGCAGGAGAATTACTTAAGCCTGGGAGGCGGAGGTTGCAGTGAGCCGAGATCGCGCCATTGCACTCCAGCCCGAGCAACAGAGCAAGACTCCGTCTAAAAAAAATACACACACACACACACACACACACATATACATACATAAAAAACTGGATGAACACAGTGGCTCATGCCTGTAATCTCTGGGAGGCCGCGGTGGGCATATCACTTGAGGCCAGGAGTTTGAGACCAGCCTGACCAACATGGAGAAACCCCATCTCTAATAAAAATACAAAATTAGTCAGGTGTGGTGGCACATGC
Organism: Chlorocebus sabaeus; assembly: GCF_047675955.1. Lineage (NCBI taxonomy): Eukaryota > Metazoa > Chordata > Mammalia > Primates > Cercopithecidae > Chlorocebus > Chlorocebus sabaeus. The sequence goes on from NC_132910.1 coordinate 12,331,188, forward strand.
CTGGAATCCCAGCTACTCAGGAGGCTGAGGCAGGAGAACTGCTTGTACCTGGGAGGCGGAGGTTGCAGTGAGCCAAGATTGCGCCACTGCACTCCAGCCTGGGTAACAAGAGTAAAACTCTGTCACAAAAAAAAAAAAAAAAAAAGAATCAGAATGAAGGTAATACCGGGGAAAAATAAGCATTAAGACCAAATAAACCAGGCATGGTGGCTCATGCCTGCAAACCCAGCACTTCATTAGGCTGAGGTGGGCAGATCACCTGAGGTCGGGAGTTCAAGACTAGCCTGGGCAACATGGGAAACCACATCTCTACTGAAAATACAAAAATTAGCCGGGCATGATGGAAGGCACCTGTAATTCCAGCTAAATGAATATGATGTACTTATTTATGAGTTTAGTATACATGATGGCTAGGATTTAAGATATTGTAGGTGAGGCTGGTTTAGTCTAACAATTTGTCTAATTCAAACTGTCAAGTGATTAATGGGGTTGTATCCCCAAATAACTTTCATTTCCTACTCTACATGTTTTTGTAATGCTTGACCTTTACTTCTGAAATCAAATGATTTCAAAGCATGGAGACAATCACAGGTTATGACGAATTCCAAAGGGACTACAAATTCTTTTACTGGACTAAATTTTAAAGCATTCAACACATGAGCCATCCATCTGCTGGGGCCTAGCAATCTTGCAACAGAGGTCATTCTTGTAATGGAATCTCACCTGCAAGTTTTATTGTTTAAGCCTACCACTTAATAGTTTCAAGTCTTTGGGATGTAAAAAATAACTAAATAAAATAAATTTTTAAAAATTAAGTCGGCTGGATATGGTGGCTCACACCCATAATCCCAGCACTTTGGGAGACTGAGGGCAGATTACTTGAGTTCAGGAGTTAGAGACCAACCTGGGCAACATGGCAGAAACCCTATATCTACAAAAAATACAAATATTTAGCCAGGTGTGGTGGCATGCATCTATGGTCCCAGCTACTTGGGGGACTGAGGCAAGAGGGTCACTTGAGTCCAAGAGGTCGAGGGTGCAGTGAGCAGTGATCACGCCACTGCACTCCAGGATGGGTGACGAAGTAAAGCTATCTCAAAAAAAAAAAAAAAAAAAATTGGCCAGGTGCAGTGGCTCACACCTGTCATCCCAGCACTTTGGGAGGCTGCGGTGGGTGGATCACGAGGTCAGGAGTTTGAGATCAGCCTGGTCAACGTGGTGAAACCCTGTCTCTACTAAAAATACAAAAACTTAGCTAGGCATGGTGGTGGGCGCCTACAATCCCAGCTACTCGGGAGGCTGAGGCATGAGAACTGCTTGAACCTGGGAGACAGAGGTTGCAGTGAGCCAAGACCATGCCATTGCACTCCAGGCCTGGGCAACAGAATGACACTCCGTGTCAAAAAAAAAAAAAAAAAAATTAGCCAGACACAGTGGTGGGCGACTATAATCCCAGCTACTTGGGAGGCTGAGCCAGGGAGGTGGAGGCAGGAGAATCGCTTGAACCCTGAGGCAGAGGTTACACTGAGCCGAGATCGTGCCACTGCATTCCAGCCTGGGAAACAGAGCCAGACTCCCTCTCAAAAAAAAAAAAAAAAAAAAAAAGTTTCAACTTTTTTTATACAGTTGCGCTTAGTATGAGTTCAAACATGCTAAACACAATTGTCTGAAAAATACATTTTCTACATGTGTTTGCTTTCATGGGAAAATAGTTTCAATTGGTGATAATCCCACCCATGTTTTAAAAACTATCTTCTCACATTTCTTTTTTGTGGACAAAGACAAGTTGTTCCATTTAGGAACTCAATGCTATAAGTCAAATGTTTCCAAGTTTGAGGCTTTTGTTAAGTGGAGATATGCAAGGTTAATCACTGAGTTTTCCTTTTTATATAAGCCCTCAATTCCTTTCAGAAACTATACTGCATCTTAAATGTGTTCACTGTCACAGAAATAAATATAGAAACTTTTTTTTTCTGTTTTCTTTTTGAGACGGGGGTCTTTCCATGTTTCCCAGACTAGTCTAGAACTTCTGGGCTCAGGTAGTCCTTCCGCCTTGGCCTCCTGAAGTGATGGAATTACAGGCATGAGCCACCATGCACGGCCAGTCTAATTTGCTGAAGGTAAATCCCAAGTTAGGATATGTACTTTAGGAAGAGCATGGTAAGATCTCTTGGCTGTTTCTCCCAGGTAACATTCTGTGCTTTACGTGTAACTTCACATAATCCTCCCATCCCAGATATTGTTACTCCATGGAGAAATTTCTGAATAAAGAGGTTAAACAACTTGTGCAAGGTCACAAAGATAGCAAAAATGGAACCTGGATTTGAACCAGAGTCCTTTTTCTCAAGCACCACCTAACCACTCAAGTAACAATCAGAAAAGAGAACTGAACTTAAGGACTAGAAAGCTTCTCTTACCTGTATGAGTTCTAACATGCTGAACATAATTGTTTTTTCTGTCTGAAAAATAGTTGCATTTTCCACATGTGTACACTTTCCTTGGAAAATGGTTTCTTAAATGTTTCCTCCAGTGATACTCGCTCACTGTTGTGTATGTACAAATGATGCACTTGTAGACTCGCTCATTATCCCCAGCTCTGGTGTGGTGTTTCAGGTGTGCAGTATAGTGATCATATCGATTGGTATTGTAGCCGCAGCGGTCACAGCGAATGGGGCCCTTGGAGAAATCTCCCTCTTCTGCAGTGGAAGAGCCAGATTCCCTGGCTTTTGCCTGCTTCTCCGCACTCTCTTCCACAAAAAATTTCTTAGCACTGTGAACTCTGATGTGATGCACAAACTGTTCTTCAGATTCTGCTTCATACTGGCATGGCTTACAGCGAAAGGGTTTGGTCTTCGAGCTCTTGCCTTTGTCCTCTGCTCCAGGTGTTTCAGGAGAAAGATCTTTATTTGAGCTGTAAACCTCTGGAGCACCTGATGCCTCAAATACAGGCTGAGGTTCTACAACACTGAGTTCCAAACTTCTCAGTTCCATGTTTTCCAGTCCATGAGGTTCACCTTTTATTTCAGCAGACTCTTCAAGTCCTTCTCCTTCTTCACTATCTGAAAAGTTGTTATCCCCAACAGGCATCAATTCTGCCATCTGTCTTTCTTCACCGACCAGGTAATCACAGCAGCTGCCATTTACTTCCCCAGTTAAGGCTACATTTGCCAGCATAATAAGCTGAGGTGCGGCCAGTTCAGCTTTGGAAAGGTCATGCAAGTCATACATGTCGTTAGGCAAGGCCATTCCAATGTTGCCACTGCTGGTAAACAGCCCTCCTCCTCCAGAAGACTGCCCCATTACCTGGGTGGCCATAACTGTATTCTGAATTAAAAACAAAACAAAACAAGAGCACCAGTTTAAACACTGCTGTTACTGGCTTAAAACCACATCACTGTAAATCTTCATAACTTAAAAATTTTCCAATATGATCTTTATAACTCAGTAAACTTCATCACCTATTAAAAACAAATCTTTAAAACAGCAGTTAATTCCCAATAGTCTTTATGGCAATCACCAAAAAAAAAATGTCTACTATCCCTAGAAAACAATTCTACCAATTGTTTGACGTAACTCATTCACCATCCAGCCACTGGCATGTGGTCCCTCAAGCACTTTTAATTGTTCTGGTGGGCATAAAAAGTAACCTTCATTTTTACTGCTAAAATTACTCCAAAAATTCAAAACATTAGTAAATTATTGTCCTCCCAACTTTTCCCCCCTTCAACAGTTCAATGGTCTGAATCAGAAAGCCCAGAAATCCACAAGCCATTCAGTGCATTTATTAAGTACACAAACACATCTGGAAAGTAGAAGCCTGCAATAATTGTTCAACTTAATTGGATTTCGCATGAACTCAACTAACTCCAAAAGAATAAACTACTGTGAAAAACTACCACTACCAGTCAGTCCCTTAATTTTTCGACAACTCCACAGGCTTAAAAGGAAAAACATTACGGACCCCTTTTCTTGTGAAAAAGGAAGTTTGATTTATTCAAAACTTCACAAATAAAAATTAATAAGCTTATTTTTCTGCAGGCTGAAGTTCCATAACACTGAATTCCAAGCTTTTCAATATGAATAAAATCATCGTGGAACTCAACTCGACAATCAGCAACTTTCTTGCATTGTGCTTGACTTGGCCTACTTGCCTAGTGGAAGCCATTACAAGATCACCTTCTTGAAAACAAGTTGGGCTTTCTAAATGCTACGTTACTTCTCAATCTAAAAGGTGCCATTCTCAAACGAAGTGTTCACTTGCAAATTAAAAGAAGTATCAAGTTCTAAGAAAATAAAGTTAAACCGAAAATACAAAAAGTAATCCGCCTCATCCAAGTGTATAAACACAAACCGGTTTAGTTCTACGTACCAACAAAAGTTGGAAGCAAATGCCATCACAGAAAACAGGGCGAAGGCTGTCCTGGGGCTGAACAGCCCAAGCTACTCGGCAATTTGGCCCAACATCGACTTTTCTAGTCGCTCCCTACCCCCTAACTGCCACCCCAAATGGAATTTTAACGATTGTTAGGAAGACAGTCCAAGCACAGCCCGAAAGCCCAACATGCCGCACGAATTCCTCCGTGCTGCTGCCACCAGCGCCTGCCTCGGCGGCGGCATTCCTAACTGAAATAGGCATTCGGCCATTTTCTCAAAATACCAAACACAAAGCAGCTCTTTGCAAACTCGGGCGCTCTCGCTTCCTCTCGCCTCGGCCCGCTCACTGCACATATTTACACATCAACTCGCGGGAGTCGCCCTGACACTCGTCCCGAGCCTTTTCCTGCGCTCTCCAACACTAAAACGGGGGAAGGGAGCAAGCTCGGGACGCTGTTTGGCCGGACCGAGTCCTCCCGGAGTCCAGGCAACCCCCTCCCCAGCCCTAGGGCCCCCGTCCCGAGAAAGAACGGAAAGTTACCGCGCAGCCGGCGTCTGGGCTTCTCCGACCTCCCCCGGGCCCCTCCGACCGCCCCGGGACTCGCCCAACGCCCAGGGCCGGGGAGGCTCCGCGGGCGCCCTCGCCAGGCGTCGGGCTCCGAGCACCGGAGAGGGCCCCCACGCGGGCCAGCCGCCGCCCCCGCTCCCCGGAAGTTTGCGAACTTCACTCCCCCACGGCGCCCGGCAGGACGCGCGCCCCAGCCCCGCCACCTCCAGCGGTCGGGTAGCCGGACGCGGGGGCCAGCGGCGCCGGGCGGCCGAAGCGTAGAAATCGCTGTCCAGCCCCGCTTGCGGAACCGTCCGGGCCCCGGGGCTGACTCAACCCGCCCGGCCGCACTCAACGGCGCCTTCCGGCGACAGGGAGAAGCCCTGGGGGAGGGGACCAGGAGGGCCGCGGGCCGGCGCGGGGCTGCGGTGGGACCCGGGGGCAGGAGAAGGAAGCAGAGGAAGTTTCAGGACTAGGGGCCCGAGCAGCTCCGCTCCTTGGTCTCAGAGGACCCGACTCGGAGGAGCGTCCGGTCAGCGCGGAGGCGGCGTCCCGGCCTCCAGTGGGGAGGGGGTCCAGGCGACGCGCCGCTCCCAACAAACGCCCCCAGCCCCCGGGCGGCGGCTGTGTAACCCGATCCTGCTCGGCCGCCAGCCCCCGCCCGGCGCGGCCGCCGCCGCCGGAGCCACAGTATCTGCAAATCAGCCCTGGACAGCGCCTGGCTCCTCGTCCTTCCGCGCCCTCCCCCTCCCGCCACCGCCGCCACCCGGCCGGCCCTCCCCCAACCCTGACCGAGCCCCCAGCCCCGCGCCGCACTTACCGGCCTTCCTCGGGGAGGAGGGGCGGGCGACCCCAAGTCGCCGCTCCTTCTCCTACTACTTTTCTTTGTTGCTGGAGTTTCGCGGGAGGGGTGGGGGAGGGCGGAAAAGTTGGGTGCTGGGGCCGTCGAGGACCAAGAAGGCCAAAGAGTGGGGCTACAGAGGGTGCTCAGACCTCCGGGCCTCGCCCTGCCGTCTCGGCTGCCGCCGCCGGGGTCTGGGGCCCCGGGCCTCGGCGGCGCTCGCTCCGCTGCTGCGCCGCGAGCTCGCGGGAGCCGCACATTCCAACACAGGACGCTGCACCGCGCACCCAGTCCGCGTCGCCGCCGCCGCCGCCGCCGCCGCCGCCGCCGCCCGCGGGACACGCCCCCTCCGACGCCCGCGCGCGCCCGCGAGACACGCCCCCTCCGACGCCCGCGCGCGTGGCCGCTAGGCGCGCCCCGCCCCCCGACCAAGCAGGGAGTGCCCCAGTCTCCAGCCCGCCTGGGGGCGCGTCTAGGGGGAGCCGCCCGTAATCCTCGCTGCCCCTCACTCCTGCCCTTAGGTCAGAAAAGAGGCGGGCCCCACTCCCTTTCTCGATTTCTTTTACAAACAAACAACAAAAGTTCCCCCCAGCCCTGGCGTGCATGCATGAGAATAGAGCTGTTAAAAGAAGAATCCGCAGGCTTTGACTGGTCTCTTTAGAGCTATTGTCACCGGCCTCTCAAGTATAAAGCGCTCCAAGATACCCTTCAGATCTTTTCAAGTCTCCACCCATAGCTATCCTTGACTAATTAAGCTTCGTTTTAAGCATTTGCGGTTAAAAAAAAAAAAAAAAGCCTTCCAAATTTCAAACTTCCGGAGGGGGAATGTAGTCAGTTTGGAAGACGTGAGAAGACGTTTCGGGAAGGCGGTTACGGACTCAGAAAGTGAGCGTGAGGACTGAGGGGACAGATCCCTAGACGTAGTAGGTTGCAAGTCATTGCTGAGCCCGGAAAGCACGACTACAGGGGAGGAATTACCCTCAGGTGACAGAAGAAAAGGTGCTGAGGACGGGGAGGCTGCCTGGAACCACGTTGTGTCGGAGTAACCCGGCTCACGTCTATGAAGCGGGATAACGAAGCGGAATGCCTGGCCCATAGTCATGTGCTGAGAAAAACAAAAACAAACAACAGGAACAGAGAGAGAAAGAGTAATTCCACCCCCTTTCTCACCTGAAATAGCTTCTCCAGTCTGCCTTTGAAACACCTTCCTAAATGTCATAAGTCACACCTGTCCTCAGAAGCATAATGGCTCCCCATGACTACCAACTTAAAGCTTAAACCTCTTAGTGTGGCGTTCAAGCCCCTACTTAACTTGACCTAGATAAGCCTATTGCTGGTATTAGAACATAAGTAGCAAGTGCTATGGGGGTTTGCCAGTAGGGAGATGGATCCCAAGAGGTTCTAGAAACTCTTCACAGTAGACGCATTCTGTCTGAACTTGGAGAATGAGGAAAACTTCAACAGGTGGAAAGTAGGGCAAGGAACACTCTACACTGTGAAAAGGGCAAGCTCAAAATCTCAAAGCAGTTGTTAAGACATCCCAGCTTCTCCTCAGGGTACCTCACTTCCTTCTCTTTGAAGTTCCTTTATTTGTTTCTCTTGGGGCAGGGCTTCCAGACTCTTCATTTCCTGGTATACCCACATAGGACCTCTGTTTCCCTCTATCTGGACAATATATTACTAATTAATGCAGTCTCCGATGCAAGATGAAATGAAGACCCTAAGGTGCTCGGCCACCAAAAGTTTCAGTGAGGCGATTTCAAATGTAAGACCTCTCCATGAATCAAACCTGAAAAGTACTCATTTTCATTCAACCAAAGAGACAGGAAGGAAGGGAGGAAGGGAGGAAAGGAAGATCAACATTTTTAGGACTGGTACAAACTTTTCTATATATATTTTATTTGTTTAACTAAAATCGAATTTGAGGTCACATGGCTTTTTTGGATGCTGTAGCCCAGGCTACAGTTCAGGTCTCTACCAAGGTTGTCAAAGACATAAACTTGTTTTCTTTCCCTTTTTTGTGTCCAAAAAGGCAAAAATGAAATATCTCTTGTTAAACTTGCTAAACGTCCTTCATTTCCTCATTCTGCTTACTGGAAATGTCTTATTAATTGCAAATTTATTCCCACATATTGTGATGCAAATAGAAGAATGGCAAACGGGCAGCTGCATTCATTTAAAATTAGCAGAGGCCCTTGTTCAAGGGATGGCATATTGAGAGTGACCCAAATTATCATGACATGAAGGCCACAGGTCAAATTCAAGGCCAAATTACAAATCAATAGAAAATTTCCTTGGGGGAAGCTGTTACTATGAACTTGAATTCCTAATTGTTTTTCAAAAGTCTGTATTTTACTTTGCTGTATCCAAACTTTAGGATTTTCTGCAAGATAAAAACTTTGAGAATGAGTTCTGCTTTTCTTATATGGTTTTTGTCCTGCATATTTAACTTGTCGATTTTTTTATTTTAATTATCATATGTTCTTAATAATATTTCTCTAGAGATTTATTTCTTTCTTTTCTTTTTTTTTTTTTTTTTTGCAAGACAGAGTTTCGCTCTTGTTGCCCAGGCTGGAGTGCAATAGTACGATCTTGGCTCACCACAACCTCCGCCTCCCAGGTTCAAGCAATTCTCCTGCCTCAGCCTCCCGAATAGCTGGGATTATAGGCATGCGCCACTACGCCAAGCTAATTTTGTAGTTTTAGTTAGAAACGGGGGTTTCTCCATGTTGGTCAGGCTAGTCTCGAACTCCTGGCCTTAGGTGATCTGCCTGCCTCAGCTTCCCCAAGTGCTGGAATTACAGGCGTCAGCCACGGCACAGGGCCAATTATATATATATATATAATATATATTTTTTTTTCTTTTCTTTTCTTTTCTTTTTTTTTTTTCAAGACAGAGTCTTGCTCTGTCGCCCAGGCTGGAATGCAAAGGTGCGATCTCGGCTCACTGCAACCTTCACCTCCCGGGTTCAAGCGATTCTCCTGCCTCAGCCTCCCGAGTAGCTGGGATTACAGGCACGTGCCACCTCGCCTGGCTAATTTTTGTATTTTCAGTAGAGACGGGGTTTCACCATGTTGGCCAGGCTGGTCTTGAACTCCTGACCTCAGATGATCCACCTGCCTGGGCCTCCCAAAGTGCTAGGATTACAGGTGTAAGCCACTGTGCCCGGCCGGCCAATTATATATTTTTTAAAGTTCGGTATACCTGGTCTGCCTAATTTCTTCTCTATATCTCTCCTTTGCCTTCTATAGAGACCCACCAACAGGCCCTGAGCTACACTGGCTTCAAGATTGATGGTATCTGAAGACAGACAGATTAAAGGCCTGGTCTAGTCCTGTTTGATTGTTTGATGCAGCATCATCTACTCTTTTTTTCTTTTTTTTTTTTTTTGATAGGGAGTCTCGCTCTGTTGCCCAGGCTAGAATGCAGTGACAAGATCTTGGCTCACTGGAACCTCAGGCCTCGTGGGTTCAAGCAATTCTCCTGCCTCAGCCTCCCAAGCAGCTGAGATTACAGGCACCTGCCAGGACGCCCAGCTAATTTTTGTATTTTAGTAAAGATGGGATTTCACCATGTTAGTCAGGCTAGTCTCAAACTCCTGACCTCAAGTGATCCACCCGCCTCAGCCTCCCAAAGTGCTGGGATTACCTGTGTAAGCCACTGAGTCCAGCCAGCATCATCTACTCCTGCTGCTGGTTGGACTCTGACCTCGTTCTGGTTCTGATAACTGGAATAGTGTCTTATTCATTATAGGCATCAACAGCTTGAGCCAGGGAGGTGTTCCCTACATGCTGAGAAGGGAAAGAGGTGAACAAGAGAACTTGAGACTTAAGCTGGGTTCCTTCCTGCCTTCTTTTGAAGCCTAGATCACATTTGGAACTACTCTCTCCATTGTTCTCTTCCCGCCAGCCACTCTGGCCTCCTTGAACCGTGGCTAGTCTTCTAACTCAGATCCATTGCTTTGCTTGCTGTTCCTCTTTTGAAAGACTATCCAGGGGCTGGGCGTGGTGGCTCATGCCTGTAATCCCAGGGCTTTGGGTAGGCCCAGGCAGGCAGATCATGAGGTCAGGGGTTCGAGACCAGCCAGGCCAACATGGTGAAGCTCCGTCTCTACTAAAGATACAAAAAATTAGTGGGGAGTGGTGGTGCATGCCTGTAATCCCAGCTACTTAGGAGGCTGAGGCAGGAGAATCACTTGAACCTGGGAGGCGGAGCGTGCAGTGAGCCAAGATCGTGCGATTGCACTCCAGCCTGGGAGACAGGGCAAGACTCTGTCAAAAAAAAAAAAAAAAAAGAAAGAAAGAAAAGAAAAGAAAGGAAAGGAAAGGAGGGGAGGGGAGGGGAGGAGAGGGGAGGGGACGACGGGAGGGGAGGGGAGGGGAAGGGACTACCCAGGCAGTGGTTTACACCTGTAATCCCAGCACTTTGGGAGGCCAAGGCAGGCGGATCACAAGGTCAGGAGATCAAGACGATCCTGGCTAACATGGTGAAACCCCGTCTCTACTAAAAATACAAAAATCGCTAGCCAGGCGTGGTGGCAGGCGCCTGTAGTCCCAGCTACTCAGGAGGTTGAGGCAGGAGAATGGCATGAACCTGGGAGGCGAAGCTTGCAGTGAGCCAACATCGCACCACTGTACTCCAGCCAGGGCAACAGAGTGAGACTCCGTCTCAACAACAACAACAACAAAAAGACTATCCAGGACCTCTCCATCACTGCTGCTCATCCCTTCCCCTCCTTGACGCAAATGTCATTTTCTCAGCGGCCATACTATTTAAAATTATAACCCTCTCCCATTTTCATCCAGTCCTGATGCCCTTCCCTGCTGTTTCTGTCTCTAGCATTTATTACTAACTTGCTAGGTCTTTTTATTTATTTACCCTACTTATTGTTTCTCTTCCTTCACTGGAACTTAAGCTCCAGAAAGGTAGAGACATTTCTTTATTCCCAGCACCTATAACTTGGCAGTTCCTCAACAAATATTAGTTAGATGAATGGTTACAAAATCCTAGCTTGGTATCACAACCTCTCAAAGTGGGGACCATCCTTACCCATGTTGGTACCCACCATTCAGTACCCATCACAGTCTTCCCTCATGCTAAGCGTGAGCCTGCCTCCTTGAATCTCATAATAACTACTGTTAAATAAATACATGCTCCTGGATCTCTGGTCTCGGCGTTCTGCCCCCCTGGTGAAAATCTCCCTGCCTGCTCTTCTTCATATTGTATTCCTAGCACATTCCTGGTTTCACACATCAGCCTGTGGTTGGATTTTCCTTGGTGATCATTAACAATCTGTTTTGGCCAGGTGTGGTGGCTCACGCCTGTAATCCCAGCACTTTGGGAGGCCGAAGCGGGCAGATCACCTGAAGTCGGGAGTTCTAGACCAGCCTGAGCAACATAGAGAAACCCTGTCTCTACTAAAAATACAAAAAGAGCCGGGGCATGGTGGCACATACCTGTAATCCCAGTTACTCAGGAGACTAAGGCAGGAGAATGGCTTGAACGTGGCAGGCGGAGGTTGCGTGAGCCGAGATCGCACCAGTGCACTCCAGCCTCGGCAACAAGAATGAAACTCCGTCTCAAAAAAAAAAAAAAAAAATCTGCTTCAACCTTAGGTGTCGCTCCATTTGATGGGTTTCAATACAAGTTGCATAGCCCATCATCTGCATTTCTCTGCCCCTCTCTTCTCTGGCCTTCACCATTGTCCTTTTTTCCAGAATTCTCCCTCCATATGGTATGTAGACCACAAAACGTCACAAATGCGAGAGATCTTAGAGGTGCAGGCTCTTGTTTTATGTATGAAAGGAGACAGGCCTTCAAGTTTTTGGCTTGTCCAAGTTTGCACAACTAGTTAGGGCACAGATGGAAGTAGGACCCGTGACTCAATTTCCAGTCAGTCCAGTGCTCTTTCCATGTCTCTCAGACACTTTGTCCAGTCTTCTTTCTGCTCTTCCCTGGCCCCATTCCCAAAAACATCTTTTAATCTTTGGGACCTGATGGGTGACTATGTACAATGGCTTTAGAGATGTATATATTTGAGATACGGGGACTTTTCCGATCCCCAATTCCATAACTCTGAAGCCTACTTTTTATATTATGATTAATTACCTTCTGGGTCGGGCTCAGCGGCTCACACCTATAATCCCAGCACTTTGGGAGGCCGAAGTGGGAAGATCACTTGAGCCCAAGAGTTAGAGACCAGCCTGGGCAACATAGTGAGACCTCATCTCTAGTAAAAATCGTTTTTTAAAAATAGCTGTTGTGGCCAGGCGCGGTGGCTCATGCCTGTAATCCCAGCACTTTGGGAGGCCAAGGCGGGTGGATCACGAGGTCAGGAGATCGAGACCATCCTGGTTAACACGGTGAAACCCCGTTTCTACTAAAAATACAAAAAATTAGCCAGGTGTGGTGGCAGGCACCATGTAGTCCCAGCTACTCTAAAAGCTGAGGCAGGAGAATCACTTGAACCTGGGAGGCAGAGGTTGCAGTGAGCCGAGATCGCACCACTGCACTCCAGCCTGGTGATAGAGACTCCGTCTCAATAAAATAAAAAAAAATAAAATAAAAAAGCTGGTGTGGTGGGGTGTGCCTGTGGCCCCAGCTACTTGGGAGGCTGAGGTGGGAGGATTGCTTGAGTCCAGGAGACTTAGGCTGCAGTGAGCCAGGATTACACCACTGCGCTCCAGCTGGGTAACACAGCAAGACCATGTCTCAAAAAAAATAAAAAAATAAAAGATTTATTACCTTCTGGCTTGGGAAGCAGAAGCCCTTATTGTCTCCCATGACATTTAAAACACTCAAGAGCCAACATTGACACGTTAATTTACAAAGCTAATCATCAATTTAGAGGAATATGGACTTGACTCAGAAGACAACTTCTGGCAACCTTTCCCTTCTTCCCAAGGAGAGGTTAAAACCTTCCCACATGAGCTCCTAAAGTGCCATAAGTATACTCTTGTGCCTGTATTCTTTCCCATGCTTTCTCATCTGTCTGAGAGGGTCTAGAGACAAGAAACCGTGTTTTGTGTTCTCAACATGCTGATATTTCTGACACAGTAATTAAAATCAAACTCCTGGCAAAGTGTATCAACCCAGACAAAGCTAAAGCCAGGCACTGGTTTTATGCATAAATGTTTCCTAGATTAATGAGCCTGTACATTTTCCTTGTTTGTCTAAAAATTATCACTAAACCTACTAGAATGGCTAAAAGTTTGAAAAGCTAAGTATAAAATGCAACAAGGACGGGGTGCAGTTCTCATGTGGGGCTAGGAGGTGGGTAAAGAAGTATAAAATGGGCCGGGCGCAGTGGCGCAAGCCTATAATCCCAGCACTTTGGGAGGCCGAGACGGGCGGATCACGAGGTCAGGAGATCGAGACCATCCTGGCTAACACGGTGAAACCCTGTCTCTACTAAAAAAAATACAAAAAACTAGCCGGGCGTGATGGCGGGCGCCTATAGTCCCAGCTACTCGGGAGGCTGAGGCAGGAGAATGGCATAAACCCGGGAGGCGGAGCTTGCAGTGAGCTGAGATCCCGCCACTGCACTCCAACCTGGGCAAGAGAGCCAGACTCTGTCTCAAAAAAAAAAAAAAAAAAAAAAAAAAAAAAGTATAAAATGGGTTTTGACTTTCACCAGCTCATTATCTAGTTGAGGAAATAAAATATATCCTGCTTTAGTAAAAGCACAGTCAGTAAGAGCTTTTAGAGTTTGAAGAATTTGCTTCCAGCTAGTAGACTTAAGTAAGCTTCAAGGAGGAGGTGGGATTTGTTTTGCCAGAAACGATGCAGCCCATGGCACAGTTTACATGGGGAGAGTCCAAAGTACAGAGATCAGTTACCTTAAGGTCATTCCTAATGCATCACTCCATGAAAGGCAGGGAAACTGGTCCTCACGAAAGATGAAAAGGCAGAAGAAGCAATGCAGGAAAAACAGCTAAACCAAGATGGCACACCAGCTGGAGTTGGAGCAAAAGAAGACTGAAGATGAAGTGTACAAGATCAATGGGGCACAGAAACCCTTTTACATATTGATGTAGCCTGCTCCAAAGAGGTATTTAAAAAGCAGGGATCCGACCAGGCACAGTGGCTCACACCTGTCATCTCACTGAGATCGCGCCACTGCACGACAGCCTGGTGACAGAGCGAGAGACTCCGTCTCAAAAAAAGCAAAAAACAAACAACAACAACTACAACAAAAAATGGCTGGTTGCGGTGGCTCACACCTGTAATCCCAGCACTTTGGGAGGCCGAGGCGGGCAGATCACAAAGTTGGAGTTCAAGATCAGCCTGTCCAGCATGGTGAAACCCTGTCTCTACTGAAAATACGAAAATTAGCCAGGCATGGTGGAGGGTGCCTATGGTCCCAGCTACTGAGGAGGCCGAGGTAGGAAAATTGCTTGACCCTGGGAGATGGAGGTTGCAGTGAGCCCAGATTACGCCACTGCACTCCAGTCTGGGCAACAGAGTGAGACTCTGTCTCAAAAAAAAAAAAAAAAAAAAAAAAGCAGGGATCAAGTCTTTCAGCAAAGCACAACCAACAGCACTACAATCCAATCATAAGCATGGATGTCACAGACAAACCGTGAACTAATGAAGTGCATGAATTTTGATGAAGATTAAGTCTAAATTCCTGGATTATACTAAGAAGAAATAATGTATTTCCCTAAGAAGCTAGTCTGCATGTAATCTATAAGGACAAAAATGAAGGTGAAACATTGGGCACTATTAGGCCAGGTGCAGTGGCTCACACCTGTAATCCCACCACTTTGGGAGGCAGAGGCGGGTGGATCACCTGAGGTCAGGAGTTCAAGACCAGCCTTGCCAACATGGTGAAACCCCATCTCTACTAAAAAATACAAAAATTAGCTGGGCGTTGTGGCGAGTGCCTGTAATTCCAGCTACTTGGGAGGCTGAGGCAGGAGAATCACTTGAACCTACGAGGCAGAGGTTGCAGTGAGCCCAGATCACACCACTGTACTCCAGCCTGGGAAACAAGAGAGAAACTCTGTCTCAAAAAAGAAAAAAAACAAAGAAAAAGAAAAATTTTACACTACTCACCTAAAATTGTCTAATAATGATTGAGACACTGAATCTGGTAGACAGAGATGCATAATCTAGGTTTAGGACAGGGATAGTTCACTCAGATTTTTCATGGCTTAGAATAAATGTCAAGTTTTTGTTTTGTTTTGAGACAGAGTCTTGCTCTGTCACCTAGGCTGGAGTGCAGTGGCACGATCTTGGCTCTGCAACCTCCACCTCCCGGATTCACACAGTTCTCCTGCCTTAGCCTCCCAAGTAGTTGGGACTACAGGCATGAGTCACCATGCCTGGCTAATTTTTGTGTTTTTAGTTGAGATGGAATTTCACCATGTTGACCACCTGACCTCAAGTGATCCACCCACCTCTGCCTCCCAATTACAGGTGTGAGCCGCTGCGACTGGCCAAATGTCAAGATTCTTTATCTCTTCTGGCATTAAGTCCATACTCAGCCGGGCACAGTGGCTCACGCCTGTAATCCCAGCACTCTGGGAGGCCGAGGCAGGTGGATTACCTGAGGTCAGGAGTTCGAGACCAGCCAGGCCAACATGGTGAAACTCCGTCTCAACTAAAAATACAAAAATTAGCCAGGTGTGGTGGTGCAGTCCTGTGATCCCGGCTACTGGGGAGGCTGAGGCAGGAGAATTGCTTGAACCCGGGAGACCGAGGCTGCAGTGAGCCAAGATCGCGCCACTGTACTCCAGCCTGGGCGGCAGAGAAAGACTCTGTCTCAAAAAACAAACAAAAAAATTAGCCAGGCATCATGGCAGGTCCCTGTAATCCCAGCTACTTGGGAAGCTGAAGCAGGAGAATCACTTGAACCTGGGAGATGGAGGTTTCGGTGAGCTGAGATCATGCCATTGCACTGCAGCTTGAGACAGAGCCAAACTCTGTCTCAAAAAAAATAAAATAAAATAAAATAAAGGCTGGTGGCTCATACCTGTAATCCCAGCACTTTGGGAGGCTGAGGGCGGGGGGTGGGGGGGATCACCTGAGGTCAGGAGTTTGAGACTAGCCTGGTCAACATGGCGAAACTCCATCTCTACTATAAATACAAAAATTAGCTGGGCCTAGTGGCAGGTGCCTGTAATCCCAGCTAGTTGAGAGGCTAAGGCAGGAGAATTGATTGAACCTGTTAGGCGAAGGTTGCAGTGAGCCAAGATTGTGCCACTGCCCTCTAGCCTGGGCAACAGAGTGAGACTCTATCTCAAAAAACAAACAAACAAAAAAAAGAGTCCCTACTCATCAAGTAACTTAATGGTTAATAACATGCCCTTACCAGTATTTTGATTTCTAGCCACAATTAAGTCATTTATCAACTAGTATTCTAAATTACACATGTCTTGCTTCTATTCCCTTACATCTCCTGCCATATCACTTCCTTTTCTCACGCTCATTAAACTCCAGCCACACATGCCAGCCTTTGCAGATGCAATCATTATTATTATTGTTGTTATTTTTGAGACAAGGTATCACTCTGTCACCCAGGCTGGAGTACAGTGGTGGGATCTCAACTCACTGCAACCTCTGCCTCCCAGGCTCATATGATCCTCCTGCCTCTAAACACGTGACACTGCCTGGCACAGTGGCTCATGCCTATAATCCCAGCACTTTGGGAGGCCTAGGTGGGCGGATCACCTGAAGTCAGGAGGCCAACATGGTGAAACCCCATCTCTACTAAAAATATAAAAACTGTCCAGGTGTGCTGGTGTGTGCCTGTAATCCCAGCTACTCCAGAGGCTGAGGCAGGAGAATCGCTTGAACCCAGGAGGCGGAGGGTGCAGTGAGCCGAGATCGTGCCACTGCACTCCAGCCTAGGTGACAGAGTGAGATGCTGTCTCAAGAAAATAAATAAATAAATAATAAACACATAAGACCCTGCCTGGCTAATTAAAATATGTATATATATATTTGTCGAGACAAGCTATATTGCCCAAGCTGATCTTAAACCCCTGGGTTCAAGCAATCCTCCCAATCTTAACCTCTCAAAGTGCTGGGATTACAGGTGTGAGCCACTAAGACTGGCCATATTGTCATTATTTTAGAGACAGGGTCTTGCTATGTTGCGCAGGTTGAACTTGAACTCTGGGCTCAAGGGATCCCTCCACCTTGGCCTCCCAAAGTGTTGGGATTATAGATGTGAGCCACCACACTTGGCCAAGTTGTTAATTTTGATACACTATTTTATTTATTTATTTATTTGAGATGGAGTCTCACTCTGTCACCCAGGCTGCAGTGCAGTGACGTGAATTCAGCTCACTGCAACCTCCGCTGTCCTCGGTTCAAGCAATTCTCCTGTCTCAACCTTCCAAGTAGCTGGGATTACAGGTATATGCCACCATGCCTGGTTAAGTTTTGTATTTTTAGTAGAGACAGGGTTTTGCCATGTTGGCCAGGCTGGTCTCAGACTCCTTAGCTCAAGTTATCTGCCTGCTTTGGCCTCCCAAAATGCTGGGATTACGGGCGTAAGCCACTGTGTCTGGCCCTAAACTAGCTATTTTAGTTGGTTCATAGTGACATCTTCCATCAGCAAAAATTTCATAGAATAAATAGCTAAATTATTTTTGCCTAATCCGAGAATTGTTTAGCACAGGAAAAGGAAGATGTTTGTTCAGAGAATATAGCACAGAGACAAGAAAGTTAGTTTCAGTTCTCAAGGCAAACAATTTAAAAATACACATTAAGGGATTAGATTAACAATTGATTGGAGGGACATGGTGGCTCATGCCTGTAATCCCAGCACTTTAGGAAGCCTAGGCAGGTGGATTACTTGAGTCCAGGAGTTCAAGACCAGCCTGAGCAACATGGTAAAACTCAGCCTCTACAAAATATACAAAAAGTACCCTCTACAAAATATACAAAAAGTAGCCAGATATGTGCCTGTAGTCCCAGTTACTAGAGAGGCTTAGATGGAAGGATCTCTTGAGCACAGAAGGTTGAGGTTCCAATGAGTCATGGTTGCCCCACTGTACTTCAGCCTGAGCCTGGGTGACTGAGCAAAACCCTGTCTCAAAAAAAAAAAAAAAAACCCAGAAACCAAAAAAACAAAAAAACCCATGGTACATCAACAAGAAAAAAGTATTATCAGCCATTAAATAGGAAAATTATTTAAAATACTCAAAAATATGTTTATGTCTTTATAATGTTAAATGATCAAAACAGAAGACAAAATACTAACTTATGTGGCTGTGATAATGTCAAAACATGTGAGCATGTAGAAGAAAGTATGCTAAGAAAATAATGCTAGGATGGTGACATGATCAGCATGTCAGTCAGGGTTCTACTAGGAAACAGAATTCTTTCAAAGTACTTAAAACAGGGAATTTGAGGCAATTAAATTTTTTATGGAGGTGATATGGTTTGGCTGTGT
The DNA here is from genome assembly GCF_047675955.1 of Chlorocebus sabaeus. Classification (NCBI taxonomy): domain Eukaryota; kingdom Metazoa; phylum Chordata; class Mammalia; order Primates; family Cercopithecidae; genus Chlorocebus; species Chlorocebus sabaeus. The sequence goes on from NC_132910.1 coordinate 12,349,357, forward strand.
CCCCACCCAAATCTCATTTTGAGTTGTAGCTCCTATAATCCCCAAATGTTGTGAGAAGGACCCAGTGGGAGGTAATTGAATCTTGGGGACAGTTTTTTCCATGCTGTTCTGGTGATAGTGAATAATTCTCAAAAGATCTGATGGTTTTATAAAGGGCAGTTCCCCTAAACACACTCTCTTGCCTGCCACCATGTAAGATGTACCTTTGCTTCTCATTGGCCTTCTGCCATGATTGTGAGGCCTCCCCAGCTATGTGGAGCTGTGAGTCCATTAAACCTCTTTGCTTCATAAATTACCCAGTCTTGGGTACGTCTTTATTAGCATCATGAGAATGGACTAATGCAAGAGGTGATTGAAGTGTTGAGTATACAAGCAGGACAGTCAAGGAGATGGGGACACCAACAGAAGCTGGAACCACCCCAGGCCTGTTTACCAGGAGGGGAAGTCATGGAAGAGCTGGAGCAAACGAGTAAGTAACTGCTCTTGCTATAAGACACTGCCCAGGACAATCTCTTGCCAGTGCTTCCCACTGACCAAACCCAGCCTGATGCCAACTTACATGAAGCCTGGGAAATAAAGGCAGCAAAGACCAGCCCCACTGAGATTCAGAAGAGTGCAGAGACCAGATCTGAGGCCACATTGGCAGCTTTTCATTTGCTTTAAAAAATATTTATTTAGGCCAGGCGTGGTGGCTCATGCCTGTAAACCCACCACTTTGGGAGGCCAAGGTGGATGGATCACCTGAGGTCAGGAGTTTGAGACCAGCCTGACCAACATAGGCTCTATTAAAACTACAAAATTAGCCGGGTATGGTGGCATTTAGGATAGTTAGCTCTTCTTGTTGAACTGATTCCTTTTCCATTATGTAATGGCCTTCTTTGTCTCTTTTGATCTTTGTTGGTTTAAAGTCTGTTTTATCAGAGACTAGGATTGCAACCCCTGCTTTTTTTTTTTCTTTCCATTTGCTTGGTAGATCTTCTTCCACCCTTTTATTTTGAGGCCATGTGTGTCCCTGCACTTGAGATGGGTCTCCTGAATACAGCACACTGATGGGTCTTGACTCTTTATCTAATTTGCCAGTCTGTGTCTTTTAATTGGGGCATTTAGACCATTTACATTTAAGGTTAATATTGTTATGTGTGATTCTGATCCTGTCGTTATGATGTTACCTCATTATTTTGCCGGTTAGTTGATACAGTTTCTTCCTAGTATTGATGGTCTTTACAATTTGGCATGTTTTTGCAGTGGCTGGTAATGGTTTTCCTTTCCATGTTTAGTGCTTCTTTCAGGAACTGTTGTAGGGCAGGCCTGGTGGTGACAGAATCACTCAGCATTTGCTTGTCTGTAAAGGATTTTATTTCTCCTTCATTTATGAAGCTTACTTTGGCTGGATATGAAATTCTGGGTTGAAAATTCTTTTCTTTAAGAAGGTTGAATATTGGCCCCCACTCTCTTCTGACTTGTAGAGTTTCTGCTGAGAGATCTGCTGTTAGTGTGATGGGCTTCCCTTTGTGGGTAACCCGACCTTTCTCTCTGGCTGCCCTTAACAGTTTTTCCTTCATTTCAACCATGGTGAATCTGACAATTATGTGTCTTGGGGTTGCTCTTCTCAAGGAATATCTTTGTGATGTTCTCTGTATTTACTGAATTTGAATGTTGGCTTGCCTTGCTAGGTTGGGGAAGTTCTCCTGGATAATATCCTGAAGAGTGTTTTCCAATTTTATTCCATTCTCCCCCTCACTTTGAGGTACACCAATCAATCGTAGATTTGGTCTTTTCACATAGTCCCATATTTCTTGGAGGCTTTGTTTGTTTCTTTTTACTCTTTTTTCTCTAACCTTGACTTCTAGCTTTATTTCATTAATTTGATCTTCAAACACTGATACCCTTTCTTCCACTTGATCGAATCAGCTATTGAAGCTTGTGCGTGCATCATGAAGTTCTCATGCCATGATTTTCAGATCCATCAGGTCATTTATGGTCTTCTCTACACTGTTTATTCTAGTCAGCCATTCGTCTAACCTTTTTTCAAGGTTTTTAGCTTCTTTGCAATGGGTTAGAATATGCTCCTTTAGCTCGGAGAAGTTTATTACTGACCTTCTGAAGCCTACTTCTGTCAACTTGTTGAAGTCATTCTCTGTCCGGCGTTGTTCCATTGCTGGTGAGGAGCTGCAATCCTTTGGAGGAGAATAGGTGCTTGGTTTTTAGAATTTTCAGCATTTCTGCTCTGTTTGTTCCCCATCTTTGTGGTTTTATCTACCTTTGGTGTTTGATGTTGGTGACATACAGATGGGGTTTTGGTGTAGATGTCCTTTTTGTTGATGTGGATACTATTCCTTTCTGTTTGTTAGTTTTCCTTCTAACAGGTCCCTCAGCTGCAAGTCTGTTGGAGTTTGCTGGAGGTCCATCCACTCCAGACCCTGTTTGCCTGGTTATCACCAGCGGAGGCTGCAGAACAGCAAATATTGCTGCCTGATCCTTCCTCTGGAAGCTTCGTCTCAGAGGAGCATCCGCCTATATGAGATGTCTGTCGGCCCCTACTGGGAGGTGTCTCCCATTTAGGCTACACAGGGGTCAGGGACCCACTTGAGGAGGCAGTCTGTCCGTTCTCAGAGCTCAAACACCATGCTGGGAGAATGACTGCTCTCTTCAGAGCTGTGAGACAGGGATGTTTAAGTCTGGAGAAGTTGTTTGCTGCCTTTTGTTCAGCTATGCCCTGCCCACAGAGGTGGAGTCTATAGAGATAGTAGGCCTTGCTGAGCTGTGGTTGGCTCTGCCCAGTTCAAGCTTCTCAGCCACTTTGTTTACCTACTCAAGCCTCAGCAACAGCAGAAACACCCCTCCTCCAGCCAGGCTGCCACCTTGCAGTTCGATCTCAGACTGCTGTGCTAGCAGTGAGCAAGGCTCAATGGGTGTGGGGAATCTCCTTGATTGCAGGTTGCTAAGACCTTGGGAAAAGTGCAGTATTTGGGTGAGAGTGTCCCATTTTTCCAGGTACAGTCTGTCATGGCTTCCCTTGGCTAGGAAAGGGAAATCCCCCAACCCCTTGCACTTCCCAGGTGAGGCAATGCCCCACCCTGCTTCAGCTCACCCTCCATGGGCTGTACCCACTGTCCAACTAGTCCCAATGAGATGAACCAGGTACCTCAGTTGGAAATGCAGAAATCACCTGTCTTCTGCATTGATCATGCTGGGAGCTGCAGACCGGAGCTGTTCCTATTCAGCCATCTTGGAACCCACTAGACTTCTACTTTCAAATAATACTTTTCTTACTGTCTGAACCTTTTTTTTTTTTTTTTTTTTGGAGACAGAGTCTCACTCTTTCACCCAGACTGGAGACTGTCTGAACTTTTTATTTATAATAAGTATAATTATTTTATTTATTTTTTATTTGGCTAAAAAAATTTTTTTTCGAGACAGTCTCTTGCTCTGTCACCCAAGCTCAGTGCAGTGGCACAATCGTGGCTCACTGCAGCCTGGAACACCTAGACTCAATCAATCCTTCTGCCTCCCTAGTAGCTAGGAATATAGGAATGAGCCACCCCATCATGCTCAGCTAATTTTTTTGTTTTTGTTTGAGACAGAGTCTTGCTCTGCCACCCAGGATGGAGTGCAGTGGCATGATCTTGGCTCACTGCAACCTCCACTTCTTGGGTTTAAGTGATTCATCTGCCTCAGCCTCCTGAGTGGCTGGGATTACAGGCACATGCCACCACACCCAGCTAATGCCCGGTTGAGCTAATTTTTAAATTTTTTATAGAGAGGAGAGTCTCTGTTTATTTCCCAGGCTGGTCTGGAACTCCCGGCCTCAAGTAATCCTCCCACTTTGGCCTTCCAATGTGCTGTGATTACATATGTAAGAAGTTGAGGCTAGCCAGCTAAGATCATAACACCTTTTTTTTTTTTTTTTTGAGATAGGGTCTCACTCTGTCACCATGCTGGACAGGCTGGAGTGCAGTGGTGTGGACATGGCTCATTGAAGTCTCGATCTATTTTTTTCTTTTTTTTCCTGTAGTATGTGTAACCAATCTATGTCACTGCTAAAGCATTCTGTGAGAGACCTGTTTAGGCCTCCTAGGCCCTCAGCTGTCTTAATTTTGAAGATCCTACCAATCATTTTCAAATGCACTCACCCACATAAAATATATATACATACACACACATAGCATACAAATATATTTATTTATTTGAAATAATGTAACATTCTTTTCTATTAAAAATACTTGGCTATTAGTAACTTATTTAATTTACCAGCAATGATTTCTGAATAATTGTTCTTCCCTTTTAGGATATCTTGGAAGTGGGAAAATGTAACTTTTTTTCTGAAATATAAGGATATTTTTATAAATGCTAAATCTATGACTAAGTAAGCTGACATAATGTATTTCATAGACATTTTATTAAATCTTTACTAATTTCTGTCTTACAGTTTACCTTTCAAATTTTGGAGCCACCAAAATAAATAACTTTCAGGTTCTAACATTTTCATAAATTCTTGTAATCTGGTAGACATGTTTGATTCACTTAGAAATGATTGTAGCAGGCTGGGTGTGGTCACACATGTGTGTAATCTCAGCACTTTGAAAGGCTGAGGCTGGAGGATCACTTGAGCCCAAGAGTTCCAGATCAGCCTAGGCAACATAATGAGACTTCCTCTCAAAATAAAAGGCCAGGCAAGGTCAACGTCATGAAACCCTGTCTCTACTAAAAATACAAAAAATTAGCAGGGTGTGGTGGTAGATGCCTGTCATCCCAGCTACTTAGAGGCTGCAGCAGGAGAATTGCTTGAGCCTGGGAGGTGGAGGTTGCAGTGAGCCGAGATCGCACCATTGCACTGCAGTCTGGGAGACAAAAGCCAGACTCCATCTCAAAAAAAAAAAAGAAAAAAGAAATTATAGAGCTCACATTTGCTTATTCATCGCTTCATTTGCTCAACAACTTTTTTTCTTTTTTTGAGACAGAGTCTTGCTCTATGGCCTAGGCTAGAGTGCAGTGGTGCGATCTCTGCTCACTGCAAGCTCCGCCTCCTGGGTTCACACCATTCTGCCTCAGCCTACCCAGTAGCTGGGACTACAGGCACCTGCCACCACACCCTGATAATTTATTTTTGAATTTTTAGTAGAGATGGGTTTTCACTGTGTTAGCCAGGAAGTTCTCGATCTCCTGACCTCGTGATCCACCCGCCTCGGCCTCCCAAAGTGCTGGGATTACAGGCATGAGCCACTGCGCCTGGGCTCAACAACTATTATGTAGTTGTAACATGCCAGATTTGCCCCTCGAATCTGCCCTCACCAGTTTAAGACTGGAATAAAAAGGACAAGTGTTAAAGGAGAGGAAATGGAGAGGTGACTAGTCAAATGTCTTCTGTATACCAGAGTGTCTATGTGGAGTAGAAACATTGGGAAGAGGATAAAATTGAAGCTGCTATTTGAAGAGCTACTTGAGCACATTCTCTAAAGAAGGCCAACCAGCCACTTGAAAATAAGCCGATTAATTTTTATTTATTTACTTATTTTGAGATGGAGTCTGCCTCTGTTGCCTAGGCAGGAGTGCAGTGGCAGGACCTTGGCTCACTACAAGCTCCGCCTCCTAGGTTCATGCCATTCTCCTGCCTCAGCTTCCTGAGTAGCTGGGAATACAGGTGCCCACCACCATGCCCGGCTAATTTTTTTATATTTTCAGTAGAGATGGGATTTCACCATGTTAGCCGGGATGGTCTTGATCTCCTGACCTCGTGATCCACGTGCCTTGGCCTCCCAATGTGCTGGGATTACAGGCCTGAGCCACCATGCTGGGCCTAAAGCTACTTTTTTTTAACTGTCCACCACCAGCCTCCAAGACCCAGAGACTTCAGATCAAAAGCAAATCTCCACCTTCCACATCATTGTTTTAGCAACGTAAATGTTACATTTGCTTTCTATATTGTGAGGGTTTAAGACGAATAACAATCCCCAAATTAAATAAAAAATAAAAATAAAAACACAGACTGTCTTTAAGGTTAACATGTAATGTAAATCATGTATAGACAACTATGCCAGCCTGGCCAACATGGTGAACCCCCGTCTCTACCGAAAATACAAAAATTAGCTGGGTGTGGCGGCAGGCGCCTGTAATCCCAGCTATTTGGGAGGCTGAGGCACGAGAATCACTTGAATCCAGGAGGTGGAGGTTGCAGTGAGCCGAGATCATGCCACTGCACTCCAGTCTGAGTGACAAGAGAGAGATACTGTCTCAAAAAAAAAAAAAAAGAAAGAAAGAAAAGAAAAAAGGCCAGCAAGGTGGCTCACACCTGTAATCCCAGCACTTTTCAAGGCCGAAGTGGGCAGATCACCTGAAGTGCGGAGTTCAAGACCAGACTGATCAACACGGAGAAACCCCATCTCTACTAAAAATACAAAATTAGCTGGGCATGGTGGCACATGTCTGTAATCCCAGCTACTCAGGAGGCTGAGGTAGGAGAGTCCCTTGAACCCGGAAGGCGGAGGTTCTGGTGAGCCGAGATCATGCCATTGCACTCCAGTCTGGGCAAAAAGTATGAAACTTCGTCTCAAAAAAAAAAAAAAAAAGAAAAGAAAAACACAAAAAACTCCACAACTATGTGGTCACTCTTGGTGGTTTATGCAGACAGCTGTGGTGACATTACCCAATTTCAAGGAAAGTTTTTTGTAAAATAACATTCATTTGATAGGGAATGAGGGGCAGACAGGAACTTGTAAATACTTCAATCTCACAACATTCTTTGTGTTATAGGCATGGACTCCTATTTTACAGAAGATCCAAAGAGAGGTTCTGTGTCTTGCCCGAGGCAAGTGTCATGGAGTCCAGCAGTCTAGCATTGTGTATGACTGTGGCAATAGGTACAAACACAGCCGAGCTGAGTCAGGCTGCGGATTAGTGAGTGCCATGTAAGGATGTGAGTGCCAAGAAGCCTGGACCTCTTCCCTTTCCCAGACTGTTTGAAAGGCCTTGAGTTAGCACCTATGCCACAACAGTTTTAAAATGTTGCTTCTTATAAACCTGATTACTATTGACATTTTCAAACATATCAACGTAGAGAGAATAGTGTAGTGAACTTCATATATCCATTGCTTGGTAAGGCACTGCTTTTAATTCAAAAGCTAGCTGAGTCACATGGGAAGGTCCATGAAAAAAGAGGAAAAGATACAAAGTGCACGACTGGTTTGTCATCCTAACTGTGCTATGAATGAACTGGAACGCACTGAGTCAGTTATGGTTCCACTCTGGGACTCAGTTTCCTAGTTAACTGAGATGGGATTTCTGGGGACTTTCCAGGCCTTGCATCCTACACTTTGGTTCTCATTCACTCCACATACACTCATGAAGCCACCATTCTCTCTTGCCTTAACTAATCTCCCTTTGCCGATTCCTGCTTCTCTACATTCCATTCTTCTTCTAGCAGCCTAAGAAAGGTCGACTTTCAGAAATCCAAATCTCATCTGATCACATCATCATTCTCTGCTAAAATCTCCTCAGTGCCTTCACGTTTCTTTTTTTTTTTTTTTTTTTTTGCGGCAGAGTTTCGCTCTTGTTGCCCAAGCTGGAGTGGTGCAATGGCATGACGTTGGCTCACTGCAACCTCCACCTCCTGGGTTCAAGCGATTCTCCTGCCTCAGCCTCCTGAGTAGCTAGGATTACAGGCGCACACCACCACCATGCCTGGCTAATTTTTTGTATTTTTAGTAGAAATTTGTTTTCACCATGTTAGCCAGACTGGTCTTGAACTCCTGACCTCAGGCGATCTGCCCACCTCGGCCTCCCAAAGTGCTGGGATTGCAGGCATGAGCCACCACACCCGGTCCACATTTCTTTTCTTTTTTTCTTTTTTTTTTTTTTTTTTGAGGTGGAGTCTTGCTCTGTTGCCCAGCTAGAATGCAATATCACAGTCTTGGCTCACTGCAACATCTGCCTCCCAGGTTCAAGTGATTTTCCAGCCTCAGCTTCCCAAGTAGCTGGGACTACAGGTGTGTGCCACCACACCCACCTAATTTTTGTATTTTTTGTAGAGATGGGGGTTTCACTATGTTGGCCAGGCTGGTCTTGAACTCCTGACCTCGTGATCTGCCCACCTTGACCCCCCACAGTGCTGGGATTACAGGCGTGAGCTACTGCACCTGGCTGGCCCACATTTCTTTTAATGTTTGAACTGCTTAACAAGGTCTGTGAGGAACTGCCTAATCTTGACCTCTCTTCTCAGCAGCTCAGCCACACTGACCACTTCCAGCTTCAGCCTCCTTCTGTGTGCTGTTCCAACTACTTGAAGGGTTCTTCTCGGTCTCAGCACCCCACCTATCCCCATTTCACCACAGACACACTTTGCTTGGGCAACTTGCTCTCATTTTTCAGAAATCAGCTTAAATGTCATATCCTCCAGGAAGCGTTCATCTGAACTCAACCAAGTCCTGCTAAAGCTACATATGCTCTGTTAGCCCCCAGTACTTGGATTAAGTGGCCCTAAACACAATCTTAATTAATTCGTTACTTGTGTATCTTTTTAATGACTGATTCCCCCAACAAACTGTAAATCCCATAATGTCAGTATTTACTGTTTTGGTCACCATTGCAACTCCAGCACCTAGCACAGTGCCTGGCACAGAATAGACATTCAAATAAATATTTGTGGACACATGACTAATTCCCTGCTAGGCCTTAGGGATAAAAAGAGTCTCACAATTTAGTGGAGAGTTCAGACTGATAAGTCAGTGGGAAGATGAAAACGCATTTCTAGAAGTGCTAGCTGGGGAAAGAATGCATGACATCTGAGGAGACCCATGAAAGGGGCGCTTAATTCAGGCTGGGTCAGAATAGGCCTATGGGAGAGGCAACGGTGACTTTGTGGAGGAAATCCATCCATAAGCCTCAAACGCAGAGGGGAGGGGTGGGGTGACCCTTTAAGAATGTTTAGAGATTCCTATTTGATATTCTCCCTGACTTATTTGGCCTGTAGCCAGGCACCATCCGTTAGAGAATAATCACTGAAAATTTGTCTGCTAGCAAGTTTAAGGTCATCTTGAACTGAAAGTCGAAATAAAATGGACTTAAATGAAATAAGCCAGTCACAGAAAAGTAAATACCCTATGTTCTCACTCATATATGGAAGCTAAAAAAGTTGATCTCGGGCTGGGCACGGTGGCTTACGCCTGTAATCCCAGCACTTTGGGAGGCTGAGGCAGGTGGATCATGAGGTCAGGAGTTCGAGATCAGCCTGGCCAAAATGGTGAAACCCCGTCTCTACCAAAAATACAAAAAATAGCTGGGCGTGGTGGTGGCGTGCACCTGCAGTCCTAGCTACTCAGGAGGCTGAAGCAGGAGAATCTCTTAAACCTGGGAGACGGAGGTTGCAGTGAACCGAGATCATGCCACTGCACTTCAGCCTGGGCGACAGAGCGAGACTCCGTCTCGAGGGGGGAAAAAAGTTGATTTCATAGAAGTAGGGAGTAGAGGCCAGGTGTGATGACTCATGTCTGTGATCCCAGCACTCTGGGAGGTCAAGGGGGAGTTGAAGCCAGGAGTTCCAGACCAGCTTGGCAAACATGGTGAAACCCCGTGTCTCCTAAAAATACAAAAAATTAGCCAGGCATAGTGGTATGTGCCTGTAGTCCCAGCCACTTGAGAGGCTGAGACTTGAGAATCACTTGAGTCTGGGAAGTGGAGGTTGCAGTGAGCTTACATCGTGCCACTACACTGCAGCCTGGGTGATAGAGGGAGACTCTGTCTCAAACAACAACAATAACAAAAACAAAAAAAAAGTAGGGAGTAGAATAGTAGTTACTATACCTGGGTAAGGCGGATAGGAAGGGAGGAATAGACAAAGGTTGGTTAATGGAGGCAAAAGCACAGCTAGATAGGAGGAATAAGTTACAGTATTCTATAGCACTATAGGGGGATTGTAATTAACAACAATTTATTGCATATTTTCAAATAGTGAGACCGGCCACAGTGGCTCACACCTGTAATCCCAGCACTTTGGGAGGCCGAGGCAGGCGGATCACCTGAGGTCAGGAGTTCAAGACCAGCTTGACCAGCATGGAGAAACCCTGTCTCTACCAAAAATACAAAATTAGCCAGGCATGGTGGAGCATGCCTGTAATCCCAGCTACTCGGGAGGCTGAGGCAGGAGAATCGCTTGAACCTAGGAGGCGGAGCTTGTGGTGAGCCAAGATTGCGCACTATTGTACTCCAGACTGGGCAACAAGAGCGAAACTCCAATTCAAAACAAAACAAAACAAAACAAAAAAAACCAAATAGCGAGAAGAGCAGATATTAAGTGTCCCAACACAAAAAAAGGATAAATGTTTGTTTGAATAGGTATGGATATGTTGATTTCCTGGATTTGATCATTACACATTGTATACGTGTATTGCCACATCACACTGTACCCCATAAATACAATTATTATATGTTAATGAAAAACAATAAAAGCAAGCAAAAAAATGGATCCTTCACATCCAGAAATAAATTTTAATCCAATCATTGGCCATCATTTTATGATAGTCTCTTTTTTTTTTCTGAGACGGAGTCTTGCTCTATCACCAGGCTGGAGTGCAGTGGTGTTATCTCGGCTCCTGGGCTCAATTGAACCCCCTACCTCAGCCTTCCAAAGTGCTACATAAGAGGCATGAGTCACCATGTCCAGCCCAAAATAAATTTATTTATTTATTTATTTTGAGACAGGGTCTCACTCTGTATTAGCTCAGGCTGGAGTACAGTGACACAACCACAGCCCACTGCAACCTTGATCTCCTGGGCTCAAGGGATCCTCTCACCTCAGCCGAATGAGTGCCTGGGACCACAGGCGCATGCCACCATGCCCAGATAATTTTTGTGTTTTTTGTAGAGACAGGGGTTTCACCATGTTGCCCAGACTGGTCTTGAACTCCTAGACTCAAGCAATCCTCCCACCTTGGCTTCCCAAAGTGCTAGGGTTACAGCATGAGCCACGTTGCCCAGTTCAAAATAAACATCTTTTTTTTTTTTTTTTTTTTTTTTTTTGAGACAGAGTCTCGCTTTGTCGCCCAGGCTGGAGTGCAGTGGCACCATCTTGGCTCACTGCAAGCTCCGCCTCCTGGGTTCACGCCATTCTCCTGCCTCAGCCTCCGAGTAGCTGGGACTACAGGCACGCACCACCACGCCTGGCTAATTTTTTGTATTTTTAGTAGAGACAGGGTTTCACAGTGTTAGCCAGGATGGTCTCGATCTCCTGACCTCGTGATCTGCCCGCCTCGGCCTCCCAAAGTGCTGGGATTACAGGCGTGAGCCATTGCGCCCAGCCAAAATAAACATCTTTAAACTAAAATTGTTTCATACTGTCCTAAAACTTTTTTCCTTTAATAATACATCTTGAATCCCTGAATCTGTTTTTTTGTTTTGTTTTGTTTTTGAGATGGAGTCTCACTCTGTCACTGAGGCTGGAGCGCAGTGGCACAATCTCAGCTCACTGCAACCTCTGCCTCCTGGGCTCAAGAAATTCTCCTGCGTCAGCCTCCTGGGTAGCTGGGATTACAGGTGTGTGCCACAACATTTGACTAATTTTTGTATTCTTAATAGAGACAGGGTTTCACCATGTTGGCCAGGTTGGTCTTGAACTCCTGACCTCAGGTGATCCGCCCACCTTGGCCTCCGAGAGTGCTAGGATTACAGGCGCAAGCTACCGAGCCCAGCCTGAATCTGTTTTTGTATAAAGATCTATCCAATGTTTTAAACAACTTCCCAGAAATCTGCTAGGCGTGGAGGCTTTATGTATATAAATACCAGATCTTTTTTTATTTTTTTTGGAAATGGAGTTTCACTCTTGTTGCCCAGGCTGCAACCTCCACCTCCCGGGTTCAAGTGATTCTCCTGCCTCAGCCTCCCAAGTAGCTGGGATTACAGGCATGTGCCACCACGCCTGGCTAATTTTGTATTTTTAGTAGGGACAGGGTTTCTCCATGTTGGTTAGGTTGATCTTGAACTCCCAACCTTAGCTGATCTGCCCACCTCGGCCTCCCAAAGTGCTGGGATTACAGACGTGAGCCACCATGCCTGGCCAAGACCAGGTCTTTATATACATAAAGACCAAACTGAATTTCATGGAGAAATCTCCCTAGCATAGGGTTCTGAGAGGATAGAATCAAAAGGGTCCAAAAGGTCAGTATAAAAGTGTAAATAAAGGGAATGTTCCACAAACCTCTTTTTTTCACTTAGTGCATTTGTGATATGCAGTTTCAGGGATAAGATGAAAACTTCTTCATTTACAGGAAGGAGGCCTTTAAATGGAGACAAAGTTTTGACCAAATAGATAAACTGAATCCCACCACCCCCTCCCACCTCCACCCCACCCTCACTTCCTTAATCACTGTAAGTAAAAAATCCGTTTGAGAAAAAAGATACATTTTATTTTCAAATTGACCTATTTTGCTGAAATTATTTGTCTTTTCTTTTGTCTTTCTTGTCTTTCTTTTCCTGTTTTTTTTTTTGTTTTTTTTTTTTTTTTGACGGGGTCTTGCTCTGTGGTTGGTAGCCCAGGCTGGAGTGCAGTGGTGTGATCATGGCTTACTGCAGCCTCCACTGCCTGGGCTCAAGAAATCCTCCCACCTCAGCCTACTGAGTAGCTGAGACTATAGATAGGCACACAACACTATTATATATAAAGTTTCGGTGCCCCAAAAGAAATAGCACTCGAATATAAAATTTTCTTTCTAATTCTCAGCAAGGCAAGGTCCTTCTATAGAAGGGTGCAACCTTAGATGGAGAAAAGGTGAGCGCACACTTGGACAAGGGAGGGGAAGGGGTTCTTATCTCTGAGGCACGTGGCCCCTGCTGTGTGTTCCCCTGTTGGCTAGGGTTAGACCGAAAAGGCTAAACTAATTCCGATTGGCTGATTTAAAGAGAGTGACGAGGTGAGTGATTTGGCAGGAAAAACGGTTATGACAGAGCAGGTAATCGGAATTAGTCAGGGTGGAGTAGGTAATCAGAACGAGTCAGGGTAACGCAGGTAATCGAAAAAGGTTGCTTTACGAGGAAGTTAAGTTTAAAGGTAGAAGGCAAAGAATTGAACATACTGACATACTGATTCTTTGAAAAGAAATTTAGAAGTTATATCTAACACCACCACACCTGGCTAATTTTTTGTTTCGTTTTGTTTTTTGGGACGGAGTTTCGTTCTTGTTGTCCAGGCACTATCTTGGCTCACTGCAGCTTCCACTTCCCGGGTACAAGCGATTCTCCTGCCTCAGCCTCCCGAGTAGCTGGGATTACAGGCTTGTGCCACCACGTCCAGCTAATTTTTTGTATTTTTAGTGGAGTCAGGGTTTCTTCATGATGGTCAGGCTGGTCTCAAACTCCTGACCTCAGGTGATCTGTTTGCCTTGGTCTCCCAAAGTGTTGGGATTACAGGCATGAGCCACTGCGCCTGGCTAATATTTTTACTTCTTTCTTTCTTTTTTTTTCTTTGAGACAGAGTCTTATTTTGTTGCCCAGGCTGGAGTGCAATGGCATGATCTTGGTTCACTGCAACCTCCACCTCCAGAGGTTCAAATGATTCTCCTGGCTTAGCTTCCCAAGTAGCTGGGATTATAGGTGCCTGCCACAACTCCAGCCCAATTTTTGTATTTTTAGTAAAGATGGGTTTTACCATGCTCGCCAGGCAGATCTCGAACTCCCTACCTCAGTCGATCTACCAGCCTCGGCCTCCCAAAGTGCTGAGAATATAGGCGTGAGCCACCACTCCAGGCCTTTATTTCTATTTTTTAGTAGAGAGGAGGTCTTGCTATCTTGCCCTAGCTGGTCTCAGACTCCTAAACTCAAGAGATCCTCCTGCCTTGGCCTCCAATGGTGCTGGGATTACAGGTGTGAGCCACTGTGCCCAATCATTGCCTTCTTAAAACTTTATCACAAGTCATTTTCATTTTTATTTACAGTGAAAGCATTTTTTTTTTTTTTTTTTTTGAGATGGAGTCATGCTCTGTCCCTCAGGCAGGAGTGCAGTGGCCTGATCTCAGTTCACTGCAACCTCTGCCTCTTGGGTTCAAGTGATTCTCCTGCCTCAGCCTCCTGAGTAGCTGGGATTACAGGCTTGAGCCACCACACCTGGCTAATTTCTGTATTTTTTGTAGAGATGGGGTTTCACCAGGCTGGTCTTGAACTTCTGAGCTCAAGAGATCTGCCAGCCTTGGCCTTGCAAAATGCTAGGATTACAGGGGTGCACCACCGTGCCCAGTTGATTTTTGTATATTTAGTAGAGATGGGGTTTCACCATATTGGCCAGGCTGGTCTCGAACTCCTGACCTCAAGTGATCCGCCTGCTTTGGCCTCCCAAAGTGCTGGGATTACAGACATGAGCCACCATGCCCGGCCTTTTTTTTTTTTTTTTTGAGAAGGAGTCTTGCTCTGTTGCCAGGCTGAAGTGCAGTGGCACAATACTAGCTCACTGTAACCTCCGCCTCCCGGGTTCAAGCAATTCTCCTTCCTCAGCCTCCCCAGTGGCTGGAACTAAAGGTGTGCACCACCACGTCCAGCTAATTTTTGTATTTTTAGTAGAGACGGGGTTTCACCATGTTGGCCAGGATGGTATCAATCTCTTGACCTCATGATCCACACACCTTGGCCTCTGAAAGTGCTGGGATTACAGGCATGATTTTTTTTTCTTCATAAAATTTTATTGTTCTTTCTTTCTTTTTTTTACTATTTATTTTAATTTCTCTTTTAAAATGTATTATTTTTTGTTTTTCCTTTTTGAAACTTCCAGGTTCTGAGAGCACTAAGTCCTGGTGAGGGATATTTCAGCTGAACCCTAGAACCTGAAAATCTCAATACTATCTCTCCCTCCAAAATATATATTATATGCTAACGGAGTGTGAGGAAGGAGTATGACCTTCAGATCTTTTTTTTTTTTTTTAAAGATGGGGTTTCACGATGTTGCCCAGGCTGGTCTCGAATACCTGAGCTCAAGGGATCCACCTGCCTTGGCCTCCCAAAGTGCTGTGATTACAGGCACGAGCCACCACACCTGGCCATGAGGTTGGCAGGGGCACATGACTGTAATCCCAGCTACTCGGGAGGCTGAGGTGAGAAGATCACTTCATCCTGGGTGGCGGAGGTTGTAGTGAGTTGAGATTGCACCACTGCACTCCAGCCTTGGCGACAGAGTGAGTCTCTATCTGGGAAAAAAAAAAAAAAGAAAAAAAAATTCCCAGCTCTATTAAAAACTCTGTGCTCAGGAAAAAAAAAAGTGTGGAGGTTCTGACACTTGTTAAAAATTATACAAAACACGGAAGAGAGGCAAGAAAGAGGGCCGTATGTTTTCAGTGTCATACTTGAGTTCTGTATGACAGACCTACCCACAGATGATTTAATTCCCTAAGGAAATGATCATTTTTGGCATGCTATTTACTGTTGACTAGGCCCAGACTCTGGGAAGTTGCATGTTAACTTGCAGATTTTTGTCTGGTAAAGATGCAAATGACTTCTCTTTAGTAGAAAAAGTACCCCAAATGGCCATAATCTTATTATCCTGTAGCACATTAACTAGTTTCAGTCTCTAACCTAGCAAATTTACTCCAACATGTCTTTCCTGGAGAACTTTATAAATCTCTGTTTATCAAATGCTCTTTGAACCAGCTTTATTATCTGCAGATTCCTTCACTGATAAGTCAAACAAATCTTACTTTCTCTCTCTCTCACACACACATACTAACACGCACATATGTATATATTTTCTGGGAACCATATTTTAACTTTGGGCAAGTTACTGATACAGGAGCTAGAAAGAAATTATTTAGGCAGATGGTGAGGGTAAAAGAGTCTTCAGTAAGGTTTCCTTTCAATAAGAAGCAGTCCCGAAATCATTTCTTTTCTAACAAAGGGCAACCTGAAAAATCAAGCTGCAAGTAGAGATGAATAAGCAAGCTAAAAGCTTGCATAGGTAAATGCTGGCAGCTGTGCCAATAGAAAACGGATACCTGGAAGACAGGGATGTTCAACATAGAGGTTCCCTCCTTCCTTTTCTTTGTCGCCTTGTGTGCAGTAAGGAAGCAGGCAACATGGCACTGGCCAGGTAGAGACTCCATCTGCATAATAAAAGATTAGGGTGGGACTGCCAACTTCTTTGCGTGGTGTGCTATGCAAACGACACACCTGGTCTGACCAATCTCTTGTGCCCTATGTAAATCAGACATTGCCTCCTCAAGCTTGTCTATAAAATCGTGTGCATTTCACCATGGAACTAGAAGACCCACTAGGGTGTGCCATTTCTCTCTGCAGGGAGAGAGAGCTATTCTCTTTTCTCTTTCTTTTGCCTATTAAACCTCCACTCTTTTTTTTTTTTTTTTTTTAGACAGACTCCCGCTCTGTTGCCCAGGCTGGAGTGCAGTGGCACGATCTCAGTTTACTGCAA
Source organism: Chlorocebus sabaeus (assembly GCF_047675955.1). NCBI lineage: Eukaryota > Metazoa > Chordata > Mammalia > Primates > Cercopithecidae > Chlorocebus > Chlorocebus sabaeus. Next base: position 12,365,747 of record NC_132910.1, read on the forward strand.
CTTTTGTCCCCTGGGCTCAAGCAATTCTCCTGCCTCAGCCTCCTGACTAGCTGGGATTACAGGTGCCCGCCACCACGCCTGGCTAATTTTTGTGTTTTCAGTATAGATGGGATTTCACCATATTGGACAGGCTGGTCTCAAACTCCCAACCTCAGGTGATCTGCTCACCTTAGCCTCACTGCACCTGGCCTAAACCTCTGCTCTTAAACTCACTTCTTTTGTCTCCGTGTCCTCGATTTCCCTGGTGTGAGACAATGAACCTTGGGTATTTACCCAGACAACGATGTTGCTTCATTACTAATAAATATGATTTTCCTTACCCCTTAGTTTTCTCTTGTAGTCAGTGCCATAAGGGAAAATACCTTTTCCTTGGTAGGAGATTTTTCCAGTCTCCACAGCTTCGAGGGTTTATTTTACTCAGCTCATAATTTACAATTGGGTTTTGAACATGTGAGGTTTAAGATGTCCTTGAAACATGCCAGAGGGAATTTATTTTATTTTATTCTGTAGAGGTGGGGCTCTCACCATGTTGCCCAGGCTGGTCTCAAATTCCTGGGCTCTGGTGATCCACCCTTCTTGGCTTCCCAAAGTGCTGGGATTACAGGCATGAGCCGCCACACCTCATCAGAAAATTTCAAGTAAATTCTGAGTTTGGAATTCAGGAAGAGGTCTGAGCTGCCAATACATGTTTGTGAGTCATTGGCATCATCGAGAAGGTGCTTAATAAAGTGAAATGGGGCCAGGCGCAGTGGCGCACACCTGTAATCCCAGCACTTTGGGAGGCCAAGGCTGGCAAATCACGTGAGCCCAGGAATTAGAGACCTGCCTGGGCAACATGGTGAGACCCTCTTCATCTCTACAAAAAAAATATTTCCTGGACATGATGGCATGTGTCTGTAGTCCTAATTACCCAAGAAACGGAGGGGATAGGATTGCTTGAGCCCAGGAGGTTGAGGCTGTAGTTAGCCCTGATCACGCCACTGCACTCCAGCCTGGGTGCCAGAATGAGACCTCATCTCAAAAAATAAAATAAGAAGTGAAGGTGGGGCGCGGTGGCTCACGCCTGTAATCCCAGCACTTTAGGAGGCTGAGGCGGGCAGATCATGAGGTCAGGAGATCGAGACCATCCTGGCTAACATGGTGAAACCCCATCTCTACTAAAAATAAAAAAAATTAGCTGGGCGTGGCAGCAGGCGCCTGTAGTCCTAGCTACTCGGGAGGCTGAGGCAGGAGAATGGCACGAACCCAGGAAGCGGAGCTTGCAGTGAGCCGAGATTGTGTCACTGCACTCAAGCCTAGGCGACAGAGCGAGACTCCGTCTCAAAAATAAATAAATAAAAATAAATTTAAAAAAAAGAAGCGAAATTGCCATATCATTTATTTCTTTTTTTTTACATTGTTATTTTTTTTTCTGCAGAGACTCTATTGCAGAGACATTTATCATTTTTCCTTCCAGAATCAACCGTAGCCAATTTAAAAAATATTTTTCTATTTGTAAGGAACTCATCTTACATTGCTTGTATAAAACCTAACATTCTCTGTGTCAATTTGTTCTTGTACTATTTCACACAATTAAGAATTTGATGTTTGTTTGTTTGTTTCTGTAGAGACAAGGCCTCACCATGTTGCCAAGGCTGGTCTCAAACTCTTGAGCTCAAGTGATACTCTTGCCTTAGCCTCCCAAAGTGCTGGGATAACAGGCATGATAGGTGTGAGCCACTGCACCTGGCATGTTCGTTTGTTGAAACTACTTTTTATTTTCTGTGATCTTCTTGGCTCCGTGGAATTTTTTTGTAATCACTTGTTTCTGCAAATCTTTATCAGGTTTCCAAATACATTTTAAATATCATTTATAAGAAATAACTTGTCAATTTTAAACAATGATAGGGCTGGGCTCAGAAAGATGTTGAAAAGTTCATAATGATAAGTGTAACTTAAACTACTTTGGCATGTTTGAAGTATAATTAACATTGGAAGACAATGGGAACAGAATACATTGTTACTTAATACGGCTGGCCGGAGTCTCTGGTTTTCCTTGTAGGGAAATGACCAACAGTGGAAACTGGAGAGCAAGGATCAGCAAATAGGGCCTCTCATCCTTTTAGATGCTTTCCTTGACTAATTAGCTGTGATGGCCTGGGAATCAAGATATTTAGCAAACTGTTTAAAAATTCATAATGAGGTTCCTTCAATCGTTGTTTTTGTTTGTTTGTTTGTTTCGAGATAAGAGTTTTGCTCTTGTTGCCCATGCTGGAGTACAATGGCGCAATCTCGGCTCACTGAAACCTCCACTCCTGGGTTCAAGCGATTCTCATGCCTCAGCCTCCCACGTAGCTGGAATTACAGATGCCGCCACCATGCCAGTCTAATTCTTTGTATTTTTAGTAGAGATGGGGTAACACCATGTTGGCCAAGCTGGTCTCAAAGTCCTGACCTCAGGTGATCCACCAGCATTGGCCTCCTGAAGCGCTGGGATTACAAGTGTGAGCCACCGCGCCTGGCCCCTGCCTGAAATATCTTAATCCTTCAAAAAACATTGCTGGGTGTGGAAGGTGGAAATGGCTTATGGAAGGCAGCCTCTGGGGCAGCGCCATCACTTTAGCCAGGGTTTCCTCTTTGCCCTGCTCTGTCCTCTGAATTCCCCAGCTGCAGCCGCGTTATGTTAAGAATCACTTTGCATTGCAGGCAGCTTGGGGATCTGGCTGAGATCTGAGACTGAAATGCCACCTAAAATCGTGGGTCAGTGGTCATACATAGTAGAAAGGAAAATCACAGATTTCAGGGAAAGCAAAGCCTTGGAAGTCCCCTTAGCTCACAGTGTAGCCCTCAGCACAGCCTGCAGCCACTTGGCACCGCTGATACTGAAGGTCTAGGCGGCTGTTACTGAGGCAATAGTCTCCATTGTTGTGGGCAGCCTCCCAGGGTAATTGACAGCGACAGGGGTTAGGCTAGGGAGAAAGACCGAAGAACAGACATCAAAGGCAATTATCGCAAAACCCAGCTTGTCCTGAATGGAGGCAGTCACTCAGAATGTCATTTTGGAGATAAATTCCTGCGACCGATTAAAAATTTTGATAGTTACCAAGGTAAAAATAAAACCCTAGGGTTTTCTATGAAAAGGATGTTTTCACCAACAGCAAAGCAGCATCTGCTTCCTGGGGTTGGTTATTTCCTGGTTTGCAAATACACTCCTCTCCAGTACCTCAAACACTGTTTGATCACATTTCCAAAGTGGTCCCATCTGTTTTTCATTCCTCAGTAAATTCATACATTCTTTTCTGCTAGCTTGCATCAAATTGTTATGCAGCATCTACTACGTGCAAAGCATTGCTTCAGCTGATATGAAAATTTTACCTTGGATGTGGGCAGGGGAACACATTAATGCAAGATCTTGCTTTAATTATCACCCTGCCAATTATTTTTGTCAGTATTGGCTCCAGGCCATCAGGAAAAAATCCTCTCCAGGGGCTGTAAAATCTGATAGACCAGATGTTTAGATGTTTCTTGAGAATTAAGCTCTTCCTATTTTTCTCCTCCTTTTTTATTTATTTATTTTTTGTTTTGAGATGGAGTCTCGCTCTGTCACCCAGGCTGGAGTGCAATGGCGCAATCTCAGCTCATTACAATGTCTGCAAGTGATTCTCATGCCCCAACCTCCTGAGTAGCTACGACTACAGGCACACACCACCACACCTGGCTATTTTTTGTATTTTTAGTAGAGATGGGTTTTCACCTTGTTGGCTAGGCTGGTCTCGAGCTCCTGAGATCAAGTGATCCTCCTACCTCGGCCTCTCGAAGTGTTGGGACTACAGGAGTGAGGCACTGCGCCCAGCCTCTTCTCCCCAATATTGGGAAATAGATCCCAAATTCAAATTCCTTTATTACAAAAATATTTTAACATACTTATATTTTAGTGTATGTACTTCTCAACTTTCCTTTCTTGGTAATACACATGCATATTAACTTCCCCTTTTTTTTTGAGACAGGGTCTCACTGTTGCCCAGGCTGAAGTCCAGTGGTGTGATGTCAGCTCACTGGAGCCTCAACCTTCTAGGCTCAAGTGATCTTCCCACCTAAGCCTCTCAAAGTGCTGGGATTACAGGTGTTAGCTACCACATCCAGCCCCATTTTCATTTAACAATATACCCTAAAGGTTTTTTCATACCAATAAAATATCCAAATTTGTATGTTTTATTCATTTCATATCACTAGCTGATATTATTTTACTATGTTATTTATCCTTAGTTCTTAGGTGTCCTGTCTAGAACATTTAAAAGAAAAAAAAAAAAGAAAAAATAATAATATATGACTTATAGATCTTCTCCTTACCTCTGTTTACTGTCATGTTTTCCCACCATAATGCAAGGTCTAGAATGCAGAGACTTTGTCTGGTGTGTTCCGTGTGTCTGGAACAATGCCTGGCACACAGTAGATACTTCATAAATATTTGTTAAATGAATAATTGAAAAAACAAGTCACAAAAATATTTTACTTGTATTTATTTATTTTTGAGGCAGGGTTGCATTCTGTGGTTCAGGCTGGAGTGCAGTGATCTTGGCTCAAGGCAACCTCCACCCCTCTGGTTCAAGCGATTCTCCTGCCTTAGCCTCCTGAGTAGTTGGGACTACAGCCTCCTGCCACCCCGCCCAGCTAATTTTTTTTTTTTTTTTGAGATGGAGTCTTGCTCTGTCACCCAGGCTGGAGTGCAGTAGTGTGATCTTGGCTCACTGCAACCTCCGCCTCCCGGGTTCAAGCGATTCTCCTGCCTCTGCCTCCGCCTCCCGACTAGCCAGGATTATAGGCACATGCCACCACACCCAGCTAATTTCTGTATTCTTAGTAGACACGGGGTTTTACCATGTTGGCCAGGCTGGTTTCAAACTCTTGATCTCAAATGATCTGCCCGCCTCAGCCTCACAAAGTATGGGATTACAGGCATGAGCCACGGTGCCCTGTCCGTGCCCAGCTAATTTTTGTATTTTTAGTAGAGATGGTGTTTCGCCATGTTAGCTAGGCTGGTCTCCAGCTCCTGAGCTCAAGTGATCTGCCTGCCTTGGCCTCCCAAAGTGCGGGGATTACAGGTATGAGCCACAGTGCTGGCTGAAAATCTTTTGCTTTGTTTATTTTTGTTTGTTTCTATTTTTTTTTTTTTTTTTTTGAGACGGAGTCTTGCTCTGTCGCCCAGGCTGGAGTGCAGTGGTCGGATCTCAGCTCACTGCAAGCTCCGCCTCCCGGGTTTACGCCATTCTCCTGCCTCAGTCTCCCGAGTAGCTGGGACTACAGGCGCCCACCACCTCCCCCGGCTAGTGTTTTTTGTATTTTTTTAGTAGAGACAGGGTTTCACCGTGTTAGCCAGGCTGGTCTCGATCTTCTGACCTCGTGATCCGCCCGTCTCGGCCTCCCAAAGTGCTGGGATTACAGGCTTGAGCCACCTTGTCGGGCCGTGTTTCTATTTTTAATCAATCAATTAATTTTTTTATTTTTTAATTTTTGAGACAGAGTCTTGCTCTGTCACCCAGGCTGGAGTGCAGTGGTCTGATGTTGGCTTACTTCAATCTCTGCCTCCTAGTTTAAAGCAATTCTCCTGCCTCAGCCTCCTGAGTAGCTGGTACTACGCCAGGCTAATTTTTTGTATTTTTAGTAGAGATGGGGTTTCACTATATTATCCAGGCTGGTCTGGAACTTCTGACCTCAGGTGATCCATCCGCCTCGGCCTCCCAAAGTACTGAGATTACAGGCATGAGCCACTGCACCCACCCAAAAATCTTTTACTTTAAATGTTAAGATGTAGCTACTATTTTATTAAATGTTTACTATTTGACTTTTCTGAACTTTTAGTTTACTCCCCTAACCATAAAAGATACTCCCCCCCACCCCCCGAGATGGAGTCTCACTCTGTCATCCAGACTGGAGTGTTGTGGTGCGATCTCAGCTCACTACAACCTCTGCCTCACAGGTTCAAACGATCCTCCTGCCTCAGCCTCCCCAATAGCTGGGACTACAGGTGCCCGCCACCACGACCGACTAATTTTTTTTTTTTTTTTTTTTTGAGAAGGAGTCCCACTGTGTTGCCCAGCCCGGAGTGCAGTGGCACAATCTCAACTCACGGCAACCTCCGCCTCCCAGGTTCAAGCGATCCTCCTGCCTCAGCCTCCCAAGTAGCTGGGATTACAGGTGCACGCCATTACGGTTGGCTAATTTTTGTATATTCAGCAGAGGCAGGGTTTCACCATGTTTGTCAGGCTGGTCTCAAACTCCTGATCTCAAGTGATCTGCCAGCCTTGGCCTCTCAAAGTGCTGGGATTCCAGGTGTGAGTCACTGCGCCCGGCCTAAAAGATACCTTCTTAACAACTTATAAAACTTTAGGAAGTAATGTAAACACTTGGGGGAAATTTTCTTTAACATTTTGGGGGCATAACTTAAAGAAAGGCCTAGGCCGGGCGCGGTGGCTCACGCCTGTAATCCCTGCACTTTGGGAGGCCGAGGCGGGCGGATCACGAGGTCAGGAGATCGAGACCATCCTGGCTAACACGGTGAAATCCCGTCTCTACTAAAATACAAAAAATTAGCCGGGCGCAGTGGCGGGTGCCTGTAGTCCCAGCTACTCGGGAGGCTGAGGCAGGAGAATGGCGCTAACCCGGGAGGCGGAGCTTGCAGTGAGCCGAGATCGAGCCACTGCACTTCAGCCTGGGTGACAGAGTGAAGACTCCGCTTCAAAAAAAAAAAAAAAAAAAAAAAAGAAAGGCCTGAACTACCTCCAAATATAAATTTGGAAATGTTGAGAATTTGACTGAAAATAAGCTATTCTGCTGGGCATGGTGGCTCACACCTATAATCCCACCACTTTGTGAGGCTGCCATGGGAGGATTGCTTGAGCCCAGGAACTGGCGACCAGCCTGGGCAACATAGTGAGACCCCATCTCTATAAAAATTTTTTTTAAAAATTTGCTGGGCATAGTGGCACATTCCTGTAGTCCTAGCTACTTGGGAGATTGAGGTGGGAGGATCCCTTGAGACCAGGAATTCGAGCCTGCAAAGAGCTATGATTGTGCTGTAGCAGGATGAGCCGCAGACAAAACTCCTCAGACACCGGATTAAAGAAGGAAGAGGTTTTTTATTCCGCCGGGAACGTCGGCAGACTCGCGTCTTAAGAGCCGAGCTCCCTGAAGAAGAAATACGTGGCCTTTTTAAAGGCTTACAACTTTAAGGGATCCATGTAAAAGGGTCGTGATAAATCAAGCAAGCGTGGAAAACGTGACGGGGGGGCTACATGCATCAGCTAATAGAACAAAAAGTTTTACAGTGCTTTCTCATACAATGTCTGGAATTTACAGATAACACTAGTAGTTTTGGTCAGGGGTTAATATTATCATTATTATTTTAACCACCAGGGCCAGGTGGTGGTGCCAAGGTCGTCTAGCTATTTATCTTATTTCTGTTTCTTTCCAACTTTTTGCTTTCTCCCCCTTCTCCTCTCTTATAAACTAGGAAAAAGGCGAGACGGGGAAAAGCTGGGAAAGACAGCAGGAGAAGTGGTGGTCTCATTCTATAGTGCCATTACATTCCAACCTGTGTGACAGAGTGAGACCCTGTCTCCAAAAATAAAATAAGACATTCTAATAAAGTTAACCAGAACAATCTGAAATCTTTTATGTTCTTTTCAAGAAGTGATGGTAAATATTCCCATGACTGAAATTCAAGGAACTTTGAACAACTGAAAGTATCCAGAAAAATCAGTGACTAAAATTGGACAGACAAAAAAATGTAAAATATCATAGTTATATGCTCCATCATATATTCACTAGCTCCTACTGCTTGCCTGAAAATATGAACTTTGTGCATAGCTCACAGTTCTTCTTTGAGTACAGCTATTGTTGATACATTGAGCTTATAAGCTTCAAGTGGCTGAAATTGTTGCTTCTTGAGAGTGTTTATAGATCTCTCTAAATGAGAAACAGAAAACAATATTCTTCCTTTGTTTCTTGCTTGGAATAAATAAAGCTCAAAGTAACATACAAAGATCAGAGGGAAAATGGGACTCCAACATAATAATTCTGGAGGGCTGGGCATGGTAATTCACGCCTGTAATCCCAGCACTTTGGGAGGCAGAGGTGGGCAGATCATGAGATCAGGAGTTCGAGACCAGCCTGGTCAACATGGTGAAACCCCGTCTCTACTAAAAATACAAAAATTACCCGGGCATGGTGGCACACACCTGTAATCCTTAGGAGGCTGAGACAGAAGAACTACTTGAACCTGGGGGGCGGAGGTCACAGTGAGCTGAGAGCACGCCACTGTACTCCAGCCTGGACGACAGAGCGAGACTCCGTCTCAAATAAATAAATAAATAAATAAATAAATAAATTCTGGAGGCTTCCGTGTGTGTTGATCATCACTAAAGATATGTGTATATGGCTTCACAAACCAAAAACAAACAATAAGAAAAAAAGCCCTTCAGAGATAAAGAGTTTTCCCTTCATGTTTTGTTGTTGTTGTTATTGGTTTGGTTTGTTTTTGGAGTGGAGTCTCACTGTTGCCCAGGCTGGAGTACAGTGGTGTGATCTCAGCTCACTGTAACCTCTGCCTCCCAGGTTCAAGTGATTCTCCTGCCTCAGCCTCCTGAGTTGGGACTATAGGCTCCCACCACCATGCCTGGCTAATTTTTGTATTTTTAGTAGAGACGGGGTTTCACCATGTTGGCCAGGCTGGTTTTGAACTACTGACCTCAGGTGATCTGCCTGCCTTGGCCTCCCAAAGTGCTGGGATTACGGGTGTGAGTCATGGCACCTAGCTCCTTCATGTTAAAAACATTTACTGTGAGGCCGGGCGCGGTGGCTCAAGCCTGTAATCCCAGCACTTTGGGAGGCCGAGATGGGCGGATCATGAGGTCAGGAGATCGAGACCATCCTGGCTAACACGGTGAAACCCCGTCTCTACTAAAAAAATACAAAAAAAACTAGCTAGGCGAGGTGGCGGGCACCTGTAGTCCCAGCTACTCGGGAGGCTGAGGCAGGAGAATGGCGTAAACCCGGGAGGCGGAGATTGCAGTGTGCCGAGATGGCGCCACTGCACTCCAGCCTGGGAGACAGAGCGAGACTCCGTCTCAAAAAAAAAAAAAAAAAAAAAAAGACATTTACTGTGGGCATTCTCAAGGTGCCGTGAGGAATTCAAAGGTGTCCATGACAGGATCTTAGCCCTGGGTCTCTGCCAGGATATTCTAGGATAGATAAATCTGAAAGCCAAGGCTAATATAAAATGAAAATGTGAAACCCTTGTTAATTTTTTTTTGAAAGAGAATTTCAGGACAGTGACAACAGAGCATTATATCTAGCACAGGGTGCTTCTAACTGCGGGGCTCCATATGGCTATACATGTTGCATACTGATACAGTTTGGATATTTGTTGCCTCCAAATCTCATGTTGAAATGTGATTTCCAATGTTGGAGGTGGGGCCTGGTGGGAGGTGACTGGATCACTGGGTGGATTCCTCATGAATGATTTAACACTATTCCCTTGATGATGAGTGAGTTCTCCTTCAGTGAATTCACATGAGATCTTGTTGTTGAAGAGTGTGGGAACTACCCCACCCTCTTTTTCACTCCCACTCTGGCCATGTGACATGCTGGCTCCCCATCGCCTTGCAACATGATTGGAAGCTTCCTGAGGCCTTGCCAGAAGTGGATGCCAGCACTATGCTTCCTGTAGAGCCTGCAGAACCGTGAGCCAATTAAACCTCTTTTCTTAAATTATGCTGTCTCAGGTACTCCTTTCTGGTAATGCAACAACTGACTAATACACATACCTGTGAAGTGGTTCCTGAAGAAAACCATTAAGATAAAATAGAATGAAATAAATGCTAAAGAAATACAAAGGTGCTGAGGAAATAAAAAGGAAGAAGCAATTATGTACCTACACTACAGAAAAGGAGCTAAAAGGCCAAACACAGTGGCTCAAGTCTGTACAATCCCAGCATTTTGGGAGGCTGAGGAGGGTGGATCACCTGAGGTCAGGAGTTCGAGACCAGCCTGGCCAACATGACAAAACTTCGTCTCTACTAAAAATACAAAAATTGGCCTGGTGTGGTGGCACGCACCTGTAATCCCAGCTACTCAGGAGGCTGAGGCACAAGGATCACTTGAACCTGGGAGACGGAGATTGCAGTGAGTCGAGATCGTACCACTGCACTCCAGCCTGGGTGACAGAGCAAGACTCTGTCTCAAAAAAAAAGAAAAGAAAAGAAAAGAAAGAAAAAAAAAGGGGGCTAATAGATTATAGACAAACATGTTGCTACCTCACACTTCCCTCTCCTAGGGGTCGGTCTCTAACATTTCTGTCAGTGCACTTACCATCTCAAATGGTAATTATCTGTTTAGGAGCCAGCCTGCTCCACTACAACACTAAAGCTCCTGGAGGTCCGGGCTGGGCACTGCTCCATCTTTGGCCTTGTGCTAGCACAGCAGCAGCTATAAGCACCACAATAGCAAGAGCTCATGAACGTTTGTCCATGGATCTAATTCTGCGCCTGTCTGGGAGTGGCAGGAAAGTTTGACTTCACTGAGCAGGAGACATCTGAACAGGTCTTAAAAAAGTGGTTCAAAAGAGGAAAGTACTTAAGTAGAGGAAAGAAGGCAAGAGAAGTGAAGACAGATAAGTGTAACAAAGAAAAAACCATTAGGTATAAGCAACAGTATAGCTGTTGATTATCTACCTGCTGAATGATCATGATCTGCTTTTCTTAAAAGTCTGTGCCACCAGACAGGATCCTTTTGGCTGCAGATGGCAGAAGCCCACCTGGAGGAGAAACAAGGAAGAGTAGAGGTGCAAGTGGGTCCCAGGACTGCCTGAAATCCCACTGTGTTGTCGCAGGAATCTGTTTATCCTGATTTCCCCCACTACTCTGCCTATGTATGGGCTACGTGGCCTCTGGGAGGCCCCAGGAAAGGAGTCTTTTTCTTTTTCTTTTTTTTTTTTTGAAATGGAGTCTCTCTCTTGTTGCTCAGGCTGGAGTGCATTGGCGCAGTCTTGGCACCACTGCAATCTCCTGGGTTCAAGCGATTCTCCTGTCTCAGCCTCCTGAGTAGCTGGGATTACAGGTGCCGGCCACTACACCCAGCTAATTTTTGTATATTTAGTAGAGACGAGGTTTTGCCATGTTGTCCAGGCTGATTTCAAACTCTTGACCTCAGGTGATCCACCTGCCTCGGCCTCTGAAAGTGCTGAGATTACAGGCATGAGCCATTGCGCCTGGCCAGGAGTCTTTTTCTTTAAGTATGAATAGAAAAAATTCCAGGAAATGATTCTGATTGGTCTAGATTGAGTCACAGGTCTTGTGGTGATGGTTGGAAGTTGGAGGTACCCACTAGAACCCCTGACTTGAGTCAGAGCAGTACTACTTCCCCAAAAGAAGCAGGACGCTATTACTAATGGAAAAGTGGTGTGCTATGTAAATACTACAAACTGGTAGTATCTACTGTAGAAGCGGCTTTTAAATCTTTTTAACCTTGGTTCCCAGCAGGAAATGCATTTGATCATTAGGACTTGCTATACTACCAGGCTAGATTCCCTTGGAAGGAGATCTGGGCTGGGGAGTTACATGCAACTTGTTCATTGGGGAGTACCCTAGGAGCAGCACCTGTCAGAGAAGGGAAGCAGGACTGGACAGAGGGAGAGGTTGAACTGTGATGCCCTTACAACCCAGGGGGAGCCTCAGTTGATCCCAGAGAGAGTTTTGAGGGTGGGTCATCAGTGGTATCCCAAACTGAGGCAAGAGTAGGGTGGCCAATCATCCCAGTTTACCTAGTTTACCCTGGGTTTTCAGGACATGGGACTTTCTGTTTTAAAGCCAGGAAAGCCCCAGGCAAACCAGGACAAGTTGGTCACTCTGGGAGGGTTGGGCCTTTGTACCTACCTTTCACATTGGCCAGTCATTGGACGTGGGCTTTTCCGGGGAAGGAGTCCTGACCCTGAGTTTACTCAGCTCTCTCAGACCCTGGGCAGCTCCTGGGGAGGGATTAAATTCTGAGTAGTCAGCAGGCAGCATTCCTGGGAGCTGGGGACTGTGTGCCTTAGTCCTGAAGGATAGACTCTGGGTAGTACATCACAGCATCTTCTGCAATCCACACTATATAAAACTAAAACTAGGCCAGGCGCGGTGGCTTATGCCTGTAATCCCAGCACTTTGGGAAGCCGAGGCAGGCATATCACAAAGTCAAGAGATCGAGACCATCCTGGCCAACATGGTGAAACCCTGTCTCTACTAAAAGTACAAAAATTAGCTAGGCATGGTGACATGCATCTCTAGTCCCAGCTACTCTGGAGGCTGAGACAGGAGAATTGCTTGACCCCAGGAGGCAGAGGTTGCAGTGAGCTGAGATCACACCACTGCACTCCAGACTGGTGACAAAGCAAGACTCTGTCTCAAACAACAACAACCCCTAAAACTAATATATATAAAACATATATACATGTAAAATTATGTGTGCATGCTGTGTGTGTGTGTATGTGTAAACTTATATAACTGTTTCAGTAAAATATACCTATTTTTGCTATATACGATGTACCTTGATATTTTCTTTTTTCTTTTCTTTTTCTTTCTTTTTTTTTTTTACATGGAGTTTCACTCTTGTTGCTCAGGCTGGAGTACGATGACTCCATCTTGGCTCACTGCAACCTCTGCCTCCCAAGTTCAAGCGACTCTCCTGCCTCAGCTCCTGAGTAGCTGGAACTACAGTCATGCGCCACCATACCCGGCTAACTTTTTGTATTTTTAGTAGAGATGGGGTTTCACCATATTGGCCAGGCTGCTCTCGAACTCCTGACCTCAGGTGATCCATCCACCTCGGCCTCCCAAAGTGCTGGGATTACAGGCGTGAGCCACCGCACCTGGCCTCTTTCTTTCTTTCTTTCTTTCTTTCTTTCTTTCTTTCTTTCTTTCTTTCTTTCTTTCTTTCTTTCTTTCTTTCTTTCTTTCTTTCTTTCTTTCTTTCTTTCTTTTCCTTCCTTCCTTCCTTCCTTCCTTCCTTCCTTCCTTCCTTCCTTCCTTCCTTCCTTTCTCTTTCTTTATTTCTTTCTCTCTCTTTCTTTCTTTCTCTCTTTCTTTTTCTTTCTCTCTCTCTCTTCCTCCCTCCCTCCCTCCTTTCCTTCCTTCCTTCCTTTCTTTTTTGAGACAGGGTCTCACTGTGTCACCCAGGCTGTAGTGCAATGGGGAAATCTCAGCTCACTGCAGCCTCTGCCTCTCAGGTTCAAGCGATTCTCCTGCCTCAGCCTCCCGAGTAGCTGGGATTACAGGCATGCGCCACCACGCCCAGCTAATTTTGTATTTCCAGTAGAGACAGGGTTTCTCCATGTTGGTCAGGCTGGTCTCGAACTCCAGACCTTAGGTAATCTGCCCGTCTCGGCCTCCCAAAGTTCTGGGATTACAGGCGTGAGCCACTGCACCTGGCCTAATTTTTGTATTTTCAGTAGAGATGTAGGATTTAGCCATGTTAGCCAGGCTGGTCTTGAACTCCTGGCCTCAAGTGATCTGCCCACCTCAGCCTCCCAAAGTGCTGGGATTATAGGCGTGAGCTACCGTGCCTGGCCTACCTGGCCTACTTTTCTTTTCCTTTTTATACTGTTGTTACCTTTGTTTTCCTTCTACAAATAACTTGTTTCAGAGGAACAATTGTTAAGAGTTCATTTTCCCTTCTGATCTTGGTATGATTAGCTTCTTTGTATCATTCAGGTCTCTGGTCAGATGCTACCGGCACAGAAAGCTCTTTCCCGACCACCTTTTCTAAAAGATCCTTCCGGCCTCTCTCTAACTCCTTTTATTGTTCCTTATTTTTCATCTAAGTACAGTAAGCTCTCTCTATCTGTGGGTTTCATATCTGCGAGTGTGACATCTGTGGATTCATCCAACCATGGATCCAAAATATTCGAGAAAAAATAGGTGACTGCTGCTGTACAGACTGAATAAGTATAGGCCTTTTTTCCCTTTGTCATATTGTCTAACAAGAGAGTATAAAAACTACTTATATAGCCAGGCGCGGTGGGTCACGCCTATAATCCCAGCACTTTGGGAGGCCAAGGCGGTGGATCACGAAGTTAGGAGCTCAAGATCAGCCGGCCAAGATGGTGAAACCCCGTCTCTACTAAAAATACAAAAATTAGCTGCGCATGGTGGCAGGTACCTGTAATCCCAGCTGCTGGGGAGGCAGAGAACTGCTTGAAGAGGCAGATGTTGCAGTACAGAACTGAAACCTGTTGACAGAGCCATACTCCGGCTCAAAAAAAAAAAAAAAAAAAAAAAAAAAAAAAAAAAAAAAATGGCCCAGCACGGTGGCTCACTCCCGAAATCCCAGCACTTTGGGAGGCTGAGGCGGGTGGCTCACCTGAGCTCAGGAGTTCAAGACCAGCCTGGTCAACATGGTGAAACCCTGTCTCTACTAAAAATAGAAAAATTAGCTGGGTGTGGTGGCAGGTGCCTGTAGTCCCAACTACTCAGGACGCTGAGGCAGGAGAATCACTTGAACCTGGGAGGCAGAGGTTGCAGTAAGCCAAGATCAGGACACTGCATTCCAGCCTGGGCAACAGAGCATGACTCCATCTCAAACAAAACAAAACAAAAAACAAACAAACAAACAAAAACACTACTTATATGTATTTACATTGTATTAGGTATTATAAGTACACTAGGGATTATTTAAAGCACACGAGAGGGTTGGGCAGACTGGCTCACACCTGTCTTGGGAGGCTGAGGTTGGAGGATCACTTGAGGCCAGGAGTTTGAGACCAGCCTGGGGAACATCGCAAGACCTTGTCTCTATAAAAAAAATAAAAACAGGCCAGGCATGGTGGCTCACGTCTGTAATCCCAGCACTTTGGGAGGCCGAGGCGGGTGGATCACGAGGTCAGGAGATCGAGACCATCCTGGCTAACACGGTGAAACCCTGTCTCTATACAAAAAATTAGCCAGGTTTGGTGGCGGGTGCCTATAGTCCCAGCTACTTGGGAGGTTGAGGCAGGAGAATGGCGTGAACCCGGGAGGCGGAACTTGCAGTGAGTCGAGATCACACCACTGCACTCCAGTCTGGGAGACACAAAGAGACTCCGTCTCAAAATAAATAAAAAATAAATAAAAATAAAAACAAAAATAGCCCTGCGTGGTGTCACATGCCTGTAGTCCTAGCTTCTTGGGAGGCTGAGGCAGGCGTTTAAGCCCAGGGACTTAAGGCTGTGGTGAGCTGTGTTTATGCTACTTCACTCCAGCCTGGGTGACATGGTGAGACTCTGTCTCAAAGAAAAACTCAAACTTTTTTTTATTAAGAAAAAAATGTATGCAGGAGGATGTGTATAGGTTATATACAAGTACTATTCCATTTCATATAAGGGTCTTGAGCATCTTTGGATTTTCTTATCCATGGGGGGGTCCTGGAACCAATCCTTCAGGGATATCGAGGGACAGCTGTAATAATCAGTGCTTGAAATCTTATTATTTATTTGTCTACTGCCTGTGTTACCCATGGTAAGATGAGCTTCATGAAGGCAAAGATTTGTCTGCTTTGTTCACCCAGGATCCCCAGTGCCTAGAACAATGCCTGGAAAAAATATACTGGATATTCCATTTGTACTGGGAAAGGAAGGAAAGAATGAATGAAGCATGGAAGGAAAGAAGGGGAAAAGGAGGAAGACAGAAGGAGGAAGTGGGAACGAGAGGGAGAGAGAGGGAGGAAAGAAGGGGCTGATGTGAACACATTCGAGGTCTGGGAGATGGCATTTTCTGTTTGAGGTTGTATTGGTAATACTAGCTGCTACAGTAAATACTGCTCCCGCCCCACCCAATCTCCATAGCTTAATACAAAAAAGGTGATTTCTCACTCACAATGTACTCTAACACAGACGTTCCTGGTTGGGCAGTTCTCCTCCAGGAGTGATTCAGGGACCCACATTTCTTCCTTCTAGCTTTTTTGCCGTATTAAAAAGGTAGCTGGCCGATGTGGTGGCTCACGCCTGTAATCCCAGCACTTTGAGAGGCTGAGGTGGGCGGATCATTTGAGGTCAGAAGTTTGAGACCAGCCTGGACAACATGGCAAAACCCCATCCATATTAAAAGTACAAAAATTAGCCGGGCCTGGTGGCATGTGCCTGTAATCCCAGCTACTCAAGGAGGCCGAGGCAGGAGAATTGCTTTAACCTGGGAGGCGGAGGTTGCAGTGAGCCGAGATCCCACCATTGCACTCCAGCCTGGGCAGCAGAGCAAGACTCAGTCTCAAAAAAAAAAAAAAAAAAAAGGAGCTCCCAGGATTGTCTGGGGAGTCATGTTCCTTCCTTTCATCCGGTAAGGTTAAACGGCATGCAGTTCTAATGGACCAGGTCTGGAAGTGATATATATATATATGTGTGTGCTGAAGTCATATATATATACACACATACATGTATGTATATGACTTCTCCCACCCCACTCTGTTGCACAGGCTGGAGTGCAGTGGTGTGATCACAGCTCACTGCAGCCACAACCTCCTGGGGTCAAGTGATCCTCCTATCTTAGCCTCCTGAGTAACTGGGACTACAGGTGAATGCCAGCCACCATGCCCAGTTAATTTTTGTAATTGTTGTACAGACAGGGTCTTGCTATGTTGCCCATGTTAGTCTTGAACTCCTGGGTTCCAGCAATTCTCCTGTCTTGGCCTGCCAAAGTGCTGGGATTACAGGCATGAGCCACCACGCCCAGCTGTATATCATTTTTGACCACATTCTACTTGGCACATCCTAAGTGCAAGTGAAGTTGAGAAATATAGTCTAGCTGCATGCCCAGGAGAAAAACAGGTTTGGTGAATAGCTAGCCAATGTCTGCCACTATGGTTAAATTGGTTCCTGTTAGGTTTCTACAAATAAATAATTTGAATTAAAGTAATTCACTACTGTATATTTGTACTGTATTTATAACATCTCAAAACCATTTGTTTCAGATAATTTCTAAAGTCTCTGTCTATGATAAAACCATTTCCTATTTTTGGGAGCTGTCTTTTATATTCTCTGGGGAGAGGAAAGAAAAGAGAAACTTGAACCTGATTTTGTAAAACATCTATTTGTATCTAAATTGCTTTACAAGATTGTGAAATGTTTAAATATAAGCTGCAGTTTTGACTTGATTACAAAACCTGTTAGAGTTGCCCCCAGAAGTATGGATTTTCCCACAGAGGGGCTGTCGACACTGCAAAATACATTTCAGAAGGTTTGAAAATCTTACCACATTGAAAGGAATGGATTTTTAGAAAAATTCCAAATTCTAGTTTAGGTACAGCTGCAGCTGGTGTTTCCACTTAGATTACCTTACCATAATGCTTCTTTTCTAACTTAACACTAGTCAAGACCATAAACTCCAGAAGAATGAGTTTTAGGCCATTGGTAAGAGGGGTAGAAAGGTGATAGTATGAAAGGAACTAACATTTACTGAGCCTTATTTGTCAGAACCATGCAAGACACCGTGCCCATAGTTGATTTTCTTTAATCATCACTTCAACACTGACAGGAAGGTAGAGCAGGATAGCGTGCTCCCGGTCTTATTGGTGGAGACCCTATCTCTAGGAGGCTAATTCGCCTGTGATCCCACAGCCAGCAAGAGACAAACATGGATGTGGCTAAGGTTCATCTGGCTCCAAAGCCCACACTCTTGACTAGACCAGACTAAGCAAGAGAGTGAAAATGAAGAACTTGGGAAATGAGCTAGAGACTAACACTAAGAAGCCATGGAACTCAGCTCCTCTGTCTTTTCTTTCCTAAGAAATTCCCAAAGATGATTAATTCCGTTGTTAGCCACTAGCCCTGTAGAAAGACTCAAGTCAGGTGTATGGTTAGAGCTTCAGATCTAACATGTATCAGCTTTCTGTTTCTCATCCCTTATCCAAATTGCCTTGCAAGGAGTTTTTCCAAACCAGCTGTCTGTGGGAGCAATTAAGTTCCAATCCTGATTCTGATGGTGAAGGTCTGGCTGCCCTGACCACACCTCCATTGGGAAAAAACTGAAACTGACAGATGAAGGGAGCAATTCCAAGAATAATTTTGGCACTTGATTTAAGACTGGAAAATAATTTTCCTTCTTATTTGGGCAAGGAAAATGCCTCAAGGACAGTAAGAGCTTACAGGAGCGCTCCAGCGGAGAGGCCCTTTACCTATTCTCTTTTGCCAGGGCTCAGGTCTGCAAAACAGCTGAACTATCTGCCACCTTCCTGAGTTTTGCTCTCTGTAGTTTATAGTGCAGCTGGAAATATGTACATTATTTAAATAAAAAATTAAACCAAATAGCAAGACTTTGGAGTGTTAGAAACAACAATATTTACAGTACTTGTACAACACTTGTACATGAATTAAACTAAAATTTTAATGTCATCTCTAAGGTAAGTTTTTGAACTCTAAGAATTTTATATTGGCCAGGCACAGTGGCTCATGCCTGTAATCCCAGCACTTTGGGAGGCCGAGGCAGGTGGATCACCTGAGGTCGAGTTTGAGACCAGCCTGACCAACATAGCGAAATCCTCTCTCTACTAAAAATACAAAAATTAGCCGGGAATGGTGGTGTAATCCCAACCACTTGGGAGACTGAGGCAGGAGAATCGTTTGAACCTGGGAGGTGGAGGCTGCAGTGAGTTGAGATTGGAGATTGCATCATTGCACTCCAGCCTGGGTGACAGAGCAAGACTCCATCTGAAAAAAAAAAAAAAAAAAAAAAAAAAAGAAGCTGACACTTAATGTACCGATATTTAATGATCTCCAGGTTGTATTGTTAAATTGTTAAATGAGAAAAGACAAATGCAGAACAGTGTGGAAAGTATACACAAAAGCAACAGTAGAGAAAGGGGAGTGGAGAGAATATATCTTTTTGCTTTATACGCATGTTGTGGTTTGAATGGTTGTGTCTCCCACAACCCCCTTCCCCAAATTCGTATATTGAAATCTAATCTACAATGTAATGGTATTTGGAGGTAGGGCTTTTGGGTGGTGATTAAGTCATGAGGGTGGAGCCCTCATAATGGGATCAATGCTCTTATAAAAGTGGCCCCAGAGAGATTTTTTGCTGCTTTCAGCCATGTGAGGACACAGCAAGATGGCTGGCTATGAACTAGGACGTGGGTTCTCATCAAATACCCAATCTGGGCCAGGTACTGGTAGCACACATCTGTAATCCCAGCACTTTGGGAGGCTGAGGCAAAAGGATTGATTGAGGTCAGGAGTTTGAGACCAGCCTGGACATCATGGTGAGACCTTGTCTCTACAGAAAAAAAAAAGTAAAAAATAAAAAAATAACTGGTTGTAGTGGTATGTGCCTGTAGTCCCAGCTACTTGGGAGGCTGAGGTGGGAGGATACCTTGAGCCCAGAAGTTTGAGGCTGGAGTGAACCATGATCACGCCACCGCACTCCAGCCTGGGCAACAGAGTGAAATCTTGTCTCAAACAAACCAAACAAACGAATGAGAAAACACCTAATCTGCTGAACCTAGATTTGGATTTTCCAGCTCCCAGGACTGTAAGAAATAAATTTCTGTTGTTTATAAGTCACATAGGCTATAATATTTTGTTATAGCACCCCATATGAACTAATGTAAAAACTGTCTCTAAAAGGACACAGAGAAACTTGTAACATTAGTCATTTCCAGAAGAGAACTGGGTAGCTGGATTACAGGGGTGAGAGGTAAACTCTTTGTATGTTCTTTGTATCTTTTGAGTTTTGAACCATTCAACTATATTAACAATTTAACAGATTTTTTTTTAAATTATTTTTTTAATTAAAAGGATTGAGAATTTAAAAACAGCCGGGGGCGTTGGCTCACACCTGTAATCCCAGCACTTTGGGAGGCCGAGGCGGGAGGATCACAAGGTCAGGAGATCAAGAGCATCCTAGTTAACACGGTGAAACCCCGTCTCTACTAAAAAATACAAAAAAACCTAGCCGGGCGAGGTGGCAGGCGCCTGTAGTCCCAGCTACTCGGGAGGCTGAGGCAGGAGAATGGCGTAAACCCAGGAGGCGGAGCTTGCAGTGAGCTGAGATCCGGCCACTGCACTCCAGCCTGGGCGACAGATGGAGACTCCGTCTCAGAAAAAAAAAAAAAAAAAAAAAGATACAAAAAAATTAGCCGGGCGTGGTGGCGGGCGCCTGTAGTCCCAGCTACTCGGGAGGCTGAGGCAGGAGAATGGCGTAAACCCGGGAGGCGGAGCTTGCAGTGAGCCAAGATCGCGCCACTGCACTCCAGCCTCAGCGATGAGTGAGACTCTGTCTCAAAAAAAAAAAAAAAAGAAAAAAGAGAACTTAAAAACATACAATAAAATAAGCATAACAAATAGTTTTGTTTTGTTTTTTAATAGAGACAGCATTTTGCCATGTTGCCCAGGCTGGTCTTGAACACCTGGACTCAAGGGATTTGCCCACCTCAGCCTCCCAAAGTTGCTGAGATTACAGGCATGAGCCCCCGCACCCCGTCACAAATAGTTTCTTCACTTTAGTGATATGATTTATTTCTTCATTTTTTATTTTTAAATTAAATTTTCTTTTTTTTTTTTTGAGACAGAGTCTCCTTCTGTCGCCCAGGCTGGAGTGCAGCAGTGCAAACTCGGCTCACTGCAAGCTCCGCCTCCCGGGTTCACGCCATTCTCCTGCCTCAGCCTCCCGAGTAGCTGGGACTACACGTGCTGCCATCATGCCCGGCTAATTTTTTTTTTTTGTATCTTTTAGTAGAGATGGTGGTTCATCGTGTTAGCCAGGATGGTCTCGATCTCCTGACCTCATGATCCGCCTGCCTCGGCCTCCCAAAGTGCTGGGATTACAGGCATGAGCCACTGCGCCTGGCCTAAAAAAATTTTTTTAAGATTAATAGAGATGGAGTCTCACTATATTGGCCAGGTTGGTCTTGAACTCTTGGCCTTAAGCAGTCCTTCTACTTTGGCCTCCCAAAGTGCTAGGATTATAGGCATGAGCCACCATGCAGATTACAGATGTGAGCCACCGCACCGCAGCTGGTGATGTTAATTTTGGTTATATAGACAAGATGTTGTCCAGT
This sequence comes from Chlorocebus sabaeus, assembly GCF_047675955.1. Taxonomy (NCBI): domain Eukaryota; kingdom Metazoa; phylum Chordata; class Mammalia; order Primates; family Cercopithecidae; genus Chlorocebus; species Chlorocebus sabaeus. Next base: position 12,386,780 of record NC_132910.1, read on the forward strand.
TTCTCCACTATTTTGGTCCATGCAATTAGTTTTATTTTATTTTTATTTTTTATTTCTGCGTGCAATTAATAAGCAATCTATGGCAAGATATTTTGAGACCAGGCCGGGCGGAGTGGCTTAAACCTGTAATCCCAGCTCTTTGGGAGGCCAAGGTGGGCAGATCATTTTAGGTCAGGAGTTCGAGACCTGCCTGACCAACATGGCAAAACCCGTCTCTGCCAAAAATTCAAACATTAACTGGGTATAATGGCAGGCACCTATAATTCCAGCTACTCGGGAGGCTGAGGCAGGAGAATTGCTTGAATCCAGAAGGCAGAGATTGCAGTGAGCCGAGATTGCAGTACTGCACTCCAGCCTGGGTAACAGAGCAAGACTTAGTCTCAAACACAAAAAACAAAACAAAACAAAAGATATTTTGAGACCATGAAAATGTCTAGAAATTTCTTAATGCTTATCTTTTGTACATTTTCTGTTTGGTTTTGAATTTTCTCTGATTTTTCTGCTATTCACAGTTATTATAAAGAGAGCATTAAATGTCTAAATGTTGAGAAATTACTTAATGGGTATAATGTACACTATTTGGTTGATGGTTACGCTAAAAGCCCAGATTTCACCATTAGGCAGTATATCCACGTATCAAAACTGCGCTTGTACTCCTTACTTTTATACAAATAAAAATAAATAGGCTGGGTGTGGTGGCTCATGCCTATAATCCCAGTACTTTGGGAGGCCAAGGTGGGTGGATCACTTCAGGTTAGGAGTTCAAGACTAGCCTGGCCAACATGGTGAAACCCCATCTCTACTAAAAATACAAAAATTAGCCAGGCATGGCAGCGCATGCCTGTAATCCCAGCTACTCAGGAGGCTAAGGGAGGAGAATTGCTTGAACCTGGGAGGCAGAGGCTGCAGTGAACCTAAATGTCTAGCTGTTAGGGTGTATGGTACAACTCCATAATTATTTCAGTCCTTTTAGTTCTGATCTTTTCTTTTCGTTTTCTTTTTTTTTTTTTTTTTTTTTTTTTTTTTTTTTTTTAGAGATGGGGTCTCACTATGTTGCCCAAGTTGGTCTTGAACTCCTGGGCTCCAGTGATGCTCCTGCCTTGGCCTTCTGAAGTGCTAGGACTGCAAACGTAAGTCACTGTGCCTGGCCAATTCCATAATTATTGTTATTTATTATTTATTATTTCTTTTTCAGACAGAATTTTGCTCTTGTTACCCAAACTGGAGTGCAATGGCGCAATCTTGGCTCACCACAACCTCTGCCTCCTAGGTTCAAGCGATTCTCTTGCCTCAGCCTCCCGAGTAGCTGGAATTACAGGCATGCTCCACCACGCCCAGCTAATTTTGTATTTTTAGTAGAGAACGGGTTTCGCCATGTTGGCATGTTGGTCAGGCTGGTCTCAAATTCCCCATGTCAGCCTCCCAATGTGCTGGGATTATAGGCGGACTGGTGTGAGCCACCGTGCCCCAACCCTTTTTTTTTTTGAGATGGAGTCTCACTCTGTTGCCAGGCTGGAGTGCAATGGCACTATCTCAGCTCACTGCAACCTCCGCCTCCTGGGTTCAAGCAATCTTCCTGCCTCAGCCTCCCGAGTAACTGGGATTACAGGTGCACATCACCACACCCAGCTAATTTTTTGTATTTGTAGTAGAGATGGGTTTCACCTTGTTCGCCAGGCCAGTCTTGAACTCCTCAAGTGATCTGCCCACCATGGCCTTTCAAAGTGCTGGGATTACAGGCGTGAGCCACCGTGCCCAGCCGAAAAGCATTCTTATGATGGCTTCTGTTTTTTGTAAGATGTCAATGCCATGACAGACTCTGACAGGAACCATGCAGTAGGAAGGAGCCTGGTCCTGCTCCCCCTTCCTCCTTCACATGTTTCTCTAGTGCCCCCTACTAATTGACCCTAACAGAAGCTGGCTGACAAAGAATAAATGTAGTTTGTAGAGTTTCAGCCCCACCATCTCAAAGCCCAGCATGGAGGTTTCAAAAACCACTGGCATGGGCTAGGCACTGTGGCTCATGCCTGTAATCCCAGCACTTGGGGAGGCCAAGGCAGGTGGATCACGATATCAGGAGTTCAAGACCAGCCTGGCCAAGATGGTGAAACTTTGTTTCTACTAAAAATACAAAAAAAAAAAAAAAAAAAAAAAAAAAAAAAAAACTATCTGGGCATGGTGGTAGGTTCCTGGCACCTGTAATCCCAGCTATTCGGGAGGCTGAGGCAGAGACTTGCTTGAACCAAGCAGGAGGAGGTTGCAGTGAGCTGAGATCACGCCACTGCACTCCAGCCTGGGCAACAAAGTGAGATTCCATCTTAAAAAAAACCCACAAAAAACAAACAAAAAACACAGCAACACAAAACCAAAACAGAAATACCCATAAAACAAGGTTACATATTGACTAGTTGACAAAAATATGACCACAGGCTCAACAGACCCTGCATTTCCCGTGCACGCAATGGCTCAATATTTGCTAATTCAGTGCTTATGGCAACTTCATAGAATATAACTACTGCAAGTAACAAGCCTGCTGCCCAGGCTGGAGTGCAGTGTTGTGATCTCTGCTCACTGCAGCCTCTGCCTCCTAGGCTCAAGTGATCTTCCTATCTTAGCCTCCTGAGTAGCTGGGACCACAGGTGAGCACCACCACGCCTGGCTAATTTTTTTTTTTTTTTTGTAGAGACAGGGTTTAGCCATGTCACCCAGGCTGGTCTCCAACTCCTGAGCTCAAGCAATCCACCTGCCTCAGCTTTCCAAAGTGCTGGGATTACAGGTGCTAGCCATGGTGCCTGGCCCAGAGCAGCATTTTCAACCTGCATGTCATAACCTATTAATAGTTCATAAAATGTTATAAAAAATTTAATAGTTCTTAACATAAAATATTTTTAAGAGACATAGACTATAAAAATTTGAGTACATAGTACATAATCAGGGTGAGTATTGTTTTTATAAAATTTGTACTTTCATTTTATGTGTGTGAGTGTGTGTATAGTAGTTGCTGTGTGAAATGTATTTCTTACTATTTGTTGAGGTCAAAGGGTTTGAAAGTCACTACTGCACAGGTCTCAGGGTATATGGAAAGCAGTTCTTCAGTACATTCTAGGGAGCCTGGAAACTGTTTAATTTTTTGTTTTGTTTGTTTGTTTTCTTTTGTTCGAGATGGAGTCTCACTCTGTTGCCCAGGCCGGAGTGCAGTGGTACAATCTCGGCTCACTGCAACCTCCTCCTCCTGAGTTTGATCAATTCTCCTGCCTCAGCCTCCCAAGTAGCTTGGGTTACAGGTCCTAGGCACCTGCCACCACGTCTGGCTAATTTTTGTATTTTTAGTAGAGACAGGGTTTCACCATGTTGGCCAGGCTGGTCTTGAACTCCTGACCTCAGGTAATCCGCCCGCCTCAGCCTCCCAAAGTGCTGGGATTACAGGCATGAGCCACTGCACCCAGCCTAAGCCTGTTTAATTGTTAACCCTAACACCGATACAGGAAAGTCAACTTTTTTCGATTAAAAAGCTTTTCTCAGGGAACACTTTTACATTGCTGATGGAAATGTAAATTAGTACAACCACTATGGAAAACAGTATGGAGATTCCTTAAAGAACTAAAAGTAAAACTACCATTTGACAGTAATCCCACTGCTGGGTATCTACCCAAAAGAAAAGAAGCCATTATATGAAAAAGACACTTGCACACACAAGTGTCTTTATAGCAGCACAATTCATAATTGCAAAAATATGGAACCAATCTAAATGCCCGTCAACCAACGAGTGGATAAAGAAAATGGGTTATGTATATATATATACACACATCATGGAATACTACTCAGCCATAAAACAAAATGAAATAATGGCCTTTGAAGCAACTTGGATGGAGGTGGAGGTCATCATTCTAAGTGAAGTCACTCAGGAATGGAAAACCAAATACCATAGATTCTCACTGATAAGTGGGAGCTAAACTATGAAGATACAAAGGCCTAAGAATGATATGGCTGGGCGCGGTAGTTCATGCCTGTAATCCCAGCGCTTTGGGAGGCCGAGGCGGGCGGATCACGAGGTCACGAGATAGAGACCATCCAGCCTAACAGGGTGAAACCCCGTCTCCGTCCCAGGAGGCGGAGGTTGCAGTGAGCCAAGATCACCCCACTGCATTCCAGCCTGGTGACAGAGCAAGACCCCATCTCAAAAAACAGAAAAAAAGAAAGAGGCCGGGCGTGGTGGCTCACGTCTGTAATCTCAGCACTTCGGGAGGCCGAGACGGGTGGATCACGAGGTCAGGGTATCAAGACCATCTGGCTAACATGGTGAAACCCCGACTCTACTAAAAATACAAAAAAATTAGCCGGGAGTTGTGGCAGGCGCCTGTAGTCCCAGCTACTCGGGAGGCTGAGGCAGGAGAATGACGTGAACCCGGGAGGTGGAGCTTGCAGTGAGCCAAGATCACGCCACTGCACTCCAGCCTGGGGGACAGAGCGAGACTCTGTCTCAAAACAACAACAACAACAACAACAAAAGGACTTTGGGGACTCGGAGGGAAAAGTAGGGGGGTTGAGGAATAAAAGGCTACACAGGGTACAGTGTACACTGCTCGGGTGACAAGGGTACCAAAATCTCAGAAATCATCACTAAAGAGCTTATCCACGGAACCAAAAACTGCCTGTACTTCAAAAACTATTGAAATTTAAAAAAATTTTTTTTTCTCCGTGGTTTATACCATTTCCTTATAGGCTTCATTTTTTCCAGAGGTTAACTTTTTTTTTTTTTTTTTTTTTTTTTGAGACAGAGTCGTGGTCTGTCGCCCAGGCTAGAGTGCAGTGGTGTGATCTCACTGCAACCTCTGCCTCCTGGGTTCAAGCGATTCTCGTGCCTCAGCCTCCTGAGTAGCTGCAATTACAGGCATGTGCCACCACACCCAGCTAATTTTTTTCCTGGCCTTAAGTATTCTACCCACCTCAGCCTCCCAAAGTGCTGGGATTACAGGCATGAGCCACCGTACCCAGCCTCCAGGGGTTAACTTTTCTTTGCTACCTGCTGCTTAATATCATTGATAATTTCCATCTGTTCCACGGATATTATATTTCCTGGCAACTGTTAGCTGGACTCCTTCAATTTTACCCATCTTAAAATTAAATTTGCATGTTTTTCTTTCTTTTCCTTTTTTTTTTTTTGAGACGGAGTCTCGCTTTGTCGCCCAGGCTTGAGTGCAGTGGCATGATCTTGGCTCACGCAAGCTCCACCTCCCAGGTTCATGCCATTCTCCTGCCTCAGCCTCCTGAGTAGCTGGACTACAGCTGTGCACCACCACGCCCAACTAATTTTTGTATTTGTAGTAGAGATGGGATTTCACCATGTTGGCCAGCATGGTCTTGATCTCCTGACCTCGTGATCTGCCCGCCTTGGCCTCCCAAAGTGCTGGGATTATAGACATGAACCAACATGTCCCAGTAATTTTGTATTTTTAGTAGAGACGGGGTTTTGCCATGTTGTCCAGTCTGCTCTTGAACTCCTGACCTGAAGTGATCCTTAAGCCTTGGCCTCCCAAAGTGCTGGTATTACAAGGATGAACCACCGCACCCAGCCTTATTTGCATGTTTTTCATATTGAGAATTTATTAAATTTTTTGCTACATGGTAGATTCCTGAACTTTCAACTGTATTATTTCTCTTAATCTTTAGTTATAATAATTTTTTCCATGTGGAAAAAATATCTGCCTAACATATAGAAAAACAAAAGAAAAAACATGAAGGTCAAGCCATTTCACCAGTCCTTCAGGCTGCCCTTGCCTCCTACTTAATTCCTTCTTTCTGCCCTTCTCTAAGCTCTTCCTAAATACGGCATTGAGAAAGCATTTACATTTCTTTTCTTTTTTTATTTTTATTTTTTGAGATGGAGTCTCACTCTGTCACCCAGGCTGGAATGCAATGGCGTGATCTCGGCTCACTGCAACCTCTGCCTCCCAGGTTCAAGCGATTCTCCTGCCTCAGACTCCCAAAAAACTGGGATTACAGGGCCTACCACCAGGCCTGACTAATTTTTTTTTTTTTTTTTTTTTTTTTAGTAGAGACAGAGTTTCACCCTGTTGGCCAGGCTGGTCTCAAACTCCTGACCTCAAGTGATCCACCCATCTTAGCCTCCCAAAGTGCTGGGATTATAGGCATGAGCCACTGCACCTGGCCGGTATTTACATTTCTCCCTCTCTCTCTCCCCAGCTTCTCCTTCCCTTCCTTTTTGGGAGTTGCCATAGGAGTCTGTAAGATAGCTCCCAACACTTCCCCCTCCTGGTATTCATGCCTTTGTGTACTCCCTCCCTTTCCTTTAAGTGTCAGCTGAACAAAGTGACTGGCTTCTAACAAATAGAATAGGGTACGAGTAATGGGCTGGCACTTCCAAGATTCGCGTACAAAAAGAAGATGTGATTTTCATCCTGTATTCTCTGGATCTCTCTACCTTCATTCTGGGGAAAGTCAGCTGACATGTTGTCAGCAGCCCTGTGGAGGGGGCCGTGTGGCAAGGAACTGGTGACTTGGGCTAACAGCTTGGGAGACCCTGAGACCTGCCAACAACTACTGAGTAAGCTTGGAAGTGGACTTTCCCCTAGTAGAGCCTTGAGATGACTATTGCCCTGGCTGACACCATAATTGTTTCCTTGTGAGAGACCTTGAGCCAAAGGACCCAGCAAAACCATGTCCAGAATCCCGACCTGCAGAAACAGTGAGATGATATTTTTTGCCCCAAAGACAGTCATCTGTTTAGCTTCAGCCCAGTCAACTCTCACCTGGATAACTTCAGTAGCCTTTTATTTTTGAGATGGACTGTCGCTCTGTTGTCAGGCTGGAGTGCAGTGGCGCGATCTCAGCTCACTGCAACCTCCGCAAGCTTCTGCTTCCCAGGTTCAAGTGATTCTCCTGACTTAGCCTCCTGAGAAGCAGGGACTACAGACATGCACCACCAAATCTGGGTAATTTTTGTATTTTTAGTAGAGACGGGGTTTCACTGTGTTGGCCAGGCTCGTCTCGAACTCCTGACCTCAGATGATCCACCCACCTTGGCCTCCCAAAGTGCTGGGATCACAGGTGTCAGTCACCGCATGCAGCCTAACTTTAGTAGCCTTCTAGTTGCCTCTTCATAAGGAAATAGTCATCCATTTCTTGCTTGTGTCAAACCCTGTGTGAGACACCCTCACTCTAGCAGTTCCCTCACCTCAACCAATGTATTCACCAGATGACAGAGTAATTTTCGGCCGGGCGCAGTGGCTCATGCCTGTAATCCCAGCACTTTGGGAGGCCGAGGCAGGATGATCACAAGGTCATGAGATAGAGGCCATCCTGGCTAACACGGTGAAACCCCGTCTCTACTAAAAATACAAAAAATTAGCTGGGCGTGGTGGCAGGCACCTGTAGTCCCAGCTAGGGAGGCTGAGGCAGGCAAATGGCGAGAACCCGGGAGGCGGAGCTTGCAGTGAGCCGAGATCGCGCCACTGCACCCCAGCCTGGGTGACACAGAGAGACTCCATCTCAAAAAAAAAAAAAAACCAAAAACAACAACAACAAAAAAAACCCAGAGTAATTTTCCTGAACGGCCCACCTTCCCAAGGGCTCAAGGCCAAATTCCTTAGCACAGCTCATAAGCTCCTCCATGCTTTGGTCCTGGTCTCCACTGCAGTCTTGCCCTGCCTGCCCCTACTCTCCAGGCCAGCTGACCCATTGGATTCAGCTCACCCTCATTCACACTCGTTCATTCAGAAAACATTCATGAGGCCAGGCCTAGTGGCTCAGGCCTGTAATCCTAGCAGTTTGGGAGGCCAAGATGGGAGGATCCAATGAGCCCAGGAGTTTGAGACCAGCCTGGGTAACATAGTAAGATCTCATCTCTATTAAAAAGAGAGAGAGGATCAGGTACGGTGGCTCACTCCTGTAATCCCAGCACTTTGGGAGGCTGAGGTGGGCGGATCACAATGTCAGGAGATGGAGAACATCCTGGACAACATGGTGAAACTCTTCTCTAACTAAAAATAGAAAAATTAGTCGGGCGTGGTGGCTGGCATCTATAATCCCAGCTACTCGGGAAGCTGAGGCAGGAGAATCGCTTCAACCAGGGAGTCGGAGGTTGCAGTGAGCTGAGATCACGCCACTACACTGCAGCATGGTGACAGAGCGAGAATCCATCTCAAAAAAAAAAAAAAAAAAAAAAGAGGGCCTACTGAGTGCCTCGTGCTTTTGAAAGGCACTCAAATTCCAAGATGAATAAAATGGAACAGTTCTATGCCCAAGGAACTACAAAATTACTATATAGTAGATGATATCTTTGGGGTGTTCTTCAAGTACCATGGAAAACTAACCAGACTCGGGGGTCCTAGAAAGGCTTTCTGGAAGATAAATGAGGGAGGGCATCCCAGGCAGGAAGAATAGACAGACAAAAGCCTGGACGAAAGTCCTGGCCTCTGCCCACCTGGGAAAAGCTCTTCAAGTTGTTTTGTTTTGTTTGTTTAGAGACAGGGTCTGCTTCTGTGGCCCAGACTAGAGTGCAGTGGCACAATCATGGCTTATTGCAGCCTGAAACTCACTATCCATAGAGCCAATCCTGAATCATGCATCATACATCACTGCCTGTATAAGCACTTACTCTTTTTTTCTTTTTTTTTTTTTTTGAGAGGGAGTCTCGCTCTGTCCCCCAGGCTGGAGTGCAGTGGCACAATCTCGGCTCACTGCACGCTCTGCCTCCCACGTTCACACCATTCTCCTGCCTCAGCCTCCTGAGTAGGTGGGACTTACAGGCGCCCGCCACCATGCCTGGCTAATTTTTTGTATTTTTAGTAGAGACAGGGTTTCACCGTGTTAGCCAGGATGGTCTCGATTCCCTGACCTCATGATCCGCCCGTCTCGGCCTCCCAAAGTGCTGGGATTACAGGTGTGAGCCACTGAGCCCAGCCAGCACTTATTCTTGAAGGAAAGAACTGCAATGGTTCTTCCTTTATTTGGGCCCAACTGCTTTAAGATGGCTCTGAATGCCCAGGGGATGGAGGGAGGCAGAGGAGGGAGAAGGCCCCAGAGAGCATAGCAGAGGAGGCATTGGTCCACTGCGAAAGGCATTGAGTGCCTCCAAAGCCAAGATGCTAGAGGCATCCCTCAATCTCCAATTATCTGATTCTGGGAACCTGTAGGCACTTTCAAGCTGGAAGGAAAATGAGTCTGAAGCTTGTTTGCTCCCTGGGGGCAGTTCTGTGATGGTCAGGTTTTGAATATTTGCATATAAATGAAAACCAGAGACAATAGTTACACAAACTCCTAGGTGGGCTGATTTGGGGAGCAGAAGTGGAGGAGGATTGAACTTCAACTCCTCTGGAAATCTGCAGAGCAACTTAATGGACTGCAGAGTCTCTCCAGAAGGATGGGCTGGGTGGGGTCTGAATACTTGAATTCTCTTTTATCTTTGTTTAGGATGAGAGAAGCTAGGGGTGGATGGAGGTTTCTGGAAGGCTTTTGCACCATGGCCCTCACCCTCTTATTTATGCCCTGCATACTACACTTTACTCTGTAACCCACTCGCTACCACTAAGATAGCAGCCCCTGCCTCCAGTTGACATCAGATGTTGAATTTTTCCAAAGGGCTGGAATTTTTGCAGTTGTCCCTGGTCTGTGACTGTATCACAATGCCAAATCTCTCTCTCTCTCTCTCTTTTTTTTTTTTTTTTTTTTTTTGAGACAGGGTTTCGCTCTGTCATGCAGGCTGGAGTGCAGTGACACAATCGTGGCTCACTGTAGCCTCAACTTCCCAGACTGGAGTGATCCTCCCACCTCTGCCTCCTGAGTAGCTGGGACTGCAGGCATGCACTAATGCCTGTAGCATGTACATAGTAATGCAGCATGCTTGGCTAATTTCTTTTTCTTTTTCTTTTCTTTTTTTTTTTTGAGAGGGAGTTTTGCTCTTGTCGCCCAGGCTGGAGTGCAATGGCACCATCTTGGCTCACTGCAAACTCCGCTTCCCAGGTTCAAGCAATTCTGCCTCAGCCTCCCGAGTCGCAGGGATTACAGGCATCTGCCATCATGCCCACCTAATTTTTTTATTTTTAGTAGAGACAAGGTCTCACTATATTGCCAGACTGGTCTCAAACTCCTGACTGTCTTAATTTAATTTAATAATTGTCTTAATTTAATACTTAATTTAGGAGAGCTAAATAATTAAACATGAGGCCAAAGTACATAAGAAAGCGGCAGTCTTTTATTACAAATATGCACACACTCTTGGGTGAGGTTCTCCGGTCCTCAGGTATGGGGCCAGGGAAGTCATGCCAGCGCTCTCGGGTGAGGTTCTCCGGTCCACAAGTAGGAGGGGCCGAAGAAGTCACGCCGGCTCCCACCGGCAGCGGACTTTTATGCGTTGGTACTGGAAGGGGGAGGGCAGTGGGCGGGATAAGGGCATGATAGGGGGTCTCCATAGGCGTGGCCGGGTAAGTTTCTGTCTCTTTGGATTGACATCACCTGGTGCATGCTCGGTTGATCTGCATTGGGCTGCATTTTCCCGCACACAGGAAAGTTGGTGAGGAAGAACCTGGAAGCAACATGGATTGTGCCTTCTTGTTCACCTTTCTCCATCTTGTCCTTTCTCCCTCACCCAAACACTGACTTCAGGTAATCTGCCTGCCTTGGCCTCCCAAAGTGCTGAGATTACAGGCGTGGGCTGCGCCTGGCCGTTTTTTTGTTTTTTTGTTTTTTAAAAATTTTTTCGTAAAGACGATGTTTTGCTATGTTGCCCAGGCTGGTCTCAAACTCCTGGATTCAAGTGATCCTTCTGCCTTGGCCTCCCAAAATGCTGGGATTACAGGCATGGACCACCTTGCCCAGTCCTTCAGCACCAAATATCTAACCTAACCCCATGTTTTATCCCCTTCAGCAACCCCATGTTGCCTGTCTCACTCAACATTGCTTCAGAGACCCAGTGTTGTCGCTTAGTACTGCAGGGGGTGCTACTGATAATGTCAGCAGCAGTGATTCCCACGGGTCAGAAGAACTCCATTCTTGCCTCAGGGAGGAAACAGTTCAGCCGAGGGGCATAAGACAGAGTGACAGACTGAGGCAAGTTTTAGAGCAGGAGTTAAAGTTTATTAAAAAGCTTCAGAGCAAGAACAAAAGGAAGTACACTACACTTGGAACAGGGGCAACCAAGCAACTTGAGAGATCCAAGTGCTCCAACTGACCTTGGCTTGAGGTTTATACATTGGCATGGTTCTGGGGTGTGCATACCTTCTCCCCTGATTCTTCCCTTGGTGTGGGCTGTCCTCATGCAGTGGCCTGCAGATACTTGGGAGGGGCCGCGTGAGCAGTGCAGTGTGTTTGCTGAAGTTATGCACATGCTCATTTGAGGCATTCTTCTCTTACCAGTTGAGTGTTCCTAGAGGAAGGTCATATACCAGTTAAACTCTGCCATTTTGCCTCTCAGTGCATATGCTTGAGCCCACTCCCCCAACTCCTGAGATGTTATCGGGAAGCTGTAGATCACCAGCGTCAGGTGTTTTCTTTTTTTTTTTTTTCAGACAGAATCTTGCTCTGTCACCAGGCTGGAGTGCAGTGGTGTGATCTTGGCTCACTGCAATCTCTGCCTCCTGTGTTCAAGCGATTCCACTGCCTCAACCTCCCGAGTAGCTGGGACTACAGGCATGCACCACCACGCCCGGCTAATTTTTTGTATTTTAGTAGAGACGGGGTTTCACCATGTTGGCCAGGATGGTCTTGATGCCCTGACCTCGTGATCCAGCCACCTCAGCCTCCCAAAGTGCTGGGATTACAGGCGTGAACCACCGTGCCCGGCCACTAGGTGTTTTCTATCTATTGGGAGACTGCCTTTCCCTGGTGCCTGTTGCAATCAATTTTTATTTTATTTCATTATTTTTTAGATGGAGTCTTGCTGTGTCGCCCAGGCTGGAGTGCAATGGTATGATCTGGGCTCACTGCAACCTTCGTATCCCCGGTTCAAGTGATTCTCCTGCCTCAGCCTCCTGAGTAGCTGAGACTACAGGCACCTGCCATCATGTGTAGCTAATTTTTGTATTTTTGTAGAGATGGGGTTTCACCATGTTGACCAGGCTAGTCTTGAACTCCTGACCTCAGGTGATCTGCCCACCTCGACCTCCCAAAGTGCTGGGATTATAAGTATGAGCCACAGCTCCTGGCCCAATTATTATTTCAGAGAGACAGTTTAACAGCTGCCTGACCATCACTTGACAGTTGCCTGACCATCACCTGACATTCCTAGGGGGAGGGTAGTCCTCTCCTGCCCTGCTCACATCTGCCTAACTACCTATTCTGACAGTACGGCGCTGTTTTGGAATTTTAGGTTAAAAACTGAACTCTCCAGTGATGGAGAAATAAAGAATGTTTCAACTCAATTGTCAGGAAAACTGGTGACCAGATAGATACACGTGTATCTTTCTTGAATTGGGCCTCATGTAGAAAAGATTGTTCATTGTGAACCCCACGCCTGTTTTACTGCCGTCTCTCAAAGTTTCACAGAAGAGGCACAAAGGTCCCTTAGTAGTCAAGACCTTGAAGCTCAAGGATGTGTCCTATTTATTCCTGGAGCTGCCACACTGCAGACATTCAGTAAACATGAGGGTCTATTTAGGAGAGAAGAAGCCACCCACATTCTCTGGGTCAATTTCTCCCTCATGCTTTCCCTTTCTGCATAACGCCATAGCTTCTGGTGTCACACCTGCAAAACCAAACCAAACAAGCTTCCCCATAAGCCATCCCTGCCCCACTTTCTTTCTCTCATTTGCCCCTGCCATCCACCTTAGCTACTGTTCTCTCTTTCTAGAAAAAGAGATTAGCTCCATTTCCCCTATTCACTCCCTACACCCCAACATCACGAAATCTTTCAGCTTCTATTATTCACAGAAACCATATTCACTACATTGACCAGTAGCCTCTTTTTTTTGTAGTTGCCTCTTAATTAAGAAACCAGCAGGGCCCCTTACTGTCACTTAGCTTATATTGCTGTTGACTATTTTGCCTTGAAATGCTTCTATAGGCTGGGCTCATTGGCTCATGTCTATAATCCCAGCACTTTGGGAGGCTGAGTGGGATCACTTGAGGTCAGGAATTCGAGATCAGCCTGGCCAAAATGGCGAAACCCTGTCGCTACTAAAAATACAAAAATTAGCTGGACTTGGTGGCGCATGCCTGTAATCCCAGATACTTGGAGGTGGAGGCAAGAGAATCACTTGAACCTGGGAGGTGGAGGCTGCAGTGAGCCAAGATTGCACCACTGCACTCCAGCCTGGGAGACAGTGAGACTCCGGCAAGAAAAAGAGGGAAAGGGAAATGGAAAGGGAAATGGAAAGGGAAAGGGAAAGGGAAAGGGAAAGGGAAGGGAGGGGAGGGGAGGGGACGGGAGGGAAGGGAAGGGAAGGGAAAGAGAAAGAAAGAAATGCTTCTATAGTATCTTTTCCGACAACACACTGTCCTGGTTCTCCAAGGACCTTTTCAGGCCAAGTCCCCTCTCACCCTCAGGCTCCTTCAGAGCCTCCTTTAATTCCCCTCCTACCCCAATAACATAGGCGTTACTGAGGGTCCTAGTAAATTAAACTAAGTTTGGCCAGAGGCTGCCTCCTTACCTTGAGTTCCTACTGAAAGAACTGCAACCTAACTTCAGCAGGTTAGGTTGAAGAAAGCCTAATATAGAAGTTTTGTTTTGTAACAAATATATGAGAGCCTAATATAGAGAGCCTATATGAGAGCCTAATATAGAAGTTTTGTTTTGTAACAAATAGCTAAGTGTCAGCCAAGCACAGCAGCTGAGCTTCAGTCAGTCACAGGCTACCAGCTGATTAGATCATGTCTTAATACTGAGCTGTAACCGATCAAGTTGTTTTCCACACCTCATTTCTGTTTTTTTCTGTCTATAAGTGATCCCTGCCTACCTTACATACTGGAGCTCTCTGAAGCTCTGCTTGTTCCCAGAGCCACCCGATTCAGGAATTGTTCTTTAGGCTGGGCATGGTGACTCACATCTGTAATCTCAGCACTTTGGGAGGCCAAGGTGGGTGGATCATCTGAGGTTGGGAGTTCGAGACCAGGCTGACCAACATGGGGAAACCCCATCTCTACTAAAAATACAAAATTAGCCAGCTGTGGTGGCGCATGCCTGTAATCCCAGTTACTCGGGAGGCTGAGGCAGGAGAATCGTTTGAACCTGGGACGCAGAGGTTTCAGTGAGCCAAGATTGTGCCGTTGCACTCCAGCCAGGGCAACAAGAGCAAAACTCTGTCTCAAAAAAAAAAAAAAAAAAAAAAAAAAAGAAAGAAAGAAAGAAAAGAAAAGAAATAAATGAATAAAAGCTGGGCATCATGGCATGTGGCATGTGGTCCTAGCTACTCAGGAGGGTCCCTTGAGCCCAGGAGTTTGAGGCTGTGGTGAGCTATGATTGCGCCACTGCACTCCAGCCTGCGCAACTGAGTGAGACCAGTCTCTAAAAAATAATATATATTTTTAAGGAATCATTATTTGTTCAATTACCCTCTGTTAAATTTAATTTGTCTAGAGTTTTTCTTTCAATAGTTCAGTTGCTCCCCTCCCCTCCCTCCCCTTGCCAGAACTTTGCTCCTGAAAATGTAGGAGCACACTTTGCCAGCAGCACTGTCCTTACTGAGAGCTTTATAGAAATGCAGAATCTTAGGCCCTACCTCAGGCTTTCTGCATCAGAATCTGCATTTTGTTTTTGTTTTTTGTTTTTGTTTCTTTTTGAGATAGAGTCTGTCTCTGTCACCCAGGCTAGAGTGCAGTGGTGCGATCTCGGCTCACTGCAACCTCCGCCTCCTGGGTTCGATTGACTCTTCTGCCTCAGCCCCCTGAGCAGCTGGGATTACAAGTGCTCACCACCATGCCCAGCTAATTTTTGTAGTTTTATTTATTTATTTTTTTTTTGAGACGGAGTCTCCCTCTGTCGCCCAGGCTGGAGTGCAGCGGAGCAATCTCGGCTCACTGCAAGCTCCGCCTCCTGGGTTCACGCCATTCTCCTGCCTCAGCCTCCTGAGTAGCTAGCTGGGACTACAGGCGCCCGCCACCACCCCCGGCTAATTTTTTTTGTATTTTTAGTAGAGACGGGGTTTCACTGTGTTAGCCAGGATGGTCTCCATCTCCTGACCTCGTGATCCTCCCGCCTCAGTCTCCCAAAGTGCTGGGATTACAGACGTGAGCCACTGCGCCCAGCCAATTTTTGTAGTTTTAATAGAGACGGGGTTTCACCATGTTGGTCAGGCTAGTCTCAAAATTCCTGACTTCAAGTGATCCACCCACCTAGGCTTCCCAAAGTGCTGGGATTACAGGCCTAAGCCACCATGCCTGGCCTTTTTTTTTTTTTTCTGAGACTTGGTTTTGCCATGCTGCTCAGGCTGGTCTTGAACTCCTGAGCTCAAGTGATCTGCCCACTTCAGCCTCCCAAAGTGCTAGGACTACAGGCATGTGCCACCATGTCCAGCTATTTAAAAATATATATTTTTTGTAGAGATGGGGGTCTCACTATGTTGCCCAGGCTGGTCTTAAAGTCCTCCCAAAACACTGGGATTACAGGCATGAGCCACCGTGCCTGGCCTAAGTTATAATAATTTTTTAAAAAATTGCTTACTGGTTGAGAACATGGGCTCCAGAATTAAACTTCCTGGATTCCAGTTCTGGCTATGCTTTTCACTAGTTGGTGACCTTGAATATCTTGCTTAACTCCTCCATACCTTGGTTTCTTAATCTAGAAAATGGAAATAATAATTATTCATACTTCATACATTTTTGGTTTTGGTTTTATTTTTTGAGATAGGGTCTCATTCCCATCACCCAGCCTGGATGCAGTGGCGTGATCATGGCTTGCAGCAGCCTCAACTTGCCAGGCTCAGGTGATCCTCAGCCTCCCGAGTAGCTGGGAGCACAGACAGGAGCTATCACACCCGGCTAATTTCTTGTCTTTTTAGTAGAGATGAGGTTTTGCCACATTGGCCAGGCTGGTCTCGAACTCCTGACCTCAAGTGATCTGCCCACCTCTGCCTTCCAAAATGCTGGGATTATAGGCATGAGCCACCTCTCCTGGTTCGGGTTTTGTGAAGATTAAATTAGCTGATACCTATAAACTAACTGCTTAGGAGAATGTCTGACACATTTTGTGATGTTGATGATAACTTACATTAACATGCATGCCTTGTAGGATCCCCTACTTTGACCCTGATGCTCCTACTTTACTAGCTGTTGGACTTTCAGCATGCTTCTTAAATTCTCTAAGTCTTGGCTTCTTATCTGTAAGTGGGAATAATAACACAGATAATACTTACTATATTAGATTGTAATGGAAAATAAATTAGATCATTCATGTACAGTGCTTATAATAAGTGCTTGACAATATGAAGGGTTAGTTTTTTTTTGTTTTTTTTTTTTGAGGCAGTCTTGCTCTGTCTCCCAGGCTGGAGTGCAGTGGCACGATCCCGGCTCACTGCGACCTCTGCCTCCCAGGTTCCAGCGATTCTCTGCTTCAGCCTCCTGAGTAGCTGGGATTACAGGCGTGTGTCAGCACGTCCAGCTAATTTTTTGCATTTTTAGTAGAGATGGGTTTTCCCCATGTTGGCCAGGCTGGTCTTGAACTCCTGACCTCAAGTGATCTGCTTGCCTGGGCCTCCCAAAGTGCTGGGATTACAGGGGTGAGCCACCTTACCCAGTCAAAAAAAGGTTTTTTGTAAGATAAGGTCTTGCTATGTTGCCCAGGCTGATCATGACTTCCTGGGTTCAAGTGATCCTCCTGCCTCAAGCTCCCGAGTAGCTAGACTACAGACACGCCACCCAGCTAATTTAATTTATTTTTTTTTTTGTAGAAACAGGGTCATGCTACACTGCCCAGGCTGGTCTCAAACTCCTGGCCTCAAGCAGTCCTCCTGCCTTGGCCTCCTAAAATGCTGGGATTACAGGTATAGGTCACCATGCCTGGCCTAATATGAAGGTTTTTTGTGTTTTTTTTTGAGACAGAGTCCCGCTCTGTCACCCAGGCTGGAATGTAGTGGCTCAATCTCGGTCCACTGCAACCTCTGCCTCCCAGGTCCAAGCAATTCTCCTGCCTCAGCCTCCTGAGCAGCTGGGATTACAGGAGCCTGACACGATGCTCAGCTAATTTTTGTTTGTTTGTTTTTTGAGACGGAGTCTCACTCTTGTTGCCCAGGCTGGGGTGCAATGGCACAATCTTGGCTCACTGCAACCTCCGCCTCCTGGGTTCAAGTGATTCTCCTGCCTCAGCCTCCCAAATAGCTGGGATTACAGGCATGCACCACCATGCCCAGTTAATTTTTGTATTTTTAGTAGGGATGGGGTTTCTCCATGTTGGTCAGGCTAGTCTTCAACTCCCGACCTCAAGTGATCCACCCACCTCAGCCTCCCAAAGTGCTGGGATTACAGGTGTAAGCCACTGTGCCTGGCCCAATTTTTGTATTTTTAATAAAGATGGGGTTTTGCCATGTTGACCAGGCTGGTCTTGAACTCCTGATGTCAAGTGATCTGCCTGCCTCAGCCTCCCAAAGTGCTGGGATTACAAGAGTGAGCCACTGCGCCCGGCCTTAAATTTTTTAATAAATTGAAACAAACTGAATAATAATGTCTATTTCACAGGTTACTGTGGAGATAAAATGAGAGTACTTTGAAAACTTTAATTTGAAAGCTTTACTTTGAAAGCTTTAGCACTAAATGATGCACTAGTTATGTCAATCCATTTCCACTAGATGGCAGTAGACATCGCCAAAACCAGCTTAGCTCTACTAGCTGTTGGAGAACGTACATTTTTAGGAAATGACTTAACTAGTCTTGGATTTGTGATTATATTGAAATGTTGGAGTTTTGATTTCAAATGAATGGACTACCTGCTTGAGCTTAGAAATATTTTTGCTTGATGTGGATTGTGAAAAATGATTATTCTTAATATAGAGCCTGTTCTATACCCCTCTCCCTCAGTTTCCATCTTCATCTTTGGATGTGCACATCTTTGTTTTTCATCTTTGTTTTTGAGACAGAGTCTTACTCTGTTGCCCAGGCTGGAGCGCAATGGAGTGATCTTGGCTCACTGCAACTTCTGCCTCCTGGGTTCAATCGATTCTCCTGCAATCCCATCACTATGGGAGGCTGAGGATTGAGCCACTGCATTCCAGCCTGGGTGACAGAGTGGGACTCTGTCTCCAAAAAAAAAAAAAAAAAAAAAAAAAAAAAAACCTTTGTATTAGGCCAGGCATGGTGACCTATACCTGTAATCCCAGCATTTTAGGAGGCCAAGGCAGGAGGACTGCTTGAGGCCAGGAGTTTGAGACCAGCCTGGGCAGTGTAGCATGACCCTGTTTCTACAAAAAAAAAAAAAAAATTAAATTAGCTGGGTGGCGTGTCTGTAGTCTAGCTACTCGGGAGCTTGAGGCAGGAGGATCACTTGAACCCAGGAAGTCATGATCAGCCTGGGCAACATAGCAAGACCTTATCTTACAAAAAACCTTTTTTTGACTGGGTAAGGTGGCTCACCCCTGTAATCCCAACACTTTGGGAGAAGTGCTGGGATTACAAGGGTGAGCCACCGCACCTGGCCTGGAGATATCTTTTCTACCCAACAAAATAATTTGCCACTTATTTTCCATAAGCTAACATCTAACTTTACAGACTCTGGGCCCTATCAATGGTAAATAAATGAAATGAAATGACTTCCTCTGGAATCAGACAACTTCCATGCCGGCCTTTTAGACAGTACTCTAGTATGACTTTGAAAGAACATATTTGGGCCGGGTGCGGTGGCTCATGACTGTAATTCTAGCACTTTGGGAGGCCGAGGTGGGCAGATCACAAGGTCAAGAGATCGAGACCATCCTGGCCAACATGGTGAAACTCCGTCTCTACTAAAAATACAAAAAATTAGCTGGGTGTAAACCGGGCGCGGTGGCTCACGCCCATAATCCCAGCACTTTGGGAGGCCGAGGCAGGCGGATCATGGGGTCAGGAAATCGAGACCATCCTGGCTAACATGGTGAAACGCCATCTCTACTAAAAATACAAAAAATTAGCCGAACATGATGGCAGGTGCCTGTAGTCCCAGTTACTGGGGAGGCTGAGGCAGGAGAATGGCGTGAACCCGGGAGGCGGAGCTTGCAGTGAGCCAAGTTTGTGCCACTGCACTCCAGCCTGGATGACAGAGCGAGACTCCATCTCAGAAAAAAAAAAAAAAAAATTGCTGGGCGTGGTGGCATGTGCCTGTAGTCTCAGCTACTCAGGAGGCTGAGGCAGGAGAATCGCTTGAAACCACTGGAAAGCAGAGGTTACAATGAGCCGAGATCAAGTCACTCCACTCTAGTCTGGGCAAGGAAAGCAAAACTCCGTCTCAAAAAAATAAATAAATAAAATAAAATAAAAGAAAGAAAGGACATATTTGGAGGACACATTAGGATAATTTTTCTTAAATGTTTAAACTTGGTGCCAGAGGCAATACGAAACATACATGTTGGGTTGCCAACTTGATCGACAATTCCATTTCAATTATGTTAGCTTCAGGGGTAAAGTTTCTATCTGCATCACAGAGCCTAATGGTAAAGAAAACCACATTGAACTAGGCTTGTCTTTTATTTATTTTTTGTAGAGATAGGGCTCTCACAATGTTGCCCAGGTTGGTCTCAAATTCTGGCCTCAAGCTATCCTCCCATCTCTGCCTCCCAAAGTGCTGGGATTAGA
Organism: Chlorocebus sabaeus; assembly: GCF_047675955.1. Lineage (NCBI taxonomy): Eukaryota > Metazoa > Chordata > Mammalia > Primates > Cercopithecidae > Chlorocebus > Chlorocebus sabaeus. Next base: position 12,406,487 of record NC_132910.1, read on the forward strand.
ACACCTGGCCAAATTCTGTGTTTTGACCACTGTGTTTTCCTAGCTATTTTCCAGCTAATCAGAAGCACATACAAGTCAAAAATACCCAGGACACATAATTTCACAATGCTGTGTAGAAAGCAAGGCAAGAAAGGTTATATTAACATTTAATTCTAAGTCATATCATTGTCTTGTTTATGGTGAGCATATTTTGTAAAATAATTGGGATGCCTACTCTGACAAAAGGTTGTTTTAATTTTTCTCATAGAAACCTGGGAATCTTTTAGATGAAAGTTTCACAAATGTCTAAACATTAAATTACATTACGTTTAAATTGCCCTTCATTGTAGAATATAATAAAATTACTTATTCTTTTTTCTTTTCTTTTCTTTTTTGAGAAGGAGTTTCGCTCTTGTTGCCCAAGCTGGAGTGCAATGGCCAGATCTTGACTCATTGCAATCTCTGCCTCCCGGGTTCAAGCAATTCTCCCGCCTGAGCCTCCCAAGTAGCTGGGATTACAGGCATGTGCCACCATGCCCAGCTTATTTTGTATTTTTTTTTTAGTAGGGATGGCATTGCTCCATGTTAGTCAGGCTGGTCTCAAACTTCTGACCTCAGGTGATCCACCAGCCTACGGCCTCCCAAAGTGCTGGGATTACAGGCCTGAGCCACCACACGCGGCTAAAATTACCTATTCTTAATACTTAGACTTAAGGCCACTACGATTTACTAGAATAACATTAATTACTCAGGTTCATTTAAATCATGATGATGTTAAAGAAGGAAAAGAGACTCTGTATGCTCAGAATATTTTGAATTACATACCTTTATGGCTGAACACAGTGGTTCATGCCTATAATTCCAACACTTTGGGAGGCTGAGGTAGGGGAATCACTTGAGGTCAAGCCAACATGGTGAAACCTCATCTCTACACAAATACAAAAATTAGCCAGGTGTGGTGGCACTGGCCCATAGTCTTAGCTATTCGGGAGGTGGAGATATGAGAATTGCTTGAACCCGGGAGGCGGAGGTTGCAGTGAGCCGAGATCGTGCCACTGCACTCCAGCTTGGGGAACACAGCGAGACTCTGTCTCAAAAACAATAACAACAACAACAACAACAACAACAAAACCCAAAAAACGAAGGCTAGGCGCGCTGGCTCACGCCTGTAATCCCAGCACTTTGGGAGGCCGACATGGGTGGATCATGAGGTCAAGAGATCGAGACCATCCTGGCCAACATGGTAAAATCCATCTCTACTAAAAATACAAAAATTAGCTAGGCATGGTGGCGTGTACCTGTAGTACCTGTACTTGGGAGGCTGAGGCAGAAGAATAACTTCAACCCGGAAGGCAGAGAGCCAAGATCAGGCTGGAGTGAAGACTCTAGCCTATTGACAGAGCAAGACTCTGTCTCAAGAAAAAAAAAAAAAAGAATTGTGTCCCTTTACTATTCAGATTCTATAGATAATTTTCAGAGCTTCACTTTTGTATTTTGAGATGATAGTAGACTTGTGTGTAGTTGTTAGAAAATAGTATAGTAATATCTTGCGTAACTATAATGTAGAAAACAGGAAACTGACAATACAGTCTACTAACTTTAATCAGATTTCACCAGTTTTACCAATGTTCATTTGTGCGTGTTTGTGCGTGTATTTAATTCTATGCAATTGTATCCACATTTGACGATTCCTGTGACCACCAACCCCGTGAAGATACATAACAGAATAAAAAAACCCCAGGGTTTACTTTCTTTTTCTTTTTTTTTCTTTTTTTTTAAAAAAAGAGCTGGTCGTGGTAGCTCATACCTGTAATCCCAGCGCTTTGGGAGGCTGAAGCGGGTGGATCACCTGAGGTCAGTAGATTGAGACCAGCCTGGCGAACATGGCAAAACCCTGTCTCTACTGAAAATAGAAAAATTAGCCTGGCGTGGTGGTGCACGCCTGTAATCTCAGCTACTTGGGAGGCTGAGGTAGGAGAATCACTTGAACCCAGGACGTGGAGGTTGCAGTGAGATGAGATTGTGCAACTGCACTCCAGCCTAGGTCACAGAGAGAGACTCCATCTCAAAAACAAAAATAAAAAACAGCCACCGCGTCTGGCCTGCTTTGATTGATTGATTGATTGATTGTGTGTGTTTTTTTTTTTTTGACACGGAGTCTCACTCTGTCACTCAGGCTGGAGTGCTGTGGCACAATGTCGGCTCACTGCAACCTCTGTCTCCTGGGTTCAAGTGATTATCCTGCCTCAGCTTCCCGAGTAGCTGGGACTGCAGGCATGTTCCACCACACACCTGGCTAATTTTTGTAGTTTTAGTAGGGATGGGGTTTCACCATGTTGGTCAGGCTGGTCTCGAACTCCTGACCTCAAATGATCCACCTGACTTGTTCTCCCAAAGTACTAGGATCACAGGCACGAGCCCCTACCCCTGGCCCCAAGTTTTCTTTTTTGTGGGATAAATGCCCAAGACTGCAATTTACTGAGTCATATGTCATGTGGTATTTGTATGTTTAGATTTTTTTCTTTTTCTTTTTTTTTTTTTTTTTGAGACAGTCTCACTCTGTCACCCAGGCTGTAATGCAATGGCGCGATCTCGGCTCACCACAACCTCCGCCTCCCAGGTTCAAGGGATTCTCCCTGCCTCAGTCTTCTTAGTAGCTGGGATTACAGGCACCCGCCACCAAGACCAGCTAATTTTTGTATTTTCAGTAGAGACAGAGTTTTGCCATGTTGGCCAGGCTGGTCTCAAACTCCAACCTCAGGTGATCCACCTGCCTTGGCCTCTCAAAGTGCTGGGATTGCAAGCATGAGCCACTGCGCCCAACCACTTAGATTGTTAAGAAGCTGCCAAACTCTATTCCAGAGCAACCATACTATTTTATTTTATTTTATTATTTTATTTATTTTTTGAGATGGAGTCTCGCTCTGTCACCCAGGCTGGAGTGCAGTGGCTTGATCTCAGCTCAGTGGAACCTCCACCTCCTGGGTTCAAGCGATTCTCCTGCCTTAGCCTCCTGAGTGGCTAGGATTACAGGCGCACGCCACCACGCCCATCTAATTTTGTTTTTGTATTTTCAGTAGAGACAGGAGTTCACCATGTTGGCCAGGCTGGTCTTGAACTCCTGACCTCAGGTGATCTGCCCACTTCAGCCCCTGAAAATGCTGGGATTACAGGCACAAGCCACCGCGCCCAGCCTATTTATTTATTTATTTATATTTTTGAGGTGGAATCTCATTCTGTCGCCCAGACTGGAGTACCGTGGTGCGATCTCAGCTCATGGCAACTTCTACCTCCCGGGTTCAAGTGATTCTCCTATCTCAGCCTCCTGAGTAGCTAGGATTACAGGCGCACGCCATCATGCCCAGCTAATTTTTGTATTTTTAGTGGAGATGGGGTTTCACCATGTTGGCCAAGCTGGTCTTGTACTTCTGACCTCAAATGATCCACCCTCCTCAGCCTCCCAAAGTGCTGGGATTACAGGCGTGAGCCACCGCGCCTGGCCAGAGTAGGTGTACGATTTCACATTTCCGTGAACAGTGAGTAATACACTTTTTCCACATCCCTGCAGCATTTGATGTTACTACTGTTTTTTATTTTAGTCATTCTGACAGATGTGTAGTGTTATTGCAGTTTTTATTTTGCATTTCCCTAATGGCTCACAATGTTATGCTCATCTGCCACCTGTATATCCTCTCCAGGGAAATCTCTATTCACATCTTTTTGCCCACTTTCTAATCATGTATATTTTTTTATTCTTGGTTTTGAGATCTCTTTATATATTTTAGACAAAATATGTTCTCCTGGTCTACAGTTTCTCCTTTTCGCTCTCTCTCTCTCTCTCTTTTTTTTTTTGTTTGAGATGGTGTCTTGCTGTTGCCCAGGCTGGAGTGCAGTGGCGCTATCCCGGCTTACTGCAATCTCTATCTCCCAGGTTCAAGTGATTCTTGTGCCTCAGCCTTCTGCCTTTTTTGTTTGTTTGTGTTTAGAGATGGAGTGTCCCTGTGTTGCCCAGGCTGGAGTGCAGTGGCTATTCACAGGTGAGATCATTAAGCACTACAGCCTCAAACTTCTTTTTTGTTTTTGAGATGGAGTTTCGCTCTTGTTGCCCAGGCTGGAGTGCAATGATGTGATCTCGGCTCACTGCAACCTCCGCCTCCTGGGTTCAAGTGATTCCCCTGCCTCAGCCTTCCAAGTAGCTGGGATTAAAGGGATGTGCCACCACACCCAGCTAATTTTGTATTTCCAGTAGAGATGAGGTTTCTCCATGTTGGTCAGGCTGGTCTCGAACTCCTGACCTCAGGTGATCCGCCCACCTTGGCCTCCCAAAGTGCTGGGATTATAGGTGTGGGCCACTGCACCCAGCTTCATCTTCTGCATAGGTGTTTTTTTTTTTTTTTTTTCCCCAGAGCAAATGCTTTCTCCTATGCTTTTCTCTAAAATTTTAAAGTTTCATATTTTAAGTCTATGTTTCATTTTGAGCTAATTTTAGTATAACAGAGCTTGCTTTTTTATGCCTATGGCTGCATTTCAAAAGCCTAGAATTGATTATTAAACAGGTAGGATAATATGCTTTGATGGGGTTAGTAATAAGATCTTAGTAGGCTGTAGCATGAGAAACAGTGAAAGCTCCTCTCTAGGCCCCTATGATGACAAGGGGACCAGCAGGAACTGACAGAAAACTAAAATTGAAAGTCAGACTTCTACAGGCAGAATTAGCTAGATAATTCATGATTTTAAAAAACATGATTTTAAAGGTAGTGATCAGATAATAAGACTGAAAAAAATTTTTTATTTTGCCTAAATTGTCTAGACACTTTATCAATTTTTTAAATTCATTTTGAGCTATGGTGACCTAAGCAGCAATGAATACCTAAAAAATGACTAAAAACCAAACCACAAGGATTAACCACAAAACAGATCTCTTAGCTTGCACCTGGTTTTACCCTCTAACAAACACGCCAGTGGTCTGCATGGCCATTTTGGGGGTATGTTTGGCTTAAGGTCAGTAAACTAAGGCCCATAATCTAAATACGGCCTGCTGCCTATTTTTGTAAAGTCTTATTAGAATATAGCCATGCCAGCTGGGCACAGTGGCTCATGCCTATAATCTTAGCACTCTGGGAGGCTGAGGCAGGCAGATCACTTGAGCTCTGGAGTTTGAGACCAGCCTGGGCAACACGGCAGAACCCTGTGTATTAGTCCGTTTTTACAGTGCTGATAAAGACATACCTGAGACTGGGAAGAAAAGTTTAATTGGACTTAAGAGTTCCACATGGCTGGGGGGCCTCACAATCATGGTGGGAGGTGAAAGGCATTTCTTACATGGTGGCAGCAAGAGAAAAAATGAGGAAGCAAAAGTGGAAACTCCTGATAAACCCATCAGATCTCCTGGACTTATTCACTATCATGAGAACAGCATGGGAAAGACTGGCTCCTATGATTCAATTATCCCCCCGGGTCCCTCCCACAACATTTGGGAATTCTGGGACATACAATTCAAGTTGAGATTTGAGTGGGGACACAGCCAAACCATATCACCTACTTCTACAAAAAATACAAAAATATTAACTGGGTGTGGTGGTGCATGCCTGTAGTCCCAGCTACTTGCAGGGCTGAGGTGGGAGGAGGCTGAGGTTGAGGCTGCAGTGAGCTGAGATCACGCCACTGTACTCCAGCCTGGGTGACAGAGCAAGACCTTCTCTCAAAAAAACAAAACAAAACAAAACAAAACAAAACAAGAATACAGTCATGCACATTCATTGAGTTATAGTCTATGTCTCCTTTTGCACTACAATGACAGAGTTTAGCTGTGACAAGAAGTCTACGGTACTTACTATCTGGCCCTTTACAGAAAATGTTTTTTGACCGTTGTTCTTGGCTCACAAATGCTAAGACAACATGTGAAAAGCACCATGATAGAAAATATTTCTAAGGTATAACTATCAATGTTACTGTTTTTTTTTTTTTTGAGACAAGTTCTCACTCCTATCACCCAGGCTGAAATGTAGTGGTGTGATCATGGCTCACTGCAGCCTCCACCTCCCAGGCTCAGGTGATCCTCCCACCTCAGCCTCCTGAGTAGCTGGGACTACAGGTGCGCACCACCACACTAGGCTAATTTTTGTATTTTTTGTAGAGACAGGGTTTTGTCACCATGTTGCCTCCCTTCCCCTGCCCTCCCCGCGTCCCCTGTGAGTGGTGCTGGCACTCCAACTCCTGGGCTCAAGCAATCTGCCTCCCTCTGCCTCCCAAAGTGCTGGGATTACAGGCATGAGCCATCCTGCCAGTCAGTCAGCTCTTTGAAACAAAATAACGTAAAGGCAGCTGTATGCACACACATCATTTATAAGAAATCTATCTTGAGGTGTAAATGGCTTTTCTTCTGAAGCCGAAACTCCTACTCACACAACTCTGAGCATTGCCCCTGAGTCTGGGGTCAGATTTGCGTTCCCAGAGCATCAAAGGTATTCGTAAGCAAGTGCACATGTCATTTGGTAACAGACATCCAACAGAGTTGAGAAAGCTTTATATATAAATTATATTTTATCAATTCTTGATAAGAATCTTCAGCAAAATGACCTATGACCATTTTATGACTGTTGTTCAAAGAACTGAATGTGATGTGACTTAGAAAAGTACTAACACTCATTTCAAATTTACCCCTCGGCCTCAGCAGGATACCAGCCAGAACTCGGCCATGTGTGGTGCCAAGTGGAGTTGAAAACTGCACAGTGTCTTCTTGTTCCAGCCCTTGAGGTTGCTAAGGTCAAGGGGTGGGCATGGGAACATGCCAGTCATAAGGTGATTCTCCATCAGCTCTACACCTCCCCTTCTATACTCTGCTATGTGGTGCCAGGTCTCAGCAGACCTCATTTCTGCTTTTCCAGCTGGCTTCTGGAAGGTTATGCCCATAGGGTCCGTGAGGGGAACATCAGAAGGCAGGAGGAGGGAGAAGGGACTGGCTCCTGCCTGCTGGCTGTTTCTTTCAGCAGTGCCACAGCAATGACTCTTCATCACTCTGACAAAATCAGCTGGCTCCAGTCTCCAGCACTTTTTTTTTTTTGAGACAAAGTTTCACTCTGTTGCCCAGGCTGGAGTGCAGTGGTGTGCTTGGCTCACTACAACCTCCACCTCCCGGGTTCAAGAAATTCTCATGCCTCAGCCTCCCGAGTAGCTGGGATTACAGGAGTATGGCAACATGCCCACTAATTTTTGTATTTTCAGTGGAGACTAGGTTTCACCATGTTGTCCAGGCTGGTCTCGAACTCCTGACCCCAAGTGATCCACCCACTTCAACCTCCCAAAGTGCTGGGATTACAGCACAAATCTGACCCCAGACTCAGGGGCAATGCTCAGAGTTGTGTGAGTAGGCATTTCGGCTTCAAAAGAAGGGCTGGGCAACATGGTGAAAACCCCTCTCTACAAAAAATGCAAAAATTAGCTGGGCATGGTGGCATATATCTGTGGTCCCAGCTACTTGGGAGAGAGGCTGAGGTGGGAGGATACCTGGAACCTGGGAGGTGGAGGTTGCAGTGAGCTGAGATTGTGCCACTGCACTCCAGCCTGGGCAAAAGAGCGAGACCCTGTCTGAAATTTAAATAATAATAATAATTTATTACGTATTTTCAAGTAGCTAAATGAAAGGATTTTGAATGTTCTCAACACAAAGTAATAATAAATGTTTGAGGTGATGAATATGCTAATTATCCTGTTTTGATCACTACACATTGTATATATCCAAATATCACTATGTACCCCCATAAGTATGTATAATCATTATGTGTCAACTAAAATAGTTAAAAAATATATTAAAAGAGGGAAAGGCGGAACGCTTCCTGAGAGCAAGGACCTCCTTTGTCGAGGTCAGGGCTGTGTCTTCAGCAACAAAACACTATCTGGGACTCAGTAGATGCTTAAGAAATAGGGATCGATTGACAGAGCTCCCAAGAGTTCCACGAGGGTTCCCTAGGGCTCTCAGGTTCTTGTATGTCGGAGGGAGAGGTCTTCCCCTTAGTCTCCTCGGCGGGAAGGAGAGGGTGTGGGGCAACAACCACCCCTTCCTCTATCTCCCTCGCCCCCTCCTTCCCCATGGCCCCCTCCTCCGTCCTTCTACCTTTCTCCTTCCCAGCCCTTCCCGGTTCTCCCTCGACCCTTCACGGCTCCTCTTCCCGCCGCCGCTCTTGCCTTCGCCACCTACCCCTGCACTTCCTCCCACTCTCGCCCCGCCCCTTCTTCCTCCCTTCCCCCGCCCTCCCCGCGCCCCTTGCGAGTGGCGCTGGCACCAGAGCGCAGGGGCCAGACGCCCGGCGCGGGAGGAGGATGGCGCTAGCGGTGCTGCGCTTGGCGCTGCTGCTCCTGGCAGTTACCTTCGCAGGTAGCTCTCGGAGCGGTCCTGGAGAGCGGGGACCTCTGGAGAAAAGCGGGAGAGGGAGTCACGCCGGCGGCGGCCCCTGCCCGGCTCTGGGCGGCCTCGGCGACGGTACCCGCGCGGCCGTTACGGGCGGTTCCCCAGAGGACCTGCCAGGTGGAGGAGCGCGAATTGGGGGGTGTGGTTAGTTCTTGCTTGGATTTCACTCCCAGCTCCAAGGACGCCTGCTATCTAGAGCGCTTTCTCTGTTAAAGTAGATTTTCAGGTGCCCAAGATGAGGAGTTGGGTTTTTATGTATGGTCCCACAGGAGGAGATGCGCAGGAACGAGGAATTGTGGATGCTTACGAGAAAGGGGCTTTAGTCCACACCTCTCTTAAAATGGAGTTAAAATGCTCACATCTTGCATTAAATTTTATATTTGTTACTCCGAGTTGCAAAGGAAAAGAATGGCATAAACTATTAATTAAGGGTTACTTCCTTGGCCAGCTGCGGTGGCTTGGGCCGGTAGTCCCAGTTACTCCGGAGGCTGAGGCGGGAGGCTCGCTTGAGACCAGGAATTGAAGCTGCAGTGCGCTAGCGCGACTTTTATTCCGTAGCTTCAAAGTCCTTTCTCAACCAAACCTAATGGGAACAGAACCAAATGTTATTTCTGTGTGATTGTGGGGAGAGGTGCCATAAAAAACTGAATATCCTTTCTGGAGGAAGTGGGATGGGGACAGTTTAAAGAAGGTAGGCTTTAGAGGGGAAAATAGAAGATGTGACCTGGATAAATCCCAAACGGGATTTTAAAACATTCTTATGAAGCTGGATGTGGTGGCTCACGCCTCGAATTCCAGCACTTTGGGAGGCCTAGGCAGGAAGATCGCTTGAGCCCAGGAGGTCAAGACCAGCCTGGGCAACATAGCAAGACCTCATTTAAAAAAAAAGAGTCCTCATGAACAATACCTTACCTTGATCCCATACTGTAAAATGTCTGTGCTTTCTTCTTACAGGCCCTCTGTTCCGTCGATTTTCAAAATATAAAACGGTAAGTAGGAAACCACTTGTGCTGTTTCTACCAATACAGTGAAGCCCAAAACTGTCTGGGAGGGAGGCTGGCTCTCAGGTCTGACCTGCCACTTTTGAAACCATTGAGGACTGCGTTTGAAACCAGGTTGTCACGCAGCCCTTTTGATTCAGATAAAAGTGTAAATTTTAGTTGAAAACAGCTCAGTCTTTGTTTCTGTTAATATTTCCTTTAAAGATTCAAAAGGTCCTTAGAAAAATAGTTATGCCTTGTACTAGATATTTTATTTTATTTTATTTTTTATTTTATTTTATTTTTTGAGAAGGAGTCTCGCTCTGTCGCCCAGCCTGGAGTGCAGTGGCCGGATCTCAGCTCACTGCAAGCTCCGCCCCCCGGGTTCACGCCATTCTCCTGCCTCAGCCTCCCGAGCACCTGGGACTATAGGCGCCCGCCACCTAGCCCGGCTAGTTTTTTGTATTTTTAGTAGAGACGAGGTTTCACCATGTTAGCCAGGATGGTCTCAATCTCCTGACCTAGTGATCCGCCCGTCTTGGCCTCCCAAAGTGCTGGGATTACAGGCTTGAGCCACCGCGCCCGGCCGTACTAGATATTTTATGTACTTTATCAAATTAAATTGTGAGGATGTAAATGGAGACCAACCAAATGAGAACAAGCAAAGGGTGTATTTTTCAGGGCTTGTTATAGCAAGAGAGTCAGTCACTGTCACCTGCATTTGAATAGGGACTCGAGTCAAAGAGAGGTGTGCGAAAACTATAGTGGAAAAAAGAAATGGCTTCAGGTATGACCTGATTGGAGGCTGTTGGCACAGGGAAGCTGCAGGTGAGCTAGCTAGAAGCAAGACATTCTATGGTATGGGTTAGGGGTGCGTATTTGGTTTTCAATGGTTGTCCTAAGTTGGAATCAAGGACAGAAATTATGGAAGCTGTCAGTTAGTAATCAAGTCTTAACCATTTTGTGGCTGGGCACAGTGGCTGACACCTGTAATCCCAGCACTTTGGGAGGCCGAGGTGGGCAGATCACGAGGTCAGGAGATCAAGACCATCCTGGCTAACATGGTGAAACCCCGTCTGTACTAAAAATGCAAAAAATTAGCCAGGTATCATGGCACGTGCCTGTAATCCCAGCTACTGGGGAGGCTGAGGCAGGAGAATCGCTTCAACCCAGGAGGCAAAAGTTGCAGTGAGCTGAGATCACACCACTGCACTCTAGCCTGGATGACAGAGTGAGACTCCATCTCAAAAAAAAAAAAAAAAAAAAAAAAAAAAAGTCCTAGCCATTTTGGGCTGATTGTTAAAGGGGTTATTATTTGGCTTCCTGGGCTGTCACTAGAGATAGCAGTCTGATTTCCTTCAAGTCTGACTTATAGCCGGCTGGCCCCCTGGCTTGGTTATTCTAAATGATGATTTGAGTTCCTGGGCAGGATGCTGCAGGTTGTGGGTCAGAGTGCTGTTTTATATAAGGTCTAGTCGTTGTCTGTTTATTTGGTCTCTCAATTCTCACAATGATGTTGTAAGATAGACATTATCTGACATATGAGGATATTGACTTCAGTAGGTTAACTCTGAGCATTCAGCTCCGAGTAGACTTCTTCCAGGAAACCTTCCCACGCGATTCCCTTCCTCCAAAGTAGAGATGTAGATATATATACACGCACACTTTCTCTCTGCTTACCTATACTGCATCATCATCACCATCATAACAACAAATGCTTAGATACCAACGTGCCACACCAGTGTTCTAAATGCTTCATATATAATAACTAATTTCATCTTTCACAGCACTGTGAGGTAGGGATCATTATTTCATTATTATCCCCTTGGTCAAAGTCACATGGAAGTGGTGGAGCTATGCTTCTCATCCAGGCAGTCTGACTCCAGATCCAGTGCTTTCCTCTACCCCGTCACAGCATTAGATTGTAATTGCCTGTTTGCCTATGTCCTCCAGGAAACTATGCCTGTTGTCAGGTATAGTGTCTTATTTGCTATTTGGTGCTCAGTCTTCAGCATCTCATGGATGCCCAATAACACTTTTAGTCAGTGATTCGGTTTGCTTGGGTTTGGTTTTCTTTTAGAAAATGGGACTTATGGTACCTTCGTTTTAAGGCTGGGATTAGGGTAAAGTGAGTGAATTCCTACATGTAGAATTTGAAGGCATTCACACTCAGGAGGCAATGCAAGTGCTGCAGGACCTGCTGTCTTTATTTTATTTTATTTTTTTGAGACAGAGTCTTGCTTTGTCATCAAGGCTGGAGTGCAGTGGTGAGATCTCTGCTCACTGCAACCTCTGTCTTCTGGGTTCAAGTGATTCTCCTGCATCAGTCTACCAAGTAGCTGAGACTACAGGCATATGCCACCACGTCCGGCTAATTTTTTTGTATTTTTAGTAGAGACGGGGTTTCACCATGTTGGCCAGACTGGTCTCGAACTCCTGACCTCACAGGATCCACCCACCTTGGCCTTCCAAAGTGTTGGGATTACAGGCATGAGCCACCGCTCCCCGCCTGGACCTGCTGTCTTTTGACAGGATTGTTAAAAGGATGACTCACACAGGAGATCTTTGGTTTGGCTGCTTTTTGTGCAGTGGTGTTTACAACTAATTGATCACAACCACAGATTTCTCTGTTCCTTTTTCATTCCACTGCTTCACTTGACCAGTCTTAAGAAAAAAGAGAGAGAGAGAGAGATTGATCTTTGGTTTTTCTTCCTTATTTCCATTGCCACTGCTCTAATTTAGGGCCCCCATTATCTCTCACCTAGATTCGCATAGTGGCTTTTCAATGGGTTTTCCCCAGCCTTTTGGTATCTTCACTTTCCAGTTCCTGCTACACACTGCTGCTCCAATTAGTCTCTAAAATCTTGACTGAATGTAGCATGTCTCTGTGCAAAATCTTCAAGGACTTCCCATTGCCCACAGAGAAAGTCTAACCTCATCAACACAGCCTACTTTTCTACCTGTACCTTCTGGTGTTTTCTCATAGTATATCCTCCTCTATTGTTAGTGCCATACTTTTTTTTTTTTGAGATGGAGTTTCATTCTTGTTGCCAGGGTGGAGTGCAGTAGCACAATTTTGGCTCACTGTAACCTCCATCTCCTGAGTTCAAGCGATTCTCTTGTCTTAGCCTCCCAAGTAGCCAGGATTACAGGCGTGCAACACCATGCCTGGCTAATTTCTGTATCTTTAGTAGAGATTGGGTTTCACCATGTTGACTAGGCTGGTCTCAAACTCCTGACCTCAGGTCATCCCCCTCTCAAAGTGCTGGGATTACAGGCGTGAGCCACCGTGCCCAGCCTGATTACTGTAGTTTTATAGTAAGTTTCAAAATGAGGAAGTGTGAATCCTCCAACCTTTTTTTCTTATTCAAGAATGTTTTGGCCACTTGGAGTCCCTTATATTTCTATCTGAATTTTAAGATCAATTCATCAGTTTCTGCTGCAAAAAAAAGACAGCTAAGATTTTGATGGGGATTCCACTGAACTTGTATATCTATTTGGAGAGTATTGCCATCTTAAAAGTGTTAAGTCTTCTGATCCATGAACATGGGATGTCTTTCTATGTATTTAGGCCTTTAATTTCTTTCAACAATGCTTTGTAGTTTTCAGTATATGTGTCTTACACTTTGTAAATATTTATTCTTAATTTTTTTTTTTTTTTTGAGACAGAGTCTCACTCTGTTGCCCAGGCTGGATGCAATGGTGTGATCTTGGTTCACTGCAACCTCCACCTCCTGGGTTTGAGTGATTCTTCTGCCTCAGCTTCCTGAATAGCTGGGATTACAAGCGCATGCCACCACGCCCAGCTAATTTTTGTATTTTTAGTAGAGACGGGGTTTCACCATGTTGGTCAGGCTGGTCTCAAACTCCTGACCTTGTGATCCGCCCGCCTTGGCCTCCCCAAGTGCTGGGATTACGGGAATGAGCCACCACGCCTGGCCTTTCTAGATGTTTTATTCTTTTTTTTTTTTGAGACAGTGTCTCACTCTGTTACCCAGGCTGGAGTGCAGTGGAGCCATCTCGACTCACTGCAACCTCCGCCTCACAGGTTCAAGTGATTCTCCTGACTCAGCCTCCCAAGTGGCTGGATTACAGGCTCCCGCCACCATGCCCAGCTACTTTTTTTGGTGTGTGTGTGTGTGTGTGTATATATATATGTGTGTGTGTGTATATATATATATATATTTTTTTTTTTTTTTTGAGATGGAGTCTTACTCTGTCACCCAGGCTGGAGTGCAATGGTATGATCTCGGCTCACTGCAACCTCCACCTCCTGGGTTCAAGCGATTCTCCTGCCTCAGCCTCCTGAGTAGTTGGGATCACAGGCACCCACCACCATGCCCAGCTAATTTTTGTATTTTTAGTAGAGATGAGGTTTCACCGGCTGGCCAGGCTGGTCTTGAATTCCTGACCTCGGGTGATCCTCCCACCTCAGCCTCCCAAAGTGCTGGGATTACAGCTGTGAGCCACTGTGCCCAGCCTATATTTTTTTAGTAGAGACAGGGTTTCACCATGTTGGCCAGGCTGATCTTGAACTCCTAACCTCAGGTGATCCTCGGCCTCCCAAAGTGCTGGGATTAAGGGTGTGAGCCACCACACCTGGCCCTAGAGATGTTTTATTCTTTTTGATGCTATTGTAAGTGGAATTGTTTTCTTAGTTTTATTTTCAGATTGTTCATTGTTAGTGTATAGAAATAAAATTGAGTTTTATATATTGATCTTGTATCTTTCAACCTTGTTGAACTTGCTTATTAGTCCTTTTTCTTTTTTCCAAGACTGAGTCTTGCTCTGTGGCTCATGCTAGAGTGCAATAGCATGATCATAACTTAATATAACCTTGAACGCCTGGGCTGCAGTGATCCTTCTTCCTTATCCTCCTGAGAAGCTAGGACTACACACACAGGTCACCACACATGGCTAATTTTTAATTTTTTGTAGAGATGGGGTCTTGCTATGTTGCCCAGGCTGGTCTTGAACTCCTGGCCTCAAGTCATCCTCCTACCTCAGCCTCCCAAAGTACTGGAATTATAGGAATGAGCCACCATACCTGGCCTTGTTTATTAGTAATTATTGGTGTGTGTGTGTGTGTGTGTGTGTGTGTGTGTGTGTGTGTGTGTGAATGTCTTAGGAATTTCTGTATAACAAGATTGTGTCATCTTTGTTGCTTGTTTGTTTTTTGAGACAGAGTCTTACGCTTTCGCTAGGCTGGAGGGCAGTGGTGCAATCTCAGCTCACTACAACCTCCGCTTCCCGGGTTCAAGCAATTCTACTGCCTCAGCCTCTCAAGTAGCTGAGATTACAGGTGACTGCCACCACGCCTGGCAAATTTTTGTATTTTTAGTAGAGGCAGGGTTTCACCATGTTGGCCAGGCTCATCTCGAACTCCTGGCCTCAAGTGATCTGCCTGCCTCGGCCTCCCAAAGTGTTGGGATTACAGGCTTGAGCCACTGTGCCCAGCCCTGTGTCATCTTTGAATAGAGATAGTTTTACTTCTTCCTTTCCCATCTGGGTGCATTTTATTTATTTTTCTTGGATAATTGTCCTGGCAACAAACTTCGGTACAGTGTTGAATAGAGGAGGTGAAAGTGGACATTCTTGTGTTTTTATTTCTGATTTTAGGGAAAAGCATTGAGTCCTTTACCACTGAGTAGAATGTTTGCTGTAGGTTATTTATGGATGCCTTTTATTTTATTTTTGTTTTTGTTTTTTCTATGGATGCCTTTTGTAAGGTTGAGGGAGTTCTCTTCTGTTCCTAGTTCGTTGAGTACTGTGTTTTTTGTTTGTTTGTTTGTTTTTTGTTTGTTTGTTTTGAGACAGAGTTGCACTCTTGTGCCCTAGGCTGGAGTGCAATGGAGTGATCTTGGCTCACTGCAACCTCTGCCTGCTGTGTTCAAACGATTCTCCTGCCTCAACCTTTTTTTTTTTTTTTTAAATCATAAAAGAGTTTTGGGGATTCCTTTAAACTGTTAACTCCAATGCCAACCACTTCTCTTGCCACTGTGCCTTTGCTTGATCAATTTTATTTCTTTGCGGTAGACATTCTTCCAGCCTTCTATATTAAATTTTACCCATTCTTCAAGACCAGCATGTGTATTTCTTGATTGCTTTATTCCATCCTAAGTTCCTTATAGTCAGGATCCAACTTTTCTTTGTCTTTGTGTCTGCCATAACATCTGTAAATGAGTGACTATACCAGTAAACGATGTAAGAAACTTTCAGGAGAAAAGCTTTAGAGCAGCGGTCCCCAACCTTTTTGGGACCAGAGACCAGTTTGTGGAAGACAATTTTTCCATGCACTGAGGCATGGAGTGGGGTGGGCAGAGATGGTCTGGGATGAAACTCAGACCATCAGGCATTAGTTAGGAGTCTCTGCAGGGTGTGGTGGCTCACGCCTGTAATCCCAGCACTTTGGGAGGCCGAGGCCAGCAGATCACAAGGTCAGGAGTTTGAGACCATCCTGGCCAACATAGTGAAACCCAGTCTCTACTAAGAATACAAAAATTAGCTGGGTGTGGTGGTGGGTGCCTTTAATCCTACCGATTTGGGAGGCTGAGGCAGGAGAACTGCCTGAACTCAGGAGGCGGAAATTGCAGTGAGCCGAGATGGCATCACTGCACTTTAGCCTGGGCGACAGAGTGAGACTTTGTCAAAAAAAAAAAAAAAAAAAAAGGGCCGGGTGCGGTGGTTCATGCCTGTAATCCCAGCACTTTGGGAGGCTGAGGCAGGTGGATCACCTGAGGTCAGAAGTTTGAGACCAGCCTGGCTAACATGGTGAAACTTCATTTCTACTAAAAATACAAAAAATCAGCTGGGCATGGTGACATGCGTCTGTAATACTAGCTACTGGGGAGGCTGAGGCAGGAGAATTGCTTGAACCTGGGAGGCGGAAGTTGCAGTGAGCCGAAATGGCACCATTGCACTCCAGCTTGGGCAACAAGAGCAAAACTCCATCTCAAAAAAAAAAAAATAATAGCCTCATAAGGAGTGCGCAACCTAGATTCCTCGCATGCCCATGCCACAATAGGGTTCGTACTCCTATGAGAATCTAATGCCATCACTGACCTGACAGGAGGTGGAGCTCAGTTGATAATGCTCACTGGCCAGCCACTTGCCCAGTTCCTAATAGGCCATGGACTGGTACCAGTTTGTGGCCTGATGGTTGGAAACCCCTGCTCTAGAGTATAAAGGTCAGAGAATTGCTTAAAATTTTAGCATATCCTTCTAAAAGAATTATTTTTATTTTAATTTGTAATTTTTTTGAGACAGTTTTGCTCTTGTTGTCTAGGCTGGAGTGAAGTAGTGCAATCTCGGTTCACTGCAACCTCTGCCTCCCAGGTTCAAACGATTCTTCTGTCTGAGCCTCTCGAGTTGCTGGGATTACAGGTGTGTGCCACCATACCCGGCTAATTTTTGTATTTTTACTAGAGACGGGGTTTTACTATGTTGACCAGGCTGGTCTCAAACTCCTGACCTCAAGTGATCCACCTGCCTCAGCCTCCCAAAGTGCTGGGATTACAGATATGAGCCACCATGCTCCGCCCTTCTATAAGAATTAAAATGACATTAAGGAATAATAAATGTGCAGTGGCCCTCTTCCAGACAGTGGAGAGGAAGTTTTGGGGCAATGTTTGCCCAGATTCAACTCTCTTCCTGTAGATAGTATTTTGTGGGATGAAATTTGGAGCCTCCATAGATGATGAGCCTGTTTTGAACATTTTTCCTTTGGCACAAATTTGCTTCAATTCTGAATCTCCTGGTTTCTTTAATGTTTTTGGTTAAATGTCAGTGCCTTAAAAGTTCAGATTGAAAGATTAGATTCCTGATTTTGTCTTGGCATTCAGGCAAGGGATTAAGGTGGAATTTAATAGAACATCCACATGGACATTGTAGCGAAGTGCAAATTATGAAGCTAGACAATAAAAAAGTAGGTATGGTGGCGTGTCTCAGACTTTCATTTAAAAATCAGCCAGATTGAAGCCTCTGAGGTCCTTTTTTTTTTAATTTTTAAATTATTTTATTTTTTAGATGGAGTTTCGCTCTCATTGCTTAGGTTGGAGAGTTGGAGTGCAATGGCGTGATCTTGGCTCACCGCATCCTCTGCCCCCCAGGTTCATTTGATTCTCCTGCCTCAGTCTCGATCTCTTGAGTTCATGATCTGCCCGCCTTGACCTCCCAAAGTGCTGGGATTACAGGCATGCACCACCATGCCCAGTTAATTTTGTATTTTTTAGTAGAGATGGAGTTTCTCCATGTTGGTCAGACTGGTATCGAACTCCCAGCCTTGGGTGATCTGCCCACCTTGGCCTCCCAAAGTGTTGGGATTACAGGCATGAGCTACCACACCCGGCCGGGGTCCTTTTTTTACATAGTATGTATGGAACCATCACACCAACATTGTATCTGATTTTAGCATTAGAAAATTTTTTTTTGCCAGGTGCAGTGGCTCACGCCTGTAATCCTTGCACTTTGGGAAGCCAAGGTGGGTGGATGACGTCAGAAGTTCGAGACCAGCCTGGCCAACATGGTGAAACCCTGTCTCTACTAAAAATACAAAAATTAGCTGGACATGGAGGCACACTCCTGTAATCCCAGCTACTTGGGAGGCTGAGGCAGGAGAATCACTTGAACCCAGGAGGCGGAGGTTGCAGTGAGCTGAGATTGTGCCGTTGCACACCAGCCTGGGAGACAGGGTGAGACTCTGTCTCAAAAAAAATTTTTTTTTCTGGAAAATAAAAATATTTTTATTGAATGATTCTAGGAAATCTAAGGAGATCTGGGATATTTTCTTCTCTGAACTATTTTATGAGTGTATCTCAAGTCATTCTTGAATTTCTCTGTCCCTTTCTTTTTTCCAGCCATTCTGCTATCGGTATCAATTACCAGGATGTCCCAGGGACTTTAACCCTGTGTGTGGCACTGACATGATCACTTACCCCAATGAATGTACTCTGTGCATGAAAATCAGGTAACATGATTTTACAGCTGTAGACTAGCCAAGTATTCTTCATTTCTTTTTCTTTTTCTTTCTTTCTTTTTTTTTTTTTTTTTTTTGACGGAGTCTTGCTCTGTCACCCAGGCTGGAGTGCAGTGGTGCAGTCTTGGTTCACTGCAACCTCTGCCTCCTGGGTTCAAGCAATTCTCGTGCCTCAGCCTCCAAAGTAGCTGGGATTATAGGCACCCGCCACCGTGCCTGGCTGATTTTTTATTTTTAGTAGAGACAGAGTTTCACCATGTTGGCCAGGCTGGTTTCGAACTCCTGACCTCAAGTGATCCACCCGCCTCGGTCTCCCAAAGTGCTGGGATTACAGGCGTGAGCCACCACGCCCAGCCTCTTCGTTTCTTTTGTTGAATTTTGATTACTTAGGAGGTAGTGACTATTTTCTTGGATGTAAGAATCAAAAGTGATAATGGTAGTTCTCAGTTTTCAGGGTGATGGTTAAAGAGATGCAGAATCCTCAGTGCATTTTTCAGATCAAGTTAAACAATGAGATGTGTGATTAGTCAACTATAGGCTAGGTAATGAAATTATGTTATTGCCCACTAATGTGAAATTTCCTAAAATTAAGAGTCTATTTAATAGTTAAACTCCGTGAAGTATTAAATTTTATTTTTAATTCAAAGGGCATGTGTAGGTGATCTGCACACCCTGTACTACTAGTCAGGAAGTGCGACTTACTGACTCTGCTTAGTAGAATGCTAAGTAATGATACTTGATATGCTTCATGTAGCACACCTGACCAGGTAACTGCAACTGCTCCTTCAGGTATGCAGCTTTGTACGTAGTGGGGATTCATTATTTGACCTCAGTTGGTCTTCTCTGTTTCTTTTTTTTTTGAGACTGAGTCTCACTTATCGCCTGACTCACTGCAACCCCTGCCTTCCAGGTTCAAGCTGTTCTCCTGCCTCAGCCTCCAGAGTAGCTGGGATTACAGGCATGCGTCATTACACCCAGCTAATTTTTTTTTTTTGAGATGGAATTTCGCTCTTGTTGCCCAGGCTGGAGTCCATTGGCAAGATCTTGGCTCACTACAACTTCCGCCTCCTGGGTTCAAGCGATTCTTCTGACTCAGCCTCCCAAGTAGCTGGGATTACAGGCATGTGCCACCACACTTGGCTAATTTTTGTATTTTTAGTAGAGATGGGGATTCACCATGTTGGCCAGGCTGGTCTCGAACTCCTGACCTCCAGTGATCCGCCCACCTCGGCCTCCCAAAGTGCTGAGATTACAGGTATGAGCCACCATGCCCAGCTCTCTGAGTGATTCTTTGGGGTTAATGTCCTGTGCCCTAGGGTTAGGGAAAAAATGGCAGACTGGTGACTTCCACCCTCTTTGTTTCCTAGATTTAGCTTAAAAAATGATTAAGTAAGTATAGCCATGGAAGGAATCTAATGTATATCTATATGGGTCTTCTTAACACAAATAATGAGACAGTTTCAGTATGGTAGGTAATAAATGTGTTTCTATGATTGTTCAATTTGCAGGGAAAGTGGTCAAAATATTAAAATCCTCCGACGTGGACCCTGCTGATGGAACAGTTTACGGAACAGAAGATGGAGAGACCACCTTCACTGGCAGACTAGATAAATTGCGTTTCCCCTTTTTCTCTTTTCCTGTATTTCTTTACATAAAATTTGTTAACACACATCTTCTGAGAGCAGGTATGGAAGACAGCCATGTGTAGTGATGGATAATTTAAAGAAAAAAAGAATCCTTGTTTCTTAGCTTTTGCTCCTAGAGTTAAGCTTGCTGCCCAGATAACTTGTGCATTGCTTTATTTAGTTGAAATAAAATCAGCATTGAATTCACTTCCTACTGTGCTCTGTTGAAAATATTCTCATTGCAGAGGAGGTATCCTTTAAGAGTTTTTCAGCTGGGTCTGAAAATTAAATGGACATAAGACAGATCAACAGGAGGAAAGCATACAGACTTATTTAATACAAGTTTCACTTGGCATGGGAGCCTTCATAAAGAAATAAACACTTGGCCGGGCATGGTGGCTCACGCCTGTAATCCCAGCACTTTGGGAGGCCGAGGCAGGCAGATCATGAACTCAAGATATCGTGACCATCCTGGCCAACATGGTGAAACCCTGTCTCTACTAAAAATACAAAAATTAGCTGGGCATGGTGGCGTGTGCCTGTAGTCCCAGCTACTTGGGAGGCTGAGGCAGGAGAATCGCTTGAACCCGGGAGGCAGGGGTTGCAGTGAGCTGAAATCGCACCACTGCACTCCAGCCTGGGCAACAGAGCGAGACTCCATCTCGAAAGAAAGAAAAAGAAATAAACACTCAAAGACACAGAGTTGAACACTATATGCTGAATTAGACAAAGAGTTGTGAATTATGAAAGTGTGACATGGCAGAGGGGCTTGGGCTGAGTTAATTGGGTAGAGAAGTGGCTGGGAGGATAAGGATTAGTCTAACAAGGTTGGTTTGTACACGTTTCCCTTGACCTCAATTTCCAATTTCCCCCCGTCCTTGATGATAAGAATGTTACTTTACTTCTGGCGTAGAGAGGACGTCTTTCACAGGGGAATTTTATCTCCTGCTTTTAAGAAACAGAAGGAAAGTCAGAATGATCTTGCATCTGCTGTTTTTCAAGTGCTTTTAGCTCAAAATAGTTAATATGCCAGGGCAGCATATATTGAGTTGGCATATTCTTATCTCCTTCATCACTCAGCGGCCTCACATGGTCCTGTTCCTCTCAGGCATGGATGGATTTCAGTAGGTGTGAAGTGGAGTTATTGTTGAGAGGGCAAGATCTATCCTAACTCCTTCTTTCCCTAATTCTTGGATAATTACTTTATGTGTAGTTGGTACAGTGTTCTGCA
The DNA here is from genome assembly GCF_047675955.1 of Chlorocebus sabaeus. Lineage (NCBI taxonomy): Eukaryota > Metazoa > Chordata > Mammalia > Primates > Cercopithecidae > Chlorocebus > Chlorocebus sabaeus. The sequence continues at coordinate 12,427,683 of NC_132910.1, forward strand.
CATGGCCAATAATTGTAAGGTACTTGGTGTTAACATTAACCCAAACTCTTAAAGAATCATGGAGGTACAAATATTTATTAGATTCAAAATTTCCTTTCAATACAGTTTCATTGTGAGTTCACGCAGGAGTTTGGCTTTTTCTTCCTTTTAGAGCAGTGGTTCTCAATCCAGGGTGATTTTCAAGGGGACATTTGGCAGTATGTCTGGAGGCATGTTTGGTATAACAGCTGAGGTGTGGGGTGCTACCCAGGGATGCTTCTAAACATCCTACATTGCCATAGGTCAGCCCCCAACGGCAAGGAATTTTCCAGTCCAAATGTCAGTAGTGCTAAGGTTGAGACGCCCTGTTTTAGAGTTTGATACAGCATAAACATTTTATAACAATAATGTAAGTGAACAGGCATTTAGAATGATAGCATTTTCCAGGTAGAGAAATTTGAGTCATAAGGCCTGGGTTTAAATATGTTCCAGCACCAGGAAATTGTGAGACACGAGGCAAGAGGTAGCTGGGAGAGTGGTATAGTGGGGAGAACATGGCTTTTGGAGGTGAGCTAAATCTGAGTTCATTCTGATTCCAACACTTGTGTTTCATTTTTTGTATCTGGAAATGGAGTTGATGTTTAGCTCCTGGAGCTGTGGTGAGGAAACTGTTTAGCATAGTGCTTGGCATATAGAAGCCACTGAAAAAGGTACTACTGTTGTTTCAGACACCCCTCCTAGAGAGGAGAAAACAGGCCCACAAAGGCAAACACATTTGCCTAAAGTGATAGAACACATTTAAAACTGAGCCTGGGCCTGTGTGGTGGCTCTTGCCTATAATCTCATCACTTTGGGAGGCCAAGGCGGGCAGATAACGAGGTCAGGAGTTTGAGACCGGTCTGGCCAATATGGTGAAACCCTGTCTCTACTAAAAATACAAAAATTAGCTGGGCATGGTGGCTCGTGCCTATAACCCCAGCTACTCGGGAGGCTGAGGCAGGAGAATCACTTGAACCTGGGAGGTGGAGGTTGCAGTGAGCTGAGATCGCACCACTACACTCCAGCCTGCATTGACAGAGCAAGACTTCATCTTGAAAAAAAAAAAATCATATATGCTTTTTGGAAAATTAAAAAGAAAAATATGCACCGGGTGCAGTGGCTCATCCCTGTAATGCCAGCACTTTGGGAGACTGAGGCAAGAGGATCACTTGAGGCCAGAAGTTCAAGACCAGCCTGGACAACATAGAAGACCCCATCTCTGTTAAATAAATAAATAAATGAAAAAAAAAAGATGCAGAATTATATAAAAATAGAGTGAGAGTCTTGCCCATCCTAGCCTCCAGAGGCACCCAAAACTGTTTTGAAATGTCTTTTCTCTCTAAGTACACATGTATACAAAATTACACATGTGCACACACAAACTGTCCTGTAAACTTGCTTTTACTCTTAAATATTGGGTTTTTCATGTCGATATATATTGTTTCTTCTTTTTAAAAAAATTATTTTTTTGAGACGGAGTTTTGCTCTGTTGCCCAAGCTGCAGTGCAGTGGCACAATCTCTGCTCACTGCAACCTCTGCCTCCCGGGTTCAAGCGATTCTCCTGCCTCAGCCTCTGGAGTAGCTGGGCTTATAGGCATGCCACCACTACACCTGGCTAATTTTTGTATTTTTAGTAGAGGCAAGGTTTCACCATGTTGGCAAGGCTGGTCTGGAACTCCTGACCTCAAGGGATCTGCCTCATTGGCCTCCCAAAGTGCTGGGATTTCAGGCATGAGCCACCATGCCCAGCCTGTTTCTTCTTTAAAACAGCTACACAGTATCCTGTTATTGTGCCATAATTTATCCAGTCTCTATTGACCTATATCTGGATTATTTATTAGGATTCTCTTGATTGAAAGTGGGAAACCCCAACTCGAACTAGCCTAAGCTAAAGAGGGACTTAATTACCGCCTTGGTGTACTGAAGTGACTAAGCACATTGGTTCAAAGCCAGATGTCTGCATTCACTGACCAAGTTACTGCTTAACTCAGTTTCCTCATTTATAAAGTGAGGAAGATAATAGTATAACTTAAGATAATGCATGTAAGGTGTTCAGGACACTTGAAATGTTGGCTGTATTATAGAAAACTATACCTTTTTTTCAAAAACAGCTTGCTTTTTTGACTTAGTATTTCACTGATATTTTTTCAAATATATACATGTAGATCTACATCACTGAAAACACTTGCATAGTATTCCGTTATATAGACATACCATAATTTGTTTATTCAATCTCATCCTGATGGACACTTATGTTATTTCTCATTTTTCAGTATCACAAATAATGCTAAAATTATGTCTTTCATTTTTATTTATTTATTTATAAATTTCTGTTTATTTTTTGAGGTGAAGTTTTGCTCGTGTTGCCCAGGCTGGAGTGTAGTGGCGCGATCAAGGCTCACTGCAACCTCCAGCTCCTGGGTTCAGGTGATTCTCCTGCCTCAGCCTCCTGAGTAGCTGGGATTACAGGCGTGCACCATGATGCCCAGCTAATGTTTTGTGTTTTTAGTAGAGATGGGGTTTCATCATGTTGGCCACGCTGGTCTTGAACTCCTGACCTCAGATGATTCACCCACCTCAGCCTCCCAAAGTGTAGTGATTACAAGTGTGAGCCACTGCGCCTGGCCTATTTATTTTTTAAAAAGTGAAAAATTTTCTTTTAGTAGAGATGGGTCTCACTATGTTGCCCAGGCTGGAGTTCAGTAGCTGTTCACAGGCGAGATCCTGCTACTCATCAGCACTGGGATTTTGACCTGCCCTGTTTCCGACCTAGGCCGGTTCACCCCTTCTTAGGCAACCTGGTGGTCCCCTGCTCCCAGGAGGTCACCATATTGATGCCAAACTTAGTGTGGACACCCATAGGCATAGCGCATTACAGCCCAGAACTCCTGGACCCTAAATGATCCTCCCACCTCAGCCTCGTGAGAAGCTGGGACTACAGACATGTGACACCATGCCCGGCTAAACTTACGTCTTTGTACTCATGCCCTTCCTTGTTTGTGCACGTTCTGTAGGACAAATTCATAAGATTGGCATTACTTGGTCAGAAGATACACAAATTTAAAATATTGAAAGAAATTGCAAAACATTTTTGAAAAGGGTATACCTATCTACATCCTCTGTGACAAATGAGTGCCTGGTTCTTCTTTCTACTACCATTGAGTTAGAGAAGTGGTGCTGTCCCGAATCTACTCAGACTTGTTCTGCAAACTCAGTTTGCATCCATTCTTTTTTTTTTTTTTTTCAAGACAGAATCTCTGTGCCGGCCAGGCTGGAGTGCAGTGGTGCCATCTCGGCTCAGTGCGACCTCCGTCACCCAGGCTTCAGCAATTGTCCTGCCTCAGCCTCTGGAGTAGATGGGATTACAGGTGTGTGGCACCATGCCTGGCTAATTTTTGAATTTTTAGTAGAGACGGGGTTTCACCATGTTGGCCGGGTTCGTCTCGAACTGCTGACCTCAGGTGATCCACCCGCATCAGCCTCCCAAAGTACTGGGATTACAGGTGTGAGCGACTGCACCTGGCCAGTATTCATTCTTTATTGAAGAATTATTTTTTTCCCCCTTAATGTTCTTCTTCTTTTTACTTTTTTTTTTTTTTTTTTTTTTTTTTTTGAGACGGAGTCTCGCACCAGGCTGGAGTGCAGTGGCGTGATCTCGGCTCACTGCAACATCTGCCTCCTGGGTTCAAGTGATTCTCCCGCCTCAGCCTCTGGAATAGCTGGGATTACAGGCGCACACAACTGTGCCCAGCTAGTTTTTGTATTTTTAGTGGAGATGAGGTTTCACCTTGTTGGCCAGGCTGGTCTAATGTTCTTCTTTAAAGGTGGCATAGTAATTATAGTTGTCTCAAGTAAATGGTGAGAAGAAAGTGCAACAGTCTATGGACAGTTCTAGAATAGAAGCTGCCAAGGATGGAGATCCTCCAAGTCTTGCTCATCATGGTATTTTCAGTATTTCAGAACAGCACCTAGCACAGTGCATATTTGTTGGTTGAGGACATGAAAATATGGCTTAGGAGGCTCACAAAATAATGACAACAAAACCACCAACCTCCATGAATTTCCTTCCTGCAAGAACAGGCAAGATAACTCAAACCAGAAATCCACACACCACAAAGAAAACAAGGTTTTGACTTGCCCAAGAGTGAATTTCATTTTTTCCTATGTTACTCTGAAAAAACAATGCTGCATGCCCAGATGATCATGAACAGTTCCAGGAGCATACGTTAAACTGGTTTAGATTCTTTCTTTATTATTTAATTAATTTATTTATTTGAGATGGAATCTTGCTATGTTGCCCAGGCTGGAGTGCAGTGGTGTGATCTTGGCTCACTGCAACCTCTGCCTCCCAGGTTCAAGTGATTCTCTTGCCTCAGCCTCCTAAGTAGCTGGGATTACAGGAGCCTGCCACCAAACCCTGCTAACTTTTTGTATTTTTCAGGAGAGATGGCCTTTCACCATATTGGCCAGGCTGGTCTTGGATTTCTGACCTTGTGATCCACCCCCCTCAGCCTCCCAAAGTGCTGGGATTACAGGTGTGAGCCACCATGCCCGGCTCTTTTTTTAATTTTGAAAATTATTCTTATTTTTGTAGAGATGGGGCTTCGCCATGTTGCCCAGGCTGGTCTTGAACTCCTGAGTTCAAGCGATCCGCCTGCCTTGGCCTCCCAAAGTGCTGGGATTACAGGTGTGAGCCACCATGCCCGGCTCTTTTTTTAATTTTGAAAATTATTCTTATTTTTGTAGAGATGGGGCTTCTCCATGTTGCCCAGGCTGGTCTTGAACTCCTGAGTTCAAGCGATCCGCCTGCCTTGGCCTCCCCAAAGTGCTGGGATTACAGGCATGTGCCACGGCATCCGGCCCTGGCTTAGATTTTTTTAATGACAAAAAGTCTTTACATCTGATCATTCACTCATTTATGTAGTACACACTTGTAGATATCTACTATGTGATGAGCATGGGGTATACAATGACAAATGACCCTTAGCTCCTATACATGCAGAACTTATAGGATCATTCTTTTTCTCTGAAAAGCAGAAAAACTCTCACTCCTGAAAACTAAGAATCTGATGTCTGCTGTAGACTTGTAAGTTCCGTGAGGTTAAAACCAATATTTGTTGTGTTCCCTACTGAATTCCCAGCACTTGGCATAGTGCCTGTCATACAGTACGTGCTTAATACGTGCTCTGAGCAGACTTACTGAAGTCAGCTTCATTCTGATGGCTTCTGCATTACAATGGCAAGAGTATTTTGGACAAAAGGAGAAGCTGAACTTCAGGCAGCAAAGCAAGTGGCAACAGTTAGACATAAATCACTTTCATTCAACCTTCAGGGGAGCTACTTCCTCACCATGTCTTGGAGGTGAGCTCACCCAGGCCATAAACCTCAAAGTAAGGGGCCCTATGTCCTAGTTTATTGAACATTTATTTGCTGAACACTATATGTGTATGCTTGTGTGTGTGTGTATATATACATACATATATATATATATTTCAGACATGGTCTCACTTTGTCACCCAGGCTGGAGTGAAGATTATAGCTCACTGCAGCCTTGACCTCCCGGGCTCAAGCAATCCTCCTGCCTCAGCTTTCCAAGTAGCTTGAACTACAAGCATGCACCACCATGCCCAGCTAACCCTTTTTAACTTTTTTTTTTTTTTTTTGTAGAGACAGAGTCTGGGTCTCACTATATTAAGCGATCCTCCCATCTCATCCTCCCAAAGTGCTGGGATTACAGGTGTGAGATGCTGTACCTGGTCAACACTATTTGTTTTTAAGAAAGCACTTTGTGGATATGAAGAAATAGTAACGCTTTTACACTGTTGGTGGGAGTGTAAATTAATACAGCCATTGCGGAAGACAGTGTGGCGATTCCTCAAGGGTCTAAAACTAGAAACACCATTTGACCCAGCAATCCCATTACTGGGTATATACCCAAAGGATTATAAGTCATTCTATTATAAAGACACATGCACACATATGTTTATTGTGGCACTATTCATAATAGCAAAGACTTGGAACCCAAATATCCATTAATGATAGACTGGATAAAGAAAATGTGGCACATATACACCATGGAGTACTATGGAGCCATAAAAAAGGAGGAGTTCATGTCCTTTGCAGGGACGTGGATGAAGCTGGAAACCATTCTCAGCAAACTATCACAAGAACAGAAAACCAAACACCACATGTTCTCATAAGTGGGAGTTGAACAAGGAGAACACATGGACACAGGGAGGGAAAATCACACACCAGGGCCTGTCAGGGGGTGCGAGGCTAGCGGAGGGATAGCATTAGGAGAAATATCTAATGTAAGTGACAGGTTGATGGATGCAGCAAACCACCACGGCACGTGTATACCTATGTAACAAAACTACATGCTCTGCACATGTATCCCAGAACTTAAAGTATAATAAAAACAACAACAACAACAACAACAAAGCACTTTGTTTTATTTGTCTCTATTATTTATTTATTATTAATTATTTTATTATTATTTATTTATTTATTTGCAGCAAACCACCATGGCACATGTATACCTATGTAACAAAACTGCATGCTCTGCACATGTACCCCAGAACTTAAAGTATAATTAAAAAAATAAAAACAATAACAAAGCACTTTGTTTTGTCTTTATTATTTGTTTATTTTGAGACAGAGGTTTGCTCTTGTTGCCCAGGCTGGAGTGCAATGGCGCAATCTCGGCTCACTGCAACCTCCACCTCCCGGGTTCAAGTGATTCTCCTGCCTCAGCCTCCCAGGTAGCTGGGACTACAGCACCCGCCACCACACATGGCTAATTTTTTTGTATTTTTAGTAGAGACGGGGTTTCACCACATTGGCCAGGCTGGTCTCGAACTCTTTACCTCAAGTGATCCGCCTGCCTCGGCCTCCCAAAGTGTTGGGATTACAGGTGTCAGCCACTGCACCTGGTCTTTTTAATTTTTATTTTTAAATAATAGACATAGGAGTCTCACTGTGTTGCCCAGGCTGGTCTCAAACTCCTGGGCTCAAATGAGGTTTCCACCTTGGCTTCCCTAAATGCTGGGGTTATAGAAGTGAGCCAGCACATCCAACCATGGAGTTTTCTTCCCGTAGAATTAAAGTGATCTTAGGATAAAAAAAAATTGAGAACCCACATTCCAGGGCTTCTTTCACCTGTCCCTCTCCAAACTCCTAATTGAGATCAAATTCTGCTCATACTGAAATGTCCTCTCTTAGTCACAGGGTCTTCAAAGAAAATAAAGCATCAGACAAAATATTGAAAGCATTAAACTTCCTTCTACCTCATTCCAGTTCTCATCCACAGTTGCTCTCTGACATCATACAACTATGTTTATGTTATATTGTATACGCATTTAACTGGTACACACAACGAATAAAATACAGAAGGAAAGGAATTTGGGGAAGAAAAGACCTCATTCTCACCTCCCTCTATAACACCCAGATCTAAGCCTCTGTTTCTGTATTCTCCATGGTGACAGGAAGCAACATACCTACACAATATTTAGCAATATGAGCAATCACATGTGAAAGCAGTTGCCAATAACAGAATCATTTAGACTGCCAAATTGAATAATTGGCACATTCTCTCTTTAGAGCAGGGAGTTTTATTTTTCTGTGTTGAAAATCAGATAATATTTAATTTAATGGTTGTCTATAGTTGCATTCACTACAGTATTTTTTTTTTTTTTTTTGAGACGCTCTGTTGCCCAGGCTGGAATGCACAGTCTTGGCTCACTGCACCCTCTGCCTCCTGGGTTCAAGTGATTTCTGGCTAATTTTTGTATTTTTAGTAGAGACAGGGTTTCACTATGTTGGCCAGGCTGATCTTGAACTCCTGACCTCAAGTGATCTGCCCTCCTTAGCCTCCCAAAGTGCTAGGATTACAAGGCATGAGCCACCATGCCCAGCCCACTACAGTCTTCTTCTTCTTCTTCTTCTTCTTTTTTTTTTTTTTTTGAGATGGAGTCTCGCTCTGTCACCCAGGCTGGAGTGCAGTGGCGCAATCTCGGCTCACTGCAACCTCTGCCTTCCTGGCTCAAGAGATTCTCCTGCCTCAGCCTCCCGAGTAGCTGGGACTACAGGTGCGCACCGCCATGCTCGGCTACTTTTTGTATTTTAGTAGAGATGGAGTTTCACCATATTGGCCAGGCTGGTCTCAAATTCCTGACCTCGTGATCTGCCTGCCTTGGCCTCCCAAAGTACTGGGATTGCAGGTGTGAGCCACTGAGCCTGGCCAAAACCCACTCCAGTATTCTTAATCCATAGTATTGGAACTTCAGGCACATTTTATGCGGGCCTATGATCTAAAGTGCTATCCTTTATGTTTTATATTGATTAAGAGAGAAACATCAACTCTGTTTCTTAATACTCTAGCAGATTCAAAAACTGGTTTTCTTACTGTGCAGAGGATTGTGTTTATGTGACATTTATGATAAAATTAGATTTCATAATTTTTGTGGCTTTTCTTTCTGTCCCCAAGTAAAATTAGATTTCCTTATCTGTAGAAAGAAAAAAAAAATTGGGGGAGGAAATACATTAAAACATTAATGAAATTAAATAATCATACTCAAATTTTCTTCAAGCAGTATACATTATTTTGCTAATTATAATAAAATGGGTCTTATTAAAAATCAGAGTGGGGGGAGGAGGAAGCAAGGTCTGATTTTAAAAGCCATGAGATGAAGGAAGTCTTGTTTGAACCAACAAATGCACGAGTCAGAAAGAGCCCAGCAATAATCTCTTACAGATCATGACCAAAAATGCTTCCTGGCCAGTGTGGAGACACCAGGGGGCAGTGAGTGCCTCCCTGAGAACTGCTGCTGCTCCTAGCTCAAGCAGCTCAGCCTGCGGTCTACGATTCATCGATTCATCGTCACCAACCTTGGGAAAGTTACGTTGCACTTAAATGCTGTTTCCAAAGGCTCTTATGCTTTGATTTCTTGAAGACACTGTTTCTGTGAATAAAACTGAACAATGGTCCAGCGGAGGTCAGCATGTAGTTGAGGACCTGGGTGAAAAGATGGGAAATAAAGACAAACCGAAACCATTTTGCCTTCTGGAGTAGGAGTCAGGGAAAGGGATTTGACAAGCTGCCACGGTAGGGTTCAAACTTAGCGGTCCAGGTTAACCTAGCTCCCGCAGCCATCAGAAAGAGGGGCGTGCTTCTCTGTGGGTGGCGGGTTGAGGAGGAAGTTCCCACTTTTCTTCTCCAGTTTTTCTGCCTCAATACTGTGGTCCCCTGTCCCACCCCCAGTTCACAATCTTTCATTCTGGCTAAAACTTCTGCCTTTATGCATTACTTCAGGCAATGCATATAACATTCTATCTTTGCTTGGCTATACTGTTTACAAAGTTGTTCATACTTTATAAACTATTTTCACGCATGTTTTCCACCCATGATTTGAAATGGTTTGGGCTTTTAACTCCCACGTTAAAGACCTTCACTATATTGGAAATGAGTACACCCCAAGTGACTAAAGCTGATGTTGGAAACCACTGGATTATTGGACCAAGCCCTAATGACATCGCATTGGCCTGAGACCACTGACCAGCCTGCTGGCTCCTGATGTGGGCAGAGTGGAAAGTCCAGGATCTCAAATACGGAGCTTGGCAGTGAATTTCTTTCTGAAAAGGAAGAGCAAGGCAACACTGTGGAAGCATTTTCTATTCAAAGACTTTCACAGGCATCTGTGCACATCAAATCAGCAATGAATATATATGTGAGACAGATGACCCTCATTTTCAATGTTGTTTGGAGGTCTTTGGAAGAGTGAAGAATTCCTTTGTTTGCCACAGGTGATTTATTAGGGAAAGTTGTCTTTCTAAACCATATATTTTCGAAAGTTGCAACAAATCTTACTCATGCAGAAAAATCTTTCAAAAGGAGCATTTGCTGTAGAGATTTTAGGGTAGTGTGGTTTTACACACTAAATAAATGCTTGTAAATATATTTGGGACTTGTCGTGATCAACAGTACCTTTGTTTCCTCTCTTTGCAGTGGATTTGGTGGCTACTGTTACTGTTTTCTTTTTTTTTCTTTTCTTTTTTTTGAGACCGAGTCTCACTCTGTCACCCAGGCTGGAGTGCAGTGGGGCAATCTCAGCTCATTGCAACCTCTACCTCCAGGGTTCAAGCGATTCTCCTGCCTCAGCCTCCTGAGTAGCTGGGATCACAGGAATGCGCCACCATAGCCAGCTAATTTTTGTATTTTTAGTAGAGACAGGATTTCACCATGTTGGCCAGGCTGGTCTTGGACTGCTGACCTCAAGTGATCTCCCTGCCTCGGCCTCCCAAAGTGCTGGGATTACATAAACAACTAAGGTGCTGAAAGGATGTAGTTCGCAGTGCTGCTGAGAGAGGAGCTTCTCATTTAGACTCTGTTGGGGAAAAAGCTGGTTCCCAAGTAGGTGGCAGCACTTAGGTGGTTTATTATTTGTTGAGCACCAAAGATGTGCTCAGACCAGTAGGAAAATCACATACAGTACCTTCCATGCCTTCTATAAGGCCACCTTCTCAGGCTTTTTGGCTCACATCAGACAAAGGAAAATAAAATAAACAACTGAGCCAGGGCACGATGTGAAGCCTGGAAAGTTGTTTTTTAAATAGAAACCACATTATTGGCAAAATAAATCACAGCACCTTGGACATATTTTATACATTTAACCAGAATTTTGAGTTAATATTAGGTCTATAAAATGGTAGTTAGTAAGGCTAGGATAAGCAATTTCTCTCTGCACCCTTTCAAGCTGATTCTTTCTTTCGGAACAGATGTTGCTTCCACCTTCTTCAACTCTCTCCATGGCTCCTGCAAAATGTATTTAATATATCCCACTGACCTTCTACCAATGTCTGAGCCTCCACATTTCATCGGTCTTTTAATAAATGGTTGTCTCCTTCACATTCTTCTTTTAACATGCAAATATCCTATAGAAAGGTAATATATTAAGTTTTTAACACAGGGATGCAAATTCTAGGCAAGTTCCCAGGCACGTTGCCAATTGACTGCAGGTGTCACTAATCTATCATCGCGTGCTTTCTCACAGAGTCTGGAATTAGCCTTAGAATCCTCAAGGCAGCCAGGCGTGGTGGCTCATGCCTGTAATCCCTGCACTTTGGGAAGCCAAGGCAGGTGGATCATCAGAGATCAGGAGTTTGAGACCAGCCCAGTCAACATGGTGAAACCCCATCTCTACTAAAAACACAAAAATTAGCTGGGCACGGTGGTGGGTGCCAGCTACTCAGGAGGCTGAGGCAGGAGAATCACTTGAACCTGGGAGGCGGAGGTTGCAGTGAGCCAAGATCATGCCATTGCACTCCAGTCAGGGCAACAAGAGCAAAACTCTGTCTCAAAAAAAAAAAAAAAAGCCTAGGTGTGGAGGCTCCCAGAAATTTGGGAGGCCGAGGCAGGTGGGTGACCTGAGGTCAGGAGTTCGAGACCAGCCTGACCAACACAGTAAAACCCCACCTCTACTAAAAAAATATATATATATACAAAAGTTAGCCGGCCATGGTGGCCAGCACCTGTAAATCCCAGCTACTCAGGAGGCTGAGGCAGGAGAATCGCTTGAACCCGGGAGGTGGAGGTTCCAGTGAACTGAGATTGCACCACTGTACTCTAGCCTGGGTGACAGAAAGAGACTCTATCTCAGAAAAAAAAAAAAAAGAATCCTCAACACAGTGCTGCTGGCAGCCTATGTAGGCTAGTCAACGTTTTCATATGAGTAGAGGCCTATATGGCATCCTTCCCTACCTTAGCAGCATAATCTGGGTGAGTTGCTAATATATTATCTTCTTGGTCAGGGTTCCAGAAACCAGCAAACTGGATGATAAGGGCATAAGGAGGATAAATATTAAGGTCAATCTTGTTCTACATCACAATTGCATCCTAAGCTCTTTGCCTAACTCTCTCTCTCTCTGTTTCTCTCTCTCTCTCTCTCTCTCTCTCTATATATATATATATATATTTTGTTTTTTTTTTTTTTTTTTTTTGAGACAGAGTCTTGCTCTGTCACCCAGGCTGGAGTGCAGTGGTGCAATCTCAGCTCACTGCAACCTCCACCTCCCGGGTTCAAGTGAGTCTCCTGCCTCAGTCTCCCAAGTTGCTGGGATTACAGGTGCCCACCACCACGCCTGGCTAATTTTTTGAATTTTTAGTGGAGACAGGGTTTCACCGTGTTAGCCAGGATGGTCTTGATCTTCTGACCTTGTGATCTGCCCGCCTTGGCCTCCCAAGGTGCTGGGATTATAGGCATGGGCCACCGCGCCTGGCCACTATATTTTAATGGCAGAAATAAGAAACAAGGGTGGCAGAACTACAAAAGAATACTTTAGGAATATTTACTTTAAAATAGTGGAACATTTTCAGGCCTCCCTAAGGGTAATTAGCTGTCTTCAAATAGCTCATTCATCAAGACTCACACACAGATAGTCTTCGATCCCTAGGATAAGTGAAGCCCACACATAGTGGACATGAATTGTTAAATGGGGAAGTGTTGAGGAGCTATTGCCAAGGGGAGTTAGATAGTGCCACCTAGAAAATAACAATGAAGTCAATATCTCCTGCACATTGTGGTAGACTTTCCAGATACTTTGGATGAACTATTAGAATTTGTTCTCTTCCTGCCCCAAAGTCAGTGTACATGACCTCTCTGAAATAAAAGCAGAGCAAAAATCATACAGAAAGAAAGAAGTCCGCTTAAGGGAGTAGGAGCTACAGCTGGCAGGTTACAGGAAGCACCTTGAAAGTGAACACAGCTCTGATAGATAATAGCAGTAGTTACGGCTGTGAAAGTATAATCAGCCTTATCACCCCCCACCACCCGGAGTCAGAAGACTTTACTGATGCTTATGGGGGACAGGAAAGGCCCCCAGGAGCAGGGAGCTTGAGGCAGTCAGTAGTTGCATAAGCCCTGGTCACATAAGGGCAAGTTAGGGAACATTCATCTTCTTAGGATTCTATGGCTCCTTCCTTGCCAAGGGGAGAGGGCATCTCAAGGTGGGAGACAACCCCCAGAGCAGTGAGGGCAGGGAGAGACACGGCTGAGAGCCCCCACCCTGAAAGAAGGCACAGGGCCTGTATGGAATGGTCAGGAGGGGAAGATGGGGAGGCGGCAGTGGTTGGCCCCTTGAAGAAGGGTCCAGCCTTGGCCTCGGTGTGCTCATGAGAACACCTAGGGTTCCCCAGCAGTGTGGAGCAGGGCCCAAAGCCCCTTTCCCTGCAGGCTTCTTTAAGGAGAAAAAGGCATTTAGGGAACACTCTGGCAAGGTGTGCCAGAATTAGTCTTGAAAGCACAGCTAGAGCAGACAGGGCACCAAGTCACCACTGGTAGAGGAGGGGCAGCCTCTGATTGATTATACATGAAACAAACACCACTTTAACCTCATGGGGATTCTTGGAACTTGGGATGTACCTGCCATCTCTTTTTCTTTCTCTTTTAATAAAGTTGAGTTAAAAAACAAACCAAATTTAGTTATTATTGTAAAACAGTAGCTTTTTAAATTTTATTTTCTTTTTTTTTTTGAGATAGAGTCTTGCTCTGTAACCCAGGCTGGAGTGCAGTGGCACGATCTCAGATCACTGCAACCTCTGCCTTCTGGGTACAGGCTATTCTCTTGCCTCAGCCTCCTGAATAGCTGGGACTACAGGCGTCTGCCACCACGCCCGGCTAATTTTTGTATTTTTTATCAGTAGAGATGAGGTTTCACCATGTTGGCCAGGCTGGTCTTGAACTCCTGACCTCAAGTGATCTGCTTGCCTCAGCCTCCCAAAGTGCTGGGATTACAGGCGTGAGCCACCTCTCCCAGCCGATCAGTGACTTTTAAACGCTAGCCTGCAGCCGAATCATCTGGAGGGCACACACATAGCTAAGCTCCACTCCGAGTTTCTGATTTCGTAGTTATAGAATGGGCTCAAAAATTTGTATTTTTAATGGGTTCCTTGGAGCTGCTGATGCTGCTGGTCAGGGAACACATAAAAACCACTAGCATAGAAACTTTTCTGGACCATGGAATCCTTAGCTGAAAGATTCTGTAGACCAGATTATAATACAAGATAAGCAGTCCCTGCCATAAAATAGTATCCTAACAAGGTACATTTTTGGCTAGGCCCCTGGGGCAGTTTGCTAGGGCTGTTGTAACAAAGTAGCACAGACTGGATGGCTTAAGCAACAGAAATTAATTTTCTCACAGTTCTGGAGTCTAGATATTCAAGATCAAAGTGTTCCGGGGCTGGCTTCTTCTGAGGTCTGTCTTGGCTCTGAAAATGGCCAACTTCTCCCTGAGTCTGCACATGGTCTTCCCTCTGTACTTCTCTGTGTCCAAATTTCCTCTTCTCTCTCTCTCTTTTTTTTTTTTTTTTTTTTTTTTTTTTTTTTGAGACAACATATCATTTTGTCGCCCAGGCTGAAGTGCAGTGGCACAGTTATGGCTCACAGCAGCCTTGAACTCCTGAGCTCAAGCTGTCCTCCCATGTAGCTGGAACTATAGGCTCACACTGCCACACCACACTGAGTGAATTTTAAATTCTTTCTAGAGGCCAGGCACAGTGGCGCATGCCTGCAGTCCCAGCTACTCAGGAGACGGAGCTGGGAGGATCGCTGCAGCCCAGGAGTTTTGGGCTGTACTGTGCTATGTTGATCAGGCGTCCACACTAAGTTTGACATCAATATGGTGACCTCTTGGGAGCAGGGGACCACCAGGTTCACCTGGGGTGAACTAGCCCAGGTCAAAAACAGAGCAGGTCAAAACTCCTGTGCTGATTAGAAGTGGGATTGTGCCTGTGAATAGCTACTGCACTCCAGCCTGGGCAATATAGCAAGACCCTGTCTCTAAAACAAAAAGTTCTATCCTTTCAAAAAAAATATATATATATATATATATATATATATATTTCTAGAGATGGGGTCTCGTTATGTTGCTCAGGCTGGCTGTGAATTCCTGGTCTCAAGTGATCCTCTCACCTCAGCCTCCCAAAGTGTTGGGATTACAGGCATGAGATACCACACCTCGTCAACACTTGATATTTTTCCAGTGCTTGGCATTTGACAACCATTATCCCAGGGCACCTCATTCCTGGTATTAAGATGGTAGACTAAGAATTATCAATTTGAAGATGATGTGTTGAACATAGAATCAGAGTAAATGGAATTAATAATCTTATGGAAACTGCCACGGTTTCTGATCCCTAAATTCAAATGTATCATCTCATGCCTAATTTAACATGTTTTGAAAACATGGCAGAATGTTTTAAATTAGAACTCCCCAAGAATATCCTGGAATGTGATTGTTGTACAAAAGTGAATCATTTACCCTTCCTCCCTCCCTCCCTCCCTCCCCTCCTTCCTTCCTTCCTTCCTTCCTTCCTTCCTTCCTTCTAGATGGAGTTTTGCTTTTATTGCCCAGGCTGGAGTGCAATGGCAGAATCTCAGCTCACTGCAACCTCTGCCTCCCAGGTTCAAGTGATTCTCCTGTCTCAGCCTGCCGAATAGCTGGGATTACAGACGTGCGCTGCCACTCCCGGCTAATTTTGTGTTTTTAGTAGAGACGGAGTTTCTCCATGTTGGTCAGGCTGGTCTCGAACTCCCAACCTCAGGTGATCTGCCCGCCTTGGCCTCCCAAAGTGCTGGGATTACAGGCATTAGCCACCGTGCCCAGCCACTTGTTTCTTCTTTAATAAATATTTTATTGAACATCTACTTAATGCCAGAGATGGAGCTAGGTGCTGTGGTACAATAAATAAGGACTAGGCAGGATTATGTAGTGATTAAAATACATTCTGGGGGTCGGGCTTGGTGTCTCATATCTGTAATATCAATATTTTGGGAGGCTGAGCGGCGAGGACCACTGGAGGCCAGGAGTTCGAGACAAGCCCGGGCAACATAGTGAGACCCCATCCCTATTGATGTTTGTTTGTTTTTTTTAAGATGGAGTCTCGCTCAGCTGCCCAGGCTGGAGTGCAGTGGCACAATCTCGGCTCACTGTAATCACTGTTTCCCGGGTTCAAGCAATTGTCCCATCTCAGCCTCCAAGTAGCTGGGATTACAGGCACCTGTCATCATGCCCGGGTAATTTTTTTTTTTTTGTATTTTACTAGAGATGGGGTTTCACCATGTTGGTCAGGCTCGTCTTGAACTCCTGACCTCTGGTGATCTGCCCAGCTTGGCCTCCCAAAGTGCTAGGATTACAGGCATAAGCCACTGCACCCGGCCCTCTATTGAAATTTTTTAAACATTGAAAAGAAGAAAAAAAAACAAAACACATTCTGGAGACAAATTGCCTGAATTCAAATTCCAACTCTACTATTTACTAGCTTGACAGTTGCTTAACCACTTTGTGCCCCAGTTTCCTCATCTGTAAAATGGGAATAATAATTGCACCTTTCTGATAAAGGTCATATGAGAATTAAATGAGTCAACATTTATAAGAAAGCACAGCCAACTGATATTTAACAAAACTGACAAGAACATACGTTAAGGAAAGGACACCCTTTTCAATAAATGGTGCTGGGAAAATTGGATTGCCATATGCAGAAGAATGAAACTGGACCCCTATTTCTCACCATATAAGATGAATCAATTCAAGATGAATTACAAGACTTATATGTACCTGAAACTATAAAAATACTAAAAGAAAACCTAGGTAAAACTCTTCTGAACGTTGGTCTAGGCAAAGAATTTATGACTAAAACCTCAAAAGTACAGGCCACAAAACTAAAATAGGCAAATGGGACTTAATTAAACTAAAAAGCTTATGCACAACAAAAGAAATAATCAGATAATCCACAGAGTAAACAGACAACCTGCCAGATGGGAAAAAATTTTTGCAAACTATGCATCCGACAGGGGACTAATAGCCAGAATCTACAAGGAGCTCAAACGACTCAACGATGAAAAACATATAACCCCATTGAAAAAGTGGGCAAAGGCCGGGTGCGGTGGCTCAGGCCTGTAATCCCAGCACTTTGAGAAGCCAAGGTGAGCAGATCACCTGAGGTCAGGAGTTTGAAACCAGCCTGACCAACATGGAGAAACCCTGTCTCTACTAAAAATACAAAATTAACCAGGTGTGGTGGCACATGCCTGTAGTCCCAGCTACTCTGGAAGCTGAGGCAGGAGAATTGCTTGAACCTGGTAGGCGGAGGTTGCAGTGAGCTGAGTTCGCACCATTGCACTCCAGCCTGGCAACAAGAGCGAAACTCCATCTCAAACAACAGCAACAAAAAACAAAACAAAACAAAAGTGGGCAAAGCAGGAGTTCAAGGTTACAGTGAACTATGATCATGCAATTGCATTCTAACCTGGGTGACAGAGCAAGACTGTCTCTAATAAAAATTAAAAGGTGGGCAAAAGACATGAATAGACATTTTTTTTTTTTTGAGAGAGAGAGTCTCACTCTGTTGCCCAAGCTGGAGTACAGTGGCGTGATCTTGGCTCACTGCAACCTCCACCTACTGGGCTCAAGTGATTCTCCCATCTCAGCCTCCTGAATAGCTGGGACTACAGGCATGTACCACCATACCCAGATAATTTTTTGTATTTTAGTAGAGACGGAGTTTCACCATGTTGCCCAGGGTGGTCTCGAACTCCTGAACTCAGGCAATTTGCCCACCTCGGCCTCCCAGATATTTTTCAAAAGGAGACATACAAATAACCAACGAACATATGAGAAAATGCTCAACATCACTAATCATCAGAGAAATGCAAATTAAAACCATAATGAGAGATCATCTTATATCAGTCAGAATGGCCATTATTAAAAAGACAGAAAATAACATGTTGGTGAGGATGTGGAGAAAAGGGAACTCTAATACACTATTGGTGTAATATAAATTAGTGTGTTCTCTATGAAAAATAGTATGGGGATTTCTCAAAAAACTAAAAATAGAACTACCAACCAATCCAGCAATCCCACTACTGGGTTTCCACCCAAAGGAAAAGAAATCATTACAGCAAAAAGACATCTGCTCTCATGTGTTTATCACACTGCTGTTCACAATAGCAAAGATACGGAATCAACCTAACTATCCATCAAATGGATGGTTGGATAAAGAAAACGTGACACACACACACACACACACACACACACACACACACATTGGGATACCATTCAGCCATAAAAAGAATGAAGTCATGTCTTTTGCAACAACATGGTTGGAACTGGAAGCCATTAGGTGAAATAGCTCAGAAACAGAAAGACAAATACTGCATGTTCTCACTTACTAGTAGGAGCTAAATAATGTGGACACATGGATTAAAGTGCAGAATGATAGACAATAGAGACTCAGAAGAGGGAGGGAGTGGGAGGGGCATGGATAATGAGAAATCACTTAATGGGTAAAATGAACATTATTTGGGTGATAGATACTCTAAAAGCCCTGACTTCAACACTAAACAATCTATGCATGAAACAAAATTACATGTGTACCCCATAAATTTATACCAAAAAAAGGCAAATGTAAGCATGATTTCTTAAAGATGCATCAAAAACTGTTTTCAGTCAGTGAATATAAGTGTTTGACAGAGAAACATCTTTGGACGCAAACTTTGAGAACATGTCATTACAATGTTTCTTAAAAACACACACACACAAAATTTGTAAAAAGCAAAGAACATTATCTGGCACATTGTATGTGTTTTATAAATGTTGTCGTATAAATACACCAGCCCTTGGCTTTAAGAAGCTCACAGTAGGCCGGGCAGGGTGGCTCACGCCTGTAATCCCAGCACTTTGGTAGGCCAAGACGGGCGGATCACGAGGTCAGGAGATCAAGCCCATCCTGGCCAACATGGTGAAACCCCCTCTCTACTAAAATACAAAAAATCTAGCTGGGCATGGTGGCGCATGCCTGTAGTTCCAGCTACTCAGGAGGCTGAGGCAGGGGAATTGCTTGAACCCGGGAGGCAGAGATTGCAGTGAGCAGAGATCGCACCACTGTACTCCAGCTTGGCAGCAGAGCAAGACATCATCTAAAAAAAAAAAAAAAAAAAAAAAGCAGCTCACAGTATTGGGAGGTAAAGAGTGACAGGTAAATGTTTCAATACAATGTAGCAAAAGGTCTAACTAAGGTCTTAGTGAAGCCCTGAACTTCCTCTGCAGCAGGATGGAATATAGTAAGACTGTCTGGGGCTGAATGACATGTGCTTGCCACATACACCTTCCCTCCAAGAACCAAGCTGGAGAAAATCCAGCAAGTTTTTATCCTTCCTTTTTATAGCTTCTACTATGAAAACAACCTCCATTATGGTAACGTATAATTATCACAAATGATTCTCAAAAGCCTATCAAATTTAAATGACAGTGAAACTTGTTTAGGAGACCACCTGTTTGAACTAATAGAACTTATGAGAGTAGTTCATGTGAAAATAGGATTGGGCAACTGTTCTGCTGTTTGAAACCCTGGGTGGGGCACCATGTGAATTAGGTGGGGCAGTAAACTTGTAAGTAGGGTAGCCAACTTGTCCTGGTTTGCACGGGACGCTCTCAGTTTTATTTTATTTTAATTAATTATTAATTAATTAATTTATTTTTGAGACAGAGTCTTGCTCTGTTACCCAGGCTGGAGTGCGATGGCGCAATCTCAGCTCACTGCAACCTCTGCCTCCCAGGTTCAAGCAATTCTCCTGCCTCAGCCTGCAGAGTAGCTGGGACTACAGGTGCACACCACCACACTTGGCTAATTTTTCAGTTTTAAAACTGAAGGTTCTCATTCCCAGAAATCTCCTTGGTCTTGGGC
This sequence comes from Chlorocebus sabaeus, assembly GCF_047675955.1. Taxonomy (NCBI): domain Eukaryota; kingdom Metazoa; phylum Chordata; class Mammalia; order Primates; family Cercopithecidae; genus Chlorocebus; species Chlorocebus sabaeus. Next base: position 12,447,437 of record NC_132910.1, read on the forward strand.
AAAAGTTTAAAATTGTTGCAATCATTTCGATAGGATATGAGAACTTTAAAAAGAAAGCTATTACACTGCTTGGTCTGGATAGAACTGGTAAATACAGTTGAAATCAATAGATATTTACTAACTTACTTTCTAATGAGTGGATGACAACACATACTCCTGTGTTTTTTTTGAGACAGAGTTTCGCTGTTGTCCCCCAGGCTGTAGTGCAATGGTATGATCTCTGCTCATGGCAACCCTGGCTCCCAGGTTCAAGCAATTCTCCTGCCTCAGCCTCCCGAGTACCTGGAACTACAGGCAGGCGCCACCATACCCAGCTAATTTTTGCAGTTTTAGTAGAGACAGGGTTTCACCATGTTGGCCAGGCTGGTCTGAAACTCCTGACTTCAAGTGATCCCCCATCTCTGCCTCCTAAAGTGCTAGGATTACAGGCATAAGCCACCACGCCCAGCCAATACTCCTGTTTGTTTTGTTTTGTTTGTTTGCTTTTTGAGACAGAGTCTCACTCTGTTGCCAGGCTGGAGTGCAGTGGCACAGTCTCGGCTCACTGCAACCTTTGCCTCCCAAGTTCAAGTGATTCTCCTGCCTCAGCCTCCCGAGTAGCTGGGACTACAGGTGAGCGCCACCACACCCAGCTAATTTTTGAATTTTTAGTACAGACAGCATTTCACCATGTTGGCCAGGATGGTGTCGATCTCTTGACCTCGTGATCCACCCACCTCGGCCTCCCAAAGTGTTGGGCTTACAGGCATGAGCCACTGCACCCAGCCCAATATTCTTGTTCTTAATGAACTACGATCTGATTCAGTGAACAAGAAACAAACTACTGTAAAGTTAAATCAAGGTACATTTACATATTAGTTCAAGACAATAAGAGAAATGATGTTACAAATTGAATAATGGCCAAATCAATTTTCCACTTAGAATTGCTTTGAGAATGGATTTCAGAGGAAAGGAACAACTTTTACTGGGGCTGAGGTATTCATGGAAAACTATTAAAACAGTTATACTTAGGCCAGGTGTAGTGGCTCACATCTGCAACCCCAGCTCTTTGGGAGGCACAGGCAGGAAGATCACTTGAGCCCAGAAATTCAAGACCAGCCTGTGCAACACAGTGAGACCCTATCTCAAAAAAAAAAAAAAAAAAAAAAAAAAAAAAGGTTATACTTTACAATGGTTCAGAAAAACTGGAGTGATTTTGACACACAGAGATGAAGGAGGAGCGTTGCAGGTGGATGGCACAGCACAGGCAAAGCAACAGGAGTGGGAAGAAGCAGAAAGCAAATCCGGGGTGCATGGGGATCAGCTCATTAAAAGGGGGAGGAGGTCAGGCATGGTGGCTCATGCCTATAATCCCAGCATTTTGGGAGGCTGAGGTGGGCAGACTGCTGGAGTCCAGGAGTTTGAGACTAGCCTGGGCAACATGATGAAATCCTTTCTCTACTAAAAATACAAAAAAATTAGGTAGGCGTGATGGTGTGCACCTGTATTCCCAGCTACTCAGGAGGCTGAGTTGGGAGAATCACTGAGCCCAGGAGGTTGAGGCTGCAGTGAGCTGAGACCATGCCATTGCACTCCAGCCTGGGCAACCGGAGTGAGACCTTGTCTCAAAAAAATGCTGGGGTGGGTGGGTAGAGGGAGAAAAGGAGCCAGAGGAGAGAAATGCGTGAGAGGAAGTCAGCATTTGATGATGCTTTGCAGTGTTATGCATCCTCTTATGCATGGAAGACGTCTGTTAAGCATCCACTCTCATTCCCTGTGAGAAGCAACACTACCTTCTCCCCTAAGCTGTTGTTCCCCTAAGTTGGAAATACAAGCCCTAAATATAACGCAGTGCAGTGCGGTGCCTCTTTGTTTTGGTTATCTAGTGTTCATAACAAACCGCTGTAAAACTTAATGAGGGCTTTTTCACAGCTTGCTGGGCTTAGGGCAGTCATCTTCCTACAGGGCAGCTGGCTTCCCTCAGAGGGCCAAAGCGGAAGCTTCCAGGCCTTAAGTCCCAAACAGCACCCCTTCTGCCTGCTTCTACTGATTAAAGCAGGTCACAGGGCCAGGTCTCCTGGCCTGTAATTCCATACAAGGAGGCATGGCTTAGCGGGGGTCACCAATGTGACAGCCTACCACACTCCTCCTTTAACCTCTCCCACAACACAGACACTTTAGGTAACATTTAATTTTATGCAACTCTGCTTAGAGGAAGAAGACAGCCAGCAGTCTCTCCTGATGGAAAAGAGAACCTAAACAGGAAGTTAAGTCTATTGAGTCCTAAAAGGGACAGCTGTGCAAAGATAAGATGGATCAAGGATCTGAAGCTAGGCGCCCACCCCCCGCCGCCCCTGCCCACCACCTAGGACAGAGGATCTGGAAAGGGAATGCAAGTTTGGATTTGAGATATAAGACCTGGCCAGCAGCCCACGTCTTTCCTGCAGGACAGCATGGGTTGCTGCTCACATCTTCAAGGAATAGTACTGGAAGTGGAGAGTTCGTCTCTTAATTACCCACAGAGCAGAGGATGCTGCACCACTGCAGGGTTTCATATGATTATTGACCATAGCTTTTGGCTCTGATTCTTCATCTCTCCTCTCCCTGTTCCCCTCCCTTCCAGGACATAAGGTGCAGACAGCTGAGTTAAATAAAAACACCCATAACACCTATTTCAGAAAACATTCTTTTTTTTTTTTTTTTTTTTTTTTTTTTGAGATAGAGTCTTGCTCAGTCGCCCAGGCTGGAGTGCAGTGGTGCAATCTCGGCTCACTGCAAGCTCCGCCTCCCGGGTTCCCGCCATTCTCCTGCCTCAGCCTCCCCAGTAGCTGGGACTACAGGTGCCCGCTGCCACGCCCGGCTAATTTTTTGCATTTTTAGTAGCGACGGGGTTTCACCATGTTAGCCAGGATGGTCTCGATCTCCTGACCTCGTGATCTGCCCGCTTTCAGCCTCCCAAAGTGCTGGGATTACAGGCGTGAGCCTCCGCGCCCAGCCCTAGAAAACATTCTTATCAACAGCCTGTACAGAGCCCTTTTTTCTGTTTTTTGTTTGTTTTTGTTTTTGTTTTTCTGAAACAAGGTCTTGCCTTGTCACCTAGGCTGGAGTACAGTGGCACTATCAGGGCTCACTGCTGCTTCAAACTCCTGAGCTAAAGTGATCCTCCCTCCTCAGCCTCCTGAGAAGCTGGGACTACAGGAGTGTGTCACTATGTCCAGGACTACAAGGCACGCACCACCATGCTCAGCTAAATTAAAAAAAATTTTTTTTGTGTGTGGAGATGGAGTCTTACCATGTTGCCTAGGCTGGTCTCAAACGTCTAGCCTCAAGCAAGCTTCCACCTTGGCCTCCCAAAGTGCTGGGATTACTGGGATTACAGGTGTGAGTGGTCCTCCTCTTTTTTTTTTTTGAGACAGTCTCGCTCTGTCATCCAGGCTGGAGCGCAGCAGTGCAATCTTGGCTCACTGCAGCCTCCACCTCCTGGGTTCAAGCAATTCTCCTGCCTCAGCCTCCCGAGTAGCTGGGACTACAGGTGCCCGCCACCACGCCCAGCTAATTTTTGTATTTTTGGTAGAGATGGGGTTTTATCATGTTGCCCAGGCTGGTCTCGAACTCCTGACCTCAGGTGATCCACCTGCCTCGGCCTCCCAAAGTGCTGGGATTACAGGTGTGAGCCACTGTGCCCGGCCTGATCCTCCTTCTTGACCTCCTCTCTCTTTTACAAAATTTGTTTTTCCAATGGGGAAAAGACTCCCTATTCAATAAATGGTGCTGGGATAACTGGCTAGCCATATGCGGAAGATTGAAGCTGGACCCCTTCCTTACACCATATACAAAAATCAACTCAAGATGAATTAAAGACTTACATGTGAAATCCAAAACTATAAAAACTCTGGAAGACAACCTAGGCAATACCATCCTGGACCAAAAAAAGGGCAAAGATTTCATGACAAAGACACCAAAAGCAATTGTAAGAGAAGCAAAATTTGACAAGTAGAATCTAAGTAAACTTAAGAGCTTCTGCGCAGCAAAATAAACTATCAACAGGGTAAACAGACAATCTACAGAACGGGAGAAAATATTTGCAAACTATGCATCTGAGAAAAGTCTAATATTCAGCATCTATAAGAAACTTAAATTTACAAGGGAAAAGCAAACAGCCCCATTACAAAGTGGGCAAAAGAAATGAACAGACACATTTCAAAAGAAGACATACATCCGGCCAACAAGCATATGAAAGAAAGCTCAATATCACTGATCATTAGAGAAATGCAAATCAAAACCACAAAGAGATAACTGTTGGGTACTGGACTTAATACCTGAGTGATAAAATAATCTGTACAACAAATGTAACAAACCTTCACATGTACCCCCAAACCTAAAGTTGTGTGTGTGTGTGTGTTTGTGTATGTGCCTCCTGCAGGCATCCTGCTCTGGTGTGATTGAGATGTGCTCTTGAATATGCATATATCCTTGTAATATATGTAGTGGTGCTGTGTTTGTGCTTAGTATGCATAAGTAAGAAAGAAGAAGGGAAACATTTTAAGGGGCCCACAGATGAGCCATTTCCCCCCTTTAAGAAGCTTTATAGATGTCCTACTCAACGATTTCTATTTCCATCTTGCCAGCCAAAATTTTGCCACTTACTCATGCCTATTCACTTGGGAGACTGGGAAAAGTAGTTTTCTTAAACTGGTCATATTGACATTTGCAATAAAGTAAAGGTTTCATTGGCAAGGAAGAAATGAGAAGTCTTAGTATGGGCTACTATAATAGAATAACATAGACTGAATGGTTTAAACGATAGAAATTTACATCTAACAGCTCCGGAGGCTAGGAAGTCTCAGATCAAGGTGCTGGCAGATCCAGTGTCTGATGAGGTCCCACTTCTTGGTTTGTAGATGGCTGTCTTGTATCCTCAAATGTTGGTGAGTAGAGAGGAAGATTCCCTGTCTCCTCCTCTTTTTTTTTTTTTTTTTGAGACAGAGTCTTTTTTTGTCGCCCAGGCTGGAGTGCAGTGGCGTGATCTTGGCTCACTGCAACCTCTGCCTCCTGGGTTCAAGCGATTCTTCTGCCTCAGCCTCCCACGTAGCTGGGACTACAGGTGCCTGCCACCACGCCTGGCCAATTTTTGTATTTTTAGTAGAGATAGTGTTTCACCATATTGGCCAGGCTGGTCTCGAACTCCTGACCTCATGTTCCACCTGCCTTGGCCTCCCAAAGTGCTGGGATTTCAGGCGTAAGCCACTGCACCCAGCCCTCTCCTCTTCTTTTTATATGGGCATTGATCCTATCACAAGGGCTCCACCTTCATGACCTCAAATAATCCTAATCACCCGCAAAAGGGCCAATCTCCAAATGCCATCACATCGAGGGTTAGGATTTCAATATATGAATTTTGGGAAGACAAACATTCAGTCTGTAGCAGGGAAATGGCGGTGGGTAGACATCTAGCTGTCTCTGTCACATGTAGGAATGAGGAAGGGACTGTCAGAGATTTCCTGGTCTCCAGGGGTCACCATGGAAGAGCAGAGGCAAGGAAACAGTGGGGCAGGAGAAAGGGGGCCAGATCCTCTCCATCCCATCTGTGTCCACTTCCTCAGGAGCAGCAACCATAAGGAGTGACCACCGGGAATGTTCCTTCACCACAAATGTGCTTTCATAAACTTGGCCAGAGGATCTTGGGGTAATTTTAGAAGCAAGAGAGGAGCAGGGAAGTGGCACGCATGGGATGAACAACTTGTGAACATGAATTGCAAGTGAGAGTGGGAACGTGGGGCTTACCCCCCTCTCATTGCCTCTCCTTTCCACTTTCCTTACTAGGGCAATTTGCTTTATTTCACTTAAAGAATATGTCCAGTATATAGTTCAAATGAAAAATGTTTATAAATTAAATGCAAATGTAAAGATAATAAAGACAACTGTGGTGACCACCGAGACCAGCTTGGTCAGGCCCAGAGGCACTAGAGGAATTAAAGGCACACACACAGAAATATAGAGGTGTGAAGTGGGAAATCAGGGGTCTCACAGCCTTCAGAGTTGAGAGCCCCGAACAGAGATTTACTCACGTATTTATTAACAGCAAACCAGTCATTAGTATTGTTTCCATAGATATTAAATTAACTAAAAGTAAAAGGAAAAGCCTCAAACGTAGGTATAAAAGTATCCCTATGGGAAATGAAGGGATGGGCCAAATTAAAGGAATAGGTTGGGTTAGTTAACTGCAGCAGGAGCATGTCCTTAAGGCACAGATCGCTCAGGCTATTGTTTGTGGCTTAAGAATGCCTTTGAGTGGTTTTCCACCCTGGGCGGGCCAGGTGTTCCTTGCCCTCATTCCTGTAAACCCACAACATTCCAGCTTGGGTGTTAGGACCATTATGAACAGGTTACAGTGCTGCAGAGATTTTGTTTATGGCCAGTTTTGGGGCCAGTTTATGGCCAGATTTTGGGGGGCCTGCTCCCAACAAGTGACTACTTTGTAAAAGTCACCACTTAATCTCAAGAGAAGTAGGAAACAGCTAAACACATTTCAAGACACTAAACAACAACAAAAACAACCACCCAAGAAAAACCCTCACTTATTAAACATGTACATATGCATAAATATTGACATGACACATTTAAAGATTGTAATTCTAGGTGAATTGCCAATTTTTTTAGTTATTCTGATTTTAAGGCACCAATCCCAGCATTGCAAATGACTTGATTTGCTTTCAGTGTTTTTTCAGTCTAGACATCAGTGTGGATTTATTATTATTATTATTATTTTTCCTGAGATGGAGTCTCACTCTGTCACCCAGGCTGGAGTGCAGTGGCACGATCTTGGCTCACTGCAACCTCCGCCTCCCGGGTTCATGCCATTCTCCTGCCTCAGCCTCCCGAGTAGCTGTGACTACAGGTGCCCGCCACCACGCCCAGCTAATTTTTTGTGGTTTTAGTAGAGACGGGGTTTCACTGTGTTAGCCAGAATGGTCTCAATCTCCTGACCTCGTGATCCATCCGCCTCAGCCTCCCAAAGTGCTGGGATTACAGGCGTGAGCCACCACACCTGGCAATTTATTCTTATACTCCTATTTATTCTTGTATCTGCAGTTGTCTCTTCAGTGTAGTGAAGGGACATTTCACTGCAGTCTAGTTTCATCCTCTGTGAAAACTGTAAGGGGAACCTGGAGACATATTATTATTATTATTTACCCATCACTTTTCAAACTCAAGCACTAAAGTCCTATTAACCTATATCGAGATGTGCTGGTGATTCTTTTCCCCGATGTAGAATCAACAAGAATATCCTTGGCTCTTAGCACAGAGCTCACTTCACCCTGCCAACTGAGAGGCTGAGAAGTTGGCAGAGCCATTGTCAGGGAGGGTAAAGATCAAAGAGAAAAGAGAAGTAGAAGTTACATCACTTGGCCGGGCACAGTGGCTCACTCCTGTAATCCCAGCACTTTTGGGAGGTTGAGATGGGTGGATCACCTGACTTTAGGAGTTCAAGAGCAGCCTAGCCAACACGGTGAGATCCCATCTCTACTAAAAATACAAAAATTAGCCAGGCATGGTAGTGCACGCCCATAATCCCAGCTACTCAGGTGACTGAGGTACTAGAATTGCTTGAACCTGGAAGGCTGCAGTGAACTGAGATTGGGCCACTGCACCCCAGCCTGGGCAACAGAGCAAGACTCTGTCCCCTCCCACCAAAAAAAAAAAAAAATAAGAAATTACATCACTTAAGTCTTCCTGACTCCATTCCATTTGGAGGTGCTAAGTTTCCAAATACACCTAAGGTACAATCAATGATTGCCGTGGTCTGAATGTTTGTTTCCTTCCAAAATTCATATGTTGAAATTCTAACCCCGGAGGTGATGGTTAGCAGGAGGTGGGGCATTTGGCACGTGATTAGAACAGGAGGACAGAGCCCTCACAAATGAGATTCCAGAGAGCTAGCTGGCCCATTCACCACGTGAGGACACAGTAAGAAGGTAGCCAGCTATCACTGGCTATGAACTAGAGGGCAGGCCCTTACCACGTATCAAATCTGCTGGTGCCTTAATCTTAGACTTCCCAGCCTACAGAACTGTGAAAAATAAACTTCTGTTGTTTATCTCAATTTATGGGATTTTGTTACAGCAGCTTCAACAGACTAAAACAATGGCTATGTATTTGTTTCTAAGCCATACCAGTGTGTCCATGACTTAATCAGTCACTTGAACACAGAGATGAACTTAGATCCTTTTCATCCTGCTTGAGAAGACCTAGTTAAATGAGGAGAAACGTGGGCTGCTTGGCAGTCAATCTTTCCAAAAAATTCTCGGACAGACCTTCAGACTGTGCCTGTCGTGTCTTCACCAGCACTATCGCTGTTTCTTTGCTTTGGAAAGTGAGAGCTACCTCTTGCAGTCATTAGATTTAGCTCAGTGATGTCTTCTTAACAGAAAACCCAAGCCTCCAAGAAGCTTGCATCCACAAAATCCATTTGGCTCCAACAAATCTATCTTATCTCATTGCTCCTGGCAATCGGGTTTCTGTGTCTAATTTCCTCAAGCCAATTTACAAGCATTATAGTCTCATAATTACAAAGTTCTCTGTATCCCAAGCCCAGGAATCAATTTGGTGAGTTGGTGCATGCCCCAGGGTTTACTTCTGCTGCAGTCCATCACAGCTCTCTTTCTTCTTAGAAAAGCACCAATTCGTCCAAGACAGGAAACAGCTGCTAAGCAGGCCAGGACAATTCTCAAGGCGCCAATGACTAATGTGAGGCAGTGGGGGATGGGGAGCACATCTATTTTCTTTCTCCAGTCCTCCCACATCAAGATCCACATCCTGTTCTTGCATAGGTATAGGAGGCCCTATGCAGAACTGCAAAGCCTACAGAGGATCTGCACCCTGGGATTCTCTGTTCTGTCTTTTCTCCACTCAGGGAGCCTCCTTCCCAACTTCCACGTACCTGTTACTCTCTACCTCTCCATCCAACCTATCTCTTGTTTTAAAAATTCCTCCACTCGGGCTGGGTGTGGTGGCTTACTCCTGTAATCCCAGCACTTTGGGAGGCCGAAGTGGGCAGATCATGAGGTCAGCAGTTTGAGACTAGCTTGGCCAACATGGTGAAACTCCGTCTCTACTAAAAATACAAAAATTAGCCAGGTGTGGCAGAGGGCACCTGTAATCCCAGCTACTCAGGAAGCTGAAGCAGGAGAATCACTTGAACCTGGGAGGCGGAGGTTGCAGTGAGCTGAGACCGCGTCATTGTACTCCACCCTGGGCAACAGAGTGAGACTCTGTCTTAAAAAAAAAAAGAAAAAATTATTCTGCTCTTTTGGTCAGCTCAAAGGATAAAAGGCTGATAGTAACTAAAAATATTTCTTTTCTCAAATCTGTCTCCATTTTAGCAAGGAATAAGATTTCAGTTTAAAGAATTGGAAGGAGTATTGAAAGTGGAATACCAGGTATCACCCAGCAACAGCAGATGGGGAAGATTTGCAGGGAGCTGCTTGGGTCTTTAAAATCACACTTGGAGGCAAAGGTAAAATCCACCTGCTCTAAAACCAGCCCTGTCTACAGGCTTTGGAGCAGAAATGCCTGACTTTGTTTTGGGTTAGATCCTACAGAGATTCTTCCAGCCCTGAAAAAATTCTCCGTGGTTTTATAAGCTTATAATTTCTAGTGATGATTACACAAAGGCATCTCCTGGTATTTCCCACAGGTTGCCTCCCTACCGCCCCCACTATCTCCTCTTCTCTGTCCAAAACGCATATGGAGCTCTGGCTAAATAGATCGCGCTCATGGATTAGCTTCCCCACCCAGGGTGTTTGGCAACATTGGATATGTCATGCTTGGATGGGGATCAAGTAGCTGAATCCACTGAACATATATTTAGCCTCTGTTTCAGTCTTTATGATATGTGCTGGGGATTCAGAGATGAAAAGACACAGTCCCTACCATTGATGAGTTTATAGCCCACTGGGTAGACAGTCATGTGAACAGATAAAAACTAGTGCATCTTGAACAAATTTGAACATACATAGTTGGGTATGCAAGAAACAAAGCTTTTCTAATTTTTGTTCTAAGTGAACTTGATTATTATTACTATTATTTTTTGAGATGGGATCTCACTGTGTTACTCAGGCTAGTGTCTAACCCCTGGGCTCCAGCAATCCTTCCACCTCAGCCTCCCCAGGTAGTTGGGATTAAAGGTGCACACCACTGTGTGCCTCGCTCAACAAACTTGATTTTCAATTTGAGTCCCCATTCTGCCTAATGGCAGAAATGTAATCTTTAGCCAATAGGACTTTCTCAGCCAATCAAACTCTTGCCTCTCCTCTTCACCGCAGGGTTGCATCTCAATTCTGAGCGCTATGTTGGTGCATTCTGGTGAGGTTGGGGAGAGACTAGGTGGTGTCTAGGGCTCAATGGCCACATTCTTATTTATGTATTTATTTTGATAAATTTTGATTTTAAAATTAAAGATGGGGGTCTTGATATGTTGTCTAGGCTGGTCTTGAACTTCTGGGCTCAAATGATCCTCCTGCCTAGCCTCCCAAAGTGCTGGGATTACATGCCTGAGCCACCATGCTCGGCCTCAGTGGTCACATTTTATCTGGCCTTTGGTTGTTCTTCATCTTTCTCACTGGAATCTCTTGAGATGTTTATTTTGTCATCAGATCTCTGGTCAGAACGTCCAGGGGATTATCTGTTGCCATGTTCCTTCTTCCTAATCCTAAATCATCTGCTCTCTCAGTTGCCTTCACACCTCTCCCAGGGAATGGGAGATATTCGGCTGTTTGTTCACCTGACCAGAAGGCTATAGGTAGGATAGTGGGGCGGTTTCATGTGCTCTTGGCTTCACATTTATGACCTATGCCCAGCCTATGCTGGATGCAAGAAGACTATATGAGACTGACTTTTGTTTTATTTTATCTTTTTGAGACAGGGTCTTGCTCTATTGCCCAGGCTGGAGTGCAGTGGCAGATAATGTCTCACTGCAGCTTTGACCTCCTGGGCTCAAACCATCCTCCTTTCTCAGCCATCTGAGATTAGCTGAGACTATAGCCACGTGCCACCTGACCTGGCTAATTGTTTTATTTTTTGTAGAAGTGGGATCCCACTATGTCGCCCAGGCTGGTCTCAAGCTCCTAGCTTCAAGCAATCCTCCCATCTCGGCCTCCCAAAACACTGGGACTGCAGGTATGAGCCACATACCTGGTGGAGACTGATGTTTAGCAGCAGATTCCCTCTACTTTGGAGACCCCAGCCAATCTGGAATTTCTTTTATTTCCCCTTGCTCCTCTCTAGACTTCGAATGGTGCAAGATAGCGTACCTATCAGAATTATTTCTGTGCCTCCACCCTGTCAGGGGATCTTTGTATCCTCTAGAGTGGGGCAAACTTTTTTTTTTTGAGATAGAATCTTGCTCTGTCACCCTTGCTGGAGTGCAGTGGTGTGATCTCGGTTCACTGCAACCTCCGTCTCCTGGGTTCAAGCGATTCTCCTGCCTCAGTCTACTGAGTAGGTGGGATTACAGGCACCTGAAATCAAGCCTGGCTAATTTTTGTATTTTTGGTAGAGATGGGGTTTCACCATGTTGGCCAGGCTGTTCTGGAACTCCTGACCTCAAGTGATTCACCCACCTCGGCCTCCCAAAGTGCTTGGATTATAGGCGTGAGCCACCATGCCCCAAAACTCGTACATGAGCATGTCTTCTTTCAAACTCATTGATGATGTAAATACTTTACCGCTCTACATTTTTTTGGATTTTAGCTTCTGATGTTCAAAAGCCAGATTCTGATGATCAAAAGAAAGGATTTTTAGACTGAATATATTTTCTTTCAGGCTACTGCTTCTGGAATGAGCCTCACAGTCTATTTTTTCTTTTTTCCTTTTTTTTTTTTTTGAGATGGAGTGTCCCTCTTGTCGCCCAAGCTGGAGTGCAATGGCAGGATCTCAGCTCACTGTAACTTCCGCCTCCCAGGTTCAAGTGATTCTCCTGCCTCAGCCTCCCGAGTAGCTGGAATTACAGGCACCTGCCACCACGCCTGGCTATTTTTTGATATTTTTTAGTACAGATGGGTTTTGCCATGTTGGCCAGGTTGGTCTTGAACTCCTAACCTCAGGTGATCCACCTGCCTTGGCCTCCCAAAGGGCTGGGATTACAGGCATAAACCACCATGCCGTGCCCAGCCTCACAGTCTACTTTTAAATGGAAAAACTAAGAAAACTATCCTTTCCTGTCTACATTTTTTCTCTACCAACCCTATGCTGAGGGCAGTGAACACAGACCATCATCACTACTGCTCTGATAGGAGTAGCTAGCAGAGAGGTGGCAGCAGATACCAAAGCAGAGTGTCCGATAGTGTCATTGAGATGCGCTAACACCTCTACTACACGAGCTAAAATTTAGGCTGGGCATGTGGCTCACTCCTGTAATCCCGGCACTTTGGGAGGCCAACATGGGTGGATCACCTGAGGTCAGGAGTTTGAGACCAGCCTGGTCAACATGGCGAAACCCCATCTCTACTAAAAATACAAAAATTGGCCAGGTATGGTGGCACACGCCTGTAATCCCAACTACTCGGGAGGCTGAGGCATGAGAATTGCTTGAACCTGGGAGGTGGAAGTTACAGTGAGCTGAGATTGTGCCACTGCACTCTAGCCTGGGAGACAGAGTGAGACTCTGTTTCAAAAAAAAAAAAAAAAAAAAAAATGGAGCTCAGTGCAGTGGTGCATGCCTGTAGTTCCAGCTACTGGAGAGACTGAGGCAGGAGGATCGCTTAAGCCTAGGGGTTAGAGACCACCCTGGGCAACATAGTGAGACACAGTCTCAATTTAAAAAAAGGAAGGAAGTGTTCCAAGGAGGGACCGATAACTGCAAGACTTAAGAAGTATCTAATAGAAGAGCTTACTGGAAAAAGATTGGAAAGTGAGCTGAGAGATGGGAAGAGAATCAAGAGTGAGTAGTGACATGGAAACTAGGTGGAGAAAAAAAAAGATACATTTCCACTCTCTAGGTGCTCACAATCCACTGAATCAGCTAGAACAGGAGGAAAAGGTGTCTCAAGTTACAAAGAAGCTATGATCTAAGCCAAAGAGTTAGAAGATCTAAAAGTTTCTTTCTAGTTTTTCCACTTTTGCTCAATTCTTTTCCCAAGACCTGAACTCTCTTTCTATAAAACAAGCAACTAAGAAATTAATTTATTATATATAACAATATAATTATGTATAATATGTATAACATAATTAGCAGAGTTATTCTCTTAGATGAATGGAGTTATGTCTATAGGATTCTTTGAAGTCATAGGAAAACAGGGCATTCTTATTCTCTTTTTCCTCACTTTCCATCATCTCTAAAATTAACAACTTTCAACACTTGCTAACTTCACTCCAGACTGAAAAGCAAAAGTGGATCTTAAATTTCTTGACTCCTAGATATAGCCTCTGAGGGACACATTTCAAATGACCACTATCATGCAGTTACTCATATCAAATGTGTTCACGTTGTTTTTCTTTTCTTTTTTCTTTCTTTTTTTTTTTTTTTTTTGAGATTGTCGCCCAGGCTGGAGTGCAGTGGCACTATCTCGGCTCACTGCAAGCTCTGCCTCCCATGTTCACGCCATTCTCCTGCCTCAGCCTTCTGAGTAGCTGGGATTACAGGTGCCCACCACCATGCCCGGCTAATTTTTTGTAGTTTTAGTAGAGATGGGGTTTCACCATGTTAGCCAGGATGGTCTCGATCTCCTGACCTCGTGATCCGCCAACCTCAGCCTCCCAAAGTGCTGGGATTACGGGCGTGAACCACAGTGCCCGGCTGTTGTTTTTCATATATGAAAATAGACAACCACATTTTGGCAAATACAATGTTAATGCCTACATTTTAAATGTAAGAAATGCACACTATCCTTTGTTTTTTAACCCTGCAGCTTCTAGAATTTATCTATTTTTAGAAAATATCACTGTGTGTTCAAATGCTTTTCTTGGTACTAATCAAATATTTAGTATATCATTTGCCTGGGTCTATTCAATAATTTAGCAGGTCCACCTAAGGAAATCTGCACATTGACATGAAGCGTGGAGCAAGAAACTGACCACCTTGTGAAAAACATTCTGAGAAGTACTCAGGAACTAGAAAGGACCATATGTGAGTGTAGCTGCCCCACCACCATTTCCCACCTAACTTTAATATGATGTAAGTAGGTATTTATAAAACACTTGCTATCACAACGCACTGGCCACTTATTTATGTCAGCTTGTATCATTTCTGTTATTGAGAAGCGTACTTAGATTTCAAGCGCATTGTATTATTCATAAGTGGTGTTTTTGTAATGGCATCATCACCTACATTTATGACCACTTATCGATGAGAAACTTCTATTAGGCCTTTCTCTTTGCAGAGATGTCACTATCATTCTTTACATTTGAAATAATTCGGGGCCACAATAACCATCACTACACAGTGCTGAAGTTATGAAAACAAATCTTACCAATCTTTATGGATGGTGGAAAATAGCCTTATCTTTGGGAGTTTTGAGGGTTTGGTGACCAATTTAATACATCAGGAGAAATAACTTCGTAGACTAAAAAATGCTCTATAATAGTTGCAGCAGTGACAGGACAGCTAGAATTGAGTTCTGAGTGTTTTGAAGAGTGTCTGTCCTATAACTGGTACTCATGGAATATTTGTTGAACGAATGGATGATTGAATGAATACATACACATGTTCTTCATATATATATATATATATATATATATATATATATATATATATATATTTTGAAACAGAGTCTCCGTCTGTTGCCCAGGCTGGAGTGCAGTGGCACGATCTTGGCTCACTGCAACCTCCACCTCCTGGGTTCAGGCGACTCTCTTGCCTTATCCTCCCAAGTTGCTGGGACTACAGGTGCATGCCACCATGCCCAGCTAATTTTTGTTTTGTTTTGTTTTGAGATGGAATCTTACTCTGTTGCCCAGGGTGAAGTGCAATGGTACGATCTTGGCTCACTACAACCTCCACCTCCCAGGTTCAAGAGATCCTCCCACCTCAGCCTCCCAAGTAGCTGGGATTACAGGTGTATGCCACCATACCCAGCTAATTTTTGTATTTGTAGAAGAGACAGCGTTTCACCGTGTTGGCCAGGCTGGTCTCAAACTCCTGACCTCAAGTGAACTACCCACCTAAGCCTCCCAAAGTGCTGGGATTACTGGTATGAGCCACCGTGCCCAGCCTCTTCCTATAGACTTGGTGAGCTGTGAACCAGAAGTAGAAGCTTATTATGAAGACCAAGATGATGCATCTAGTGATAATGAGAAGAAGCTAATTGGCAGAAGACAATTTGACAGCAACGTATGATATACCCTTGCTACTGCACTTGGGTAATTAGGAATTGGCTATACATGTGTTTATTTGGACAAGTGGAGATGAAATAATATCCTTTTGCTGTACGTTGTAAGAACATATTTTAGGTAGGACAGTCATATGGTGTAACCATTGCCCCAGTGACTCTTTCCCTTAGGCAGTGGCCAAGATGGACTTGTCTTATACCAAATGCCATGTTGTAAAGTTAGATTGGAACAAAATTTTGATTTAAATTTAGGTGTGCAAGATATTGCATTTTACTATGTTTACATTTTATTCCAAACCCATATGGAAAATTTTCAAATCTCTTGTCTCTGTGTATGTATTTTGTTATCTTTTTTACACTTGCAAACATTTAATGTAATGCGTGCTCTTTCCTAACTACATTTGTTTACTTTAACTATGTCAGCTTGTGCCATTTCTTCATTAGAGGAAGCATAACTATGTCCACTTGCTTCCTTTAATGGAGAAAGGCCGTGACCCTTGGAGTTATAAATGGAAGGAAGAAGGAGGTCTCCTATGGCCCTAACTTCAGGGCTAAACTCTCCTGTGAAGGCTTTGAGCTACACTGAGACTGCTAAGGGGACTAGAAAGTGATGGTACTTGAACATTAGTTATAAATGAGTCCTAACATATTTGAAGTACCAAAAGGGAAAAAAATATTTCACAAGTTGATATGGCTTGGCTGTGTCCCCACCCAAAATCTCATCTTGAATTGTAATCCTCCTCATAATCCCCATGATCCCCATAGGTCAAGGACAGCACCAGGTGGAGTTCTTTAGATCGTGAGGGCTGTTTCCCCCATGCTATTCTCATGATAGTGAGTCTCTTGAGATCTGATGGTTTTATAAGTGTCTGGCACTTCCCCTGCTCGCACTCACTCCATCCTGCAGCCTTGTGAAGAAGATATCTGCTTCTCCTTTGCCTTCCGCCATGATTTTAAGTTTCCTGAGGCATCCCCAGCAATGCGGAACTGTGAGTCAATTAAACATCTTTCCTTTATAAATTACCCAGTCTCAGGTATTTCTTCATAGCCATGTGAGAATGGACTAATACATAGCTTTAAGCAGATAAGAGATGAGAGGTGGAAAGCTCATCTTTGGGGTAGCCTATCCTTTTTCTCTGTGAATTTCATGTAGGACAACATGCTCTGTTTCAGCTATCTATAGTCACCTAATAAGGCACTCCAAATATAG